>NC_134525.1:33982713-34282713 GCF_027942865.1 Odontesthes bonariensis
TGGCAGACGAAGAGCCACACCACCAAGCAAAAAAACAAAAGCGACAATGCAGGTACAGGAAGGAATGGGAGGGCAAATATTCATGGCTTACAAATGCATTGACGGATGAATTTAAGGCGTTCTGTAAAGTGTGCTGGAAGGAGTTTGGCGTTTCCCACGGAGGAGAATCTGATGTTAAACTGCATGCTAGTAGTAAACTACACTGCACGAATGCCATAACAGTAGGAAGAAACATGCTGGTGTCTTCCTTCTTTAAAATTTAATAGGCTATAATGCGTTTTGATGTGTTGTACGTTCAGTTCGTCATGTTAAAAGTTAAAGTTAATTTTAAAGCCATAATGTGTAATATTTCCCGTTGTCTATTAACAAATTTGAGTCCTATCATTCACAAGTATTACCTCAATCGTTATTAATTACCTCCATCACAAAAGTGCAGTGTTCTTATATTCTTTATATTCAGTATGCAAATGTACATAACAGTGTAACACCCCAATGAATGTCTCCATGTCGCTCCGCCATTTTAAAACTACGGGATTTGTAGAATGTGGAAACGGAAAGGGCGAAGCTGATGACATGTCCTTCTACAAATCCTGTAGTTTTAAAATGGCGGAGCGACATGGAGACATTCATTGTCCGTGAAATATTACACATTATAGCTTTAACTTTCATGTTAATTTTATGAACCCCGGAATTTTGGACCATGATATATGCCATGATATTACCGGAGTGTGCGTCTTTTATTGCAATTATACCCAATCTACACTAGAACACCGACGACAAAGCATTTTATTACTGTACATGTAAGTCAGCCCACCCGCGCGCGCGTGTGCATGCGCGCGTGCCCCGTCCCGAATTTCAGCCAACCTCATCTGGTCACCCTATCAGCATTTCCTCACATGCAGCTCATGTTTTTCACTAGGCCAATGTTCCATTCTAACAGCAGGACTTCTGTAGGAAGTAAAGCATTTATTTTAAAGGAATGGTTACATATTTGGGGAAATTTATTGGTTTGCTCTAATACCATCCACACTGTCGTATCAGGGGACATAAGAAGCAGCTGATGGAGCCAGAAGGCTTCTTTTAACACTCAGCAGAGCAGGAAACCCTTGGTTAGAAAGCAAATTAGAAAATTTCCCAGAATACCAAAGAGGTTCCTCTAACATGCTAGGAAGAATGTGGGAATAATGTCTCAGTGTACTGCTGATGCTGCTGAGGTCATGGGAGCAGAGCTGTGCGATATGTGGGGGTTTCAGCTCTAATGTGGGAGCAGAGCCCCATGCTCGTGCTTTCCCACCACCTGCTGCGGTCTCCTGCCTTCCACACACACACACACACACACACACGTGTTGACCAAAAGACAGCCCCTTTGTCTGAATGATCTCTCCCGGGGTTGGAACAAGGCAGGTTTCTTCCAGCTCTCTTTAATAACCATGGCAACAGTCGCGTTGTTTATGGCTTTGTTGAGGTGCACCAGAGGAAGTAAGGCGGTGTGTAAGAGTGCTGGCATGCACTGCGCCATGAAGGCTTTCACCTGTTCCCATCTCCGAGGAGAGCACAGCTGGCCCTGTAGAGCCGCCGCTCAGCAGAGCCGCCGCTCAGCAGAGCCGCCGAGCCGCCGCTCAGCAGAGCAACTGCCGCTCAGAAGAGCAGCCGCCGCTCAGCAGAGCAACTGCCGCTCAGAAGAGCAGCCGCCGCTCAGCAGAGCAACCGCCGCTCAGAAGAGCAGCCGCCGCTCAGCAGAGCCGCCGCTCAGCAGAGCAGCCGCCGCTCAGCAGAGCCGCCGCTCAGCAGAGCAGCCGCCGCTCAGCAGAGCCGCCGCTCAGCAGAGCCGCCGCTCAGAAGAGCAGCCGCCGCTCAGCAGAGCCGCCGCTCAGAAGAGCCGCCGCTCAGCAGAGCAGCCGCCGCTCAGCAGAGCAGCCGCCGCTCAGCAGAGCAGCCGCCGCTCAGCAGAGCCGCCGCTCAGCAGAGCCGCCGCTCAGCAGAGCCGCCGCTCAGCAGAGCCGCCGCTCAGCAGAGCCGCCGCTCAGCAGAGCCGCCGCCGCTCAGCAGAGCAACCGCCGCTCAGAAGAGCAGCCGCCGCTCAGCAGAGCCGCCGCTCAGAAGAGCAGCCGCCGCTCAGCAGAGCAACTGCCGCTCAGAAGAGCAGCCGCCGCTCAGCAGAGCCAGAAGAGCAGCCGCCGCTCAGCAGAGCCGCCGCTCAGCAGAGCAGCCGCCGCTCAGCAGAGCCGCTGCTCAGCAGAGCCGCCGCTCAGAAGAGCCGCCGCTCAGCAGAGCAGCCGCCGCTCAGCAGAGCCGCCGCCGCTCAGCAGAGCCGCCGCTCAGCAGAGCCGCCGCTCAGCAGAGCCGCCGCTCAGCAGAGCCGCCGCTCAGGCTCATGTGAGCTCCCACTTGCAGGTTCTCATTTGTTTAAGCTCAATCTGAATACCAAGCCACTCCAGAGAGAAGAGTGTGTGTGTGTGTCTGTTCCACAGGCTCATCAGGAGTGTTCTCGTCCTGTCCTATCTGCTGAACATTTAACCATCAAGATGTTTGACTGGGAGAGCTGCTTCATGCTTCATGCTATTTGCTGTGCTCACATTTCACACCTATCCAAAGGTTAAGGTGTGCAGCAGTACCCAGAGGAAACAGCTGCTCCGGTGATAAAGGCCTGTGTGTGTGTGTGTGTGTGTGTGTGTGTGTGTGTGTGTGTGTGTGTGTGTGTCCTCAGGGAGGGGGGGCTGTGCTTCAGATGGTGACGATGACGTCAGCACGGACGCGCTGGTGGAGGAGATGCTGCAGCAGGGGGACACGGCCGTCATCTACCCCGAGGCTCCGGAGGAAGAGCCTCAGCGCCAAGGCACCCCCGACACCAGCGTGCACGATGAGAACGGTACGGGACCCCCACAGGCTGTACACCTGCATCACACATTTCCCCCCGAGGCCTCGCAGTCACATGATGCAACACCTACCCAGTAATTACCACCCCCCCCCCCCCAGGGGATGGCTGTACCTGCTCCATGTCTCATCCCAGCTGTTAGCTCCACCCCATTAGCACCTCTCTGACATCATTACACTCTGCTGTTTGTTGGGTGCAGCACGCTGGGGCCGTCACAGCTCCATCACACAGCTCCATCACAGCTCCATCACACAGCTCCATCACAGCTCCATCACACAGCTCCATCACAGCTCCATCACAGCTCCATCACAGCTCCATCACACAGCTCCATCACAGCTCCATCACAGCTCCGTCACACAGCTCCATCACACAGCTCCATCACACAGCTCCATCACACAGCTCCGTCACACAGCTCCATCACACAGCTCCATCACACAGCTCCGTCACACAGCTCCATCACAGCTCCGTCACACAGCTCCATCACAGCTCCATCACAGCTCCATCACAGCTCCATCACACAGCTCCATCACACAGCTCCATCACAGCTCCATCACACAGCTCCATCACAGCTCCATCACAGCTCCGTCACACAGCTCCATCACACAGCTCCATCACACAGCTCCATCACAGCTCCATCACAGCTCCATCACACAGCTCCATCACACAGCTCCATCACAGCTCCATCACACAGCTCCATCACACAGCTCCATCACACAGCTCCATCACACAGCTCCATCACAGCTCCGTCACACAGCTCCATCACAGCTCCATCACACAGCTCCATCACAGCTCCATCACACAGCTCCATCACACAGCTCCATCACACAGCTCCATCACACAGCTCCATCACAGCTCCATCACACAGCTCCGTCACAGCTCCATCACACAGCTCCATCACAGCTCCATCACACAGCTCCATCACACAGCTCCATCACACAGCTCCGTCACACAGCTCCATCACACAGCTCCATCACAGCTCCATCACAGCTCCATCACACAGCTCCGTCACACAGCTCCATCACAGCTCCATCACAGCTCCATCACAGCTCCGTCACACAGCTCCATCACAGCTCCGTCACACAGCTCCATCACACAGCTCCATCACAGCTCCATCACACAGCTCCATCACAGCTCCATCACACAGCTCCATCACAGCTCCGTCACACAGCTCCATCACAGCTCCGTCACACAGCTCCATCACAGCTCCATCACACAGCTCCATCACACAGCTCCATCACAGCTCCGTCACAGCTCCATCACAGCTCCATCACAGCTCCGTCACACAGCTCCATCACACAGCTCCATCACAGCTCCATCACACAGCTCCATCACACAGCTCCATCACACAGCTCCATCACACAGCTCCGTCACAGCTCCGTCACACAGCTCCATCACACAGCTCCATCACAGCTCCGTCACAGCTCCATCACAGCTCCGTCACACAGCTCCATCACACAGCTCCGTCACACAGCTCCATCACACAGCTCCATCACAGCTCCGTCACACAGCTCCATCACAGCTCCATCACACAGCTCCATCACACAGCTCCGTCACACAGCTCCATCACACAGCTCCATCACAGCTCCATCACAGCTCCGTCACAGCTCCATCACAGCTCCATCACAGCTCCATCACAGCTCCATCACACAGCTCCGTCACAGCTCCATCACACAGCTCCGTCACACAGCTCCATCACAGCTCCATCACAGCTCCATCACAGCTCCATCACACAGCTCCGTCACACAGCTCCATCACAGCTCCGTCACAGCTCCATCACACAGCTCCATCACAGCTCCGTTACAGCTCCATCACACAGCTCCATCACAGCTCCGTCACACAGCTCCATCACACAGCTCCATCACAGCTCCGTCACACAGCTCCATCACACAGCTCCATCACACAGCTCCGTCACACAGCTCCATCACAGCTCCGTCACACAGCTCCATCACACAGCTCCATCACAGCTCCGTCACACAGCTCCATCACACAGCTCCATCACACAGCTCCGTCACACAGCTCCATCACAGCTCCGTCACACAGCTCCATCTCACAGCTCCGTCACACAGCTCCTGTTAATGAGGTAATGCTTCAGCTGTGTGGGAGCCGGGCCACTGAGACCCTATGCTAACCAGCTGGGGGCCGGGTGAGCTGCTTGTTTTTCACCACGCTCCTCACACAGGAAGTCTCAGGGCTGTGAAAGCTGTAGTGAATGAGCTTTGTCTACCTGGGAGCTGTGTAACTGGCTCTTCATGTGTTTTTTCCTCCACCTCTCTTATCTGTTAACAATTTATTCCACTTCTCACCTCTTTCTTTCAACCAGGAACTCCGGATTCGTTCTCCCAGCTGCTCACCTGCCCGTACTGTGCACGGGGCTACAAGCGCTACAGCTCCCTGAAAGAGCACATCAAGTACCGCCACGAGAAGACCGACGAGAGCTTCAGCTGCCCCGAGTGCAGCTACAGCTTCGCCTACCGCGCTCAGCTGGAGAGGCACATGGTGGTGCACAGGAGCGGGCGGGACCAGGTGAAGCCTGAGCTCTGGTGTCTCTGATAGATTAGCTGTACAGAGTCAGGAACTTTAGCCACGTCTTTAACAAACATGACAAATAAACATGAACTTTTGTCCTTGATTGATTAATGACATTGTGCCATGAATTAGTAGCAGTTCAAAGGTTGTGTTGTCGTTGTGTATCTCACTGACCCTTCACCCCTCGTCTGACAGAGACACGTCACACAGCTGGGAGGCAATCGGAAATTCAAGTGCACCGAATGTGGCAAAGCATTTAAATACAAGCACCACCTGAAGGAGCACCTACGCATTCACAGTGGTGAGTGGAAGCCTTTTGTGTGTCTGCTGTGTGCCTGTATTCAGATGGCCTCCATCAGTGTGTTCCTCCTTAATGTGCCATAATGGTGTTTCTGTTGGCATGGGACAGCAGTTAGAGGAGGGCATGTCCCCACGGGGCTGTTCTATCAGCATTGAAGCATCACTGAGATGCATTAGAGCTTTTTCCTGTGGTGCTGCTCATAGCCTAACCTGCTCATTTGTGCCCCCCCCCCCCTCTGTCTCTCTCTCTGTGATTCAGGAGAGAAGCCCTATGAGTGCTCCAACTGCAAGAAGCGCTTCTCCCACTCAGGCTCCTACAGCTCCCACATCAGCAGTAAGAAGTGCATCAGCCTCATCTCAGTTAACGGAAGACAGCGCTTGGGGAGCACCAAAAACCAGGCCCAGGGTCCATCAGCCATGTTGCCCACGTCCCCCTCAGTCCTCTGCACCCAGATCAGGGAGAAACTGGAGCCCAGCAAGCCCCTGCAGGAGCAGCTGCCCCTCAACCAGATCAAGACTGAGCCTTTGGACTACGAGTACAAGCCCACCCCCGCTCTGACTGCTCTGAGCGGGGGGGTTTTCAACGGAGGGGCTGCGGCTCCTCTGCAAGGTACGGTGCAAGCGGTGGTCCTGCCCACCGTGGG
This sequence comes from Odontesthes bonariensis, assembly GCF_027942865.1. NCBI lineage: Eukaryota > Metazoa > Chordata > Actinopteri > Atheriniformes > Atherinopsidae > Odontesthes > Odontesthes bonariensis. The sequence continues at coordinate 33,989,059 of NC_134525.1, forward strand.
GCTGGTGTCGCCCATCAGCATCAACCTGGCAGACCTGCAGAACGCTCTGAAAGTGGCAGTGGACGGTAACGTCATACGCCAGGTGCTGGAAAACACTGCCAAAGGCCAGGTGAACTCGGGCTTAACCACTGGAACGCTCCACCCGCCGCAGCAGCAGCTCATCTCAGCCATTAGTCTGCCCATCGTGGGTCATGATGGAAATGCAAAAATCATTATAAACTACAGTTTGGACCCAAACCAGGGCCAGCTTCCAGCTCAGAACCTGAAGAAGGAGCCAGAGCCAGCGTCACCAGCTCACACCACTGCTGACACTTTCAGGTCCCAGAAGCTCCCTGAGGATCTCACCGTCAGGGGCAGCAGGGCCCAGGGGGCCGCAGACACCGGGGAAAAGACCACTAAAGCCTGCCTCCTGTGCGATAACCGTCCTGGTGGCCTGGAAGCACTCCATGCCCTCAAGCACTGCAAGAAGGATGGCGTGAGGCTGAATGGAACGGGCCTGGATAGGTCTGAGTCTGCTGTTGCTGCTCTGCTGTCAGAGGGAGGACTCTGCAACCAGCCCACAGACCTCCTGTCCCTGCTCAAGGTGGAGCCCACCAAGGATGAGCTGGCCAAGATCTCGGACTCCATCAGTCTGCCCATCCATGTGGTAAAGAAGTGGTTCGACGGTCAGATACCTCTGGGTGCTCCGACACCTCCCTCGGAAGAGGAGGACCCGTGTGAAGCCCACAGTGTGGTGTCGCTGGTCCCAGGGAAGGACCCGTCCCCTGGAAGTCCTTCTGTGAGCCAGGACAGTCCCACAGAAGCCACGCCGGCCGAGGCCAACGGCACGCACAGCACTCCGGCCTCCCCCTCACCACTAAATCTGACAGCCGGTGGTCCCGTCCAAGCTGATACCCCTCAGAGCACCGAGGGACCCTTAGACCTGTCGCTGCCAAAGCCTGCCAGAGAGGAAGCCCAGAGAGCGGTGCCTTCGCTCTGCATCCACCCCTCTGCTTCCTCTGGCTGCACCAGAGAGGAAGAACCTCTCAACCTAACGTGCACAAAGCAAGACACGTCGCCACTCTTAGCCATGGGGGGCAGCCCCGTTGCACTGTACGCCAGCCAGCCAAGTGCCAAAGCCCTTGACATTGTAACCACCATGCAATGCCTCAGAGCACTCGCCACCAAAAACAAACAGACTATCCTGATCCCCCAGCTGGCTTACACCTACACCACTACAGCCAACAGCCCCGCTGGGACCAACACGCCAGAAACCATCCACCTCAATGGAGTCAAGGTGTGCATCCCTTACTGCCACACACATGGCAGCGCTGCTGACTGCGTGGAACATGTGGCTGAATGGCAGGCCACAGCAGGCAGCCGGTTAGCTTAGCTCAGGCAGAGGAGAAGGGGCAGATGCTCTGTGCAGGGCTAGGCTTAGATGTTGGTTTGAAAGTGTACGATTGGGCAGAACCAGGCCAGCTGCGTCCCTCTCTCCAGTCCTGATGGTAAGACCAGATAAGTAGCTAGAGTTTTAGAAAGCTGTGCTGTCCTCTTCAGTTACTGTGGGGTATACGGAGGAATAAGTTGGGTATTGTTCCTGGGATCTTTTGGCAGGCAGCCACAGCTAATGGGTTCCATGTCTCCTTCTAATTGGCTTCAATTAGATTTGAGATGACATTTCTTGTAATTTGGTGCTATAGAAATAAAAATGAATTGAATTGAGCAACATTGAGACAGAAGCTATGAACACAATGAGAGAGGGTTCAGGAATGGTCCACTTTATCTTTGTCTTATTGTTAGGAACCATTCCAACTCTAAGAGTCAGAGAGCATCCAGATCTGATCAGTGAGTCCCACAGAAATGTCCAGATTCAGCTCTTTGTAAAGACGGTGTTCCTGAACAGGTCTTCAGTGCGCAGACACCTAATGGGACCATAAAGGATATAGGTGTATGTGTGTGTGTGTGTGTGCGTGTGTGTGTGTGGTGTATATGTGTGTGTGTGTGTGTGTGTGTGTGTGTGTGTGGTGTATATATATGTGTGTGTGTGTGTGTGTGTGTGTGTGTGTGTGTGTGTGTGTGTGTGTGTGTGTGCGTGTGTGTGTGTGTGTGTGTGTGGTGTGTGTGTGAGGCAGGGAGGTCCACCTGGGACGTCACCCAGAGGACATGAGGCTGCACAGAGCTTATTGATCTGCTGTTTAAGCGCAGCACCTCCCTGATGGACTGCTGTTGTATTAAACTTGTGTGTGTGTGTGGATTGGCAGAGATCTGAACTTGGACTCTACATGTGAACATTAAGAATGCCAAGCATGCTCTGACTGGAGGAGAGGATGAGCTTCAGGAAGTGGTTGGTACGGTTGCAGGCTTCAGCATCGTTTCCTGCACAGAACTAAGGAACTCCTCTCTGTTGTTCTGAGTCACTCAGCTGCTGTTGGTGTGAAAGACAAAGTAAAGCTTGTGTTGCGTTGCTACCAGCAGGTTAATGCAACTTGGCTCATTCCTCAGGAGGAGAGGCGGGACGTGGCCTGGGAGGGTGTTTCCCCGGTGGAGGAACAGAACGACTCGGACTCTGGTCCTGCCAGGAAGAAGATGAAGAAGACGGACAGCGGCATGTACGCCTGCGACCTGTGTGACAAGATTTTCCAGAAGAGCAGCTCGCTGCTGAGACACAAATACGAGCACACAGGTAAAAGCACACTCCCATCTGATCGCATGTGGAACACTGTACAGAAAAAAGCAAACTTGTCTCACCATCAGTCTCTGTTGGGCTTGGAAAGATGAGTCAGAGAGCAGGCGGAGGGGGATTTTGAGCTGCAGTGAAAAGAAGGGTGGACACCTCCATTCCAGCAGGTATTACTCAACATGCTCAGAAGAGGTCTGAGAGTTTCTTTCCACCAGCTCCCCACCGCTGCGCTGCCAGCTTCTCATGTAAAGCCCAGAATGTTGCAACAGGCCAGCTCTGCTAGTGATTTGACTGGATGATGTTTCTGCGGCCAAGCTGGGGTCAGAGATTCTTTTTCTTTATTACTCCCATACCTGGCGCCCAACCACAGTGTTCAGCTCCAAGTGACCTCATCTTAGGTGAAACTGGCTGCTTGTGTTGAAACCATCTCCATGGACACACTGCTGCTAGATACAGGCCAGTTTTCAGCGTTCAGGCTGGGCACCTCTGCTGCAACATTACAGCACATAGTTTGCTGCTTTGTTGGAGCTTTTTCCCTCCACAGAACTTCAGTGTGTCTCAAATATGTTGATGTATATTTCTTTCATGTCTATCTGCAGGGAAGCGGCCTCATGAGTGCGGCATCTGCAGCAAGGCCTTCAAACACAAACACCACCTGATCGAACACATGCGGCTGCACTCGGGTGAGAAGCCGTACCAGTGCGACAAATGTGGCAAGCGCTTCTCCCACTCAGGCTCCTACTCCCAGCACATGAACCACCGCTACTCCTACTGCAAGAAGGAGACGCAGAGCCCCGGGGGGGGCGGCCCCCCCGGGGAGGACGGCCAGGCCCCGGCCCACATGGAGGCTCTGCACACGGGCCCCTCCCTGCTGGACTCAGACGAGCGAGGAGAGGACGAGGAGAGCGAGGAGGAAGAGGAGGAAGGGCTGCTGGACATTGACGATATCCAGGTGGTGCAGATAGGTGACGAAGGAGGTGACGAGGAGGAGGAGGAGGAGGAGGAGGAGGAGGAGGAGAGGAATGAGAAGATCAAGACTGTTGTAGAGGGTGGGGGAAGAGCGGAGGAGACGGCAGAGATGGAGGAAGAAGGAGAGGCTGACACAAGGGAGGAGGAGGAGGAGGTGAAGAGTGCTCCGGAGGAGGAGGAGGAGGAGGAGGAGGAGGAGGAGGAGGAGGAGGAGGAGGAGGAGGAGGAGGAGGAGGAGGAGGAGGAGGAGGAGGAGGTGAAGAGTTCTCCGGAGGAGGAGGAGGAGGAGGAGGAGTCCCTGCACACAGAAGGAGGTGGGACCCGAGGAGCAGAGGTCACGGGGGAGAGCAGAGGCCAATCAAACGGGAGCAGGCCCTCTGAAGACCAGCAGCAGGACGGGGGGCATCCCGACTAAAAGAGGAGCCGGACCCCTGACAATCAAACTCAGATGTCTGCTCGCTCTGACACTTCACTACTGTGTAGAAATCCAGGTGTGCCTGAAACAATCCAGGAGAAGCTTTTCTCACTGTCAGAAAGAAACAATGGAGACGAAGAGGAGGACATGCATCCTACAGACTGTGGAAGCTGGAGCCGACACCTTTTAGATAATGTTTTATTACTAAAACACCTGGAGTCCTTTCCTTTAATCAGTGTTACTAATTTTCTCACTCATATTTTAACCTTTAAAAGCTGTACAGTTGGGAGAAATTTCTATGTTTTTATTGCCAATGAACAAAAGAAGTCAGTATTTTGTTAAGTTGGAAGTCGTGTGCACTACAAGTGGCTTGGTTTACCTTGGGATTGAGCTGTCCACCCTTCAGTGTTATCGCTGTTCCATGCCATCACACCCGCAGATGTTAGCATCACACTTATTATTCCTGTTGTTTGAGCGCATCGTGAGCCTTAAGAAGAAGTCTCTTCTTTTACAAGTCAGTGTTAAATAGGAATCATTTGACATTTTGAGGAATAAACTTTCTTGGTGAGAGTTGGCTGAAAAGATCATATGATTCCGATAAATGTTAGCTTAGCTTGGCTGAATGCGCCTACCAGCACCACTAAAGACCACTAATGAACATTTTCTGTCTTGTTTGTTTAATCCGGACAGTTTGGCACATAACCTCCTGTCACTTTCACACATCTGTGCAGATTAAACGAGCACCAGTTGGTTTCTGAGGAGGGCACATACCTTCAGATAAAGCTAGCTTGTTGTCAGGGAGCCAAAATGTCCAACTAATGCTTTAAATGTTCAGAATGAACTGAAAGGGGAGGCAGAAAACTGTCTGACCCTTCCTACCCACCCCCCAACCCACTCCAGCCTTATGCAAAAACTAAAGAAACAAGAGGAGCGTGCATGTCAGAAGTGCCATTGAATCTTGCTGTTGAAGCCTCGCAGCTACAATCAGGTATCGCTGGGTCTCAGATCGACCAATAAGCCGGAATACTGTTGCCTCTGGCTGACCACCACAAATTGCTTCTTTTCTAATCTGAGCAACTACTACTAATTGTTAGAATAGCATTTTGTGTTGGGGATGATGATTTGAGAAGAATTGTCCTTCTCTGAGCTTGTTTAACGCGTGTGAACGGCTCAGATGTCTCTTCAGGTAACTAAATGCAGGTAACAGAAAGCCTTCACTCACCCATGTTTTACCTGTCAGTATTATCTGTGTCTCTTACTGTACGTTCTGATCCAGTGTGTGTTTTCATCAATGGCAGTATTATCCCCCACCCTGTTTAGTCCTAGATATTTATGTGCGTCATTTTTTATATTTCTTTGTGCTTATTATTTATTACACTTTGTAGTGTACAATCCTGTAGTTTGTATTAATGCGATAATATATTTTAGTATGGGGAAAAAAGAATGGATGGCAGGTAACTCCAAGCCTGGAAAAGGAAGACTCCGGCATACTGAAGTGTAATATGATGTTTTCTTCTGTGGCCCTGCACCCAGAACCCAGAACCTGTGAGCTCTCACGGTAGTTTCCTTTCCCTGCTCTGATACCAAGCTACTGAACTTTTAAAAACTAATTGTATGTCTAAAAAGCATGAGTGTGTGCTGTTGTATTGAAGGATGATCCTTAACCACACAAACTGTCCTTTTTTATGCCAAGCCAAAATAATATTACCGTATGTTTTACTGTTTTTATTTGTGCCAACTTGTTGCTTTATGTCAGCGTCACAACCACACCCACTTTTCTACGGCCTCCCCTTTTAACACCCCCTTATCTTTTTTATAGTGATTGCTTTTGTTTTTGTTCATTTTTTATGACTCTCCATCTCACAATAAAATACATCATTACAAGCTGCTCAGTCTGTGGTGGTGTTGTGTGTGAGAAGAACACAATCTGAACATGTTTGTCTTATTGCCTGTTTTCTTCACTTGAAGCCAACTCTTCATCAAGAAAAGTTTCACTGTCAAGATCGCTGTACTATTTAAGGTGAGTGGAGACCCCCAGCGCTGCATCTGTAATAAGAAGCTATCTTTTCATTTTTAGGACTTTGTCAGTTGAGCAGTTAGGGAAATATCATTTTGACGCATGTTAAAACAAATTGCTGCCACTCAGAAATCTATAGAAAAAGAATAATTCCAATTTGTTTTCATAGTTGAAGCAGATGTCTTCAGCACTTCCATAAACGAAAGTCTCCTCATTCTATTTGACAGAAAAAGCTGCTAAAATCTTTTTTCTTTTGGTAAATTCTCAACATATTGGACTTATATAAACGCTGTGTGTGTCCCTTTTTCTCAAATAGCCCCTGTCAGCAAAACTTCATGCTGTGCTCCGATTTCTGTTCTGGAAAAGTTCCCAAATTTGTGATTTATTTTTTTTATTTATTTATTTTTTTGTCAAAAATACCTCATTTGGATATTGATGCTCAGTGTCATGTATTCATTTTAAAAGCCCACTTCATCCAGTTCAGGGGTGCTGGAGCATGGGCAGGTCACTCCTAGGGTCATCTTAGGATCACTTCTTCTCACTAACAGGCATGTTTTTGGACAGTGGGAGAGATCAGAACCAGGAACCCTGTTTCTGTGAGGAGACGGAGCTAACCACCACAACATGTAAGTCATCAATTAAACGTAATTAATCAAGAGAAAAAAAACAGCTGCTGACACTTGTTAAATAAATCAGACAAAAAATCCTTTATATACATTTTTTTATTTTGTTTTCGTACATTTTTTACGCTTTGTTATAAGAGCAGATGCTGGTTGAGACTTCAGGTCAGTAGCCCTCATGCAGCCAAGTCATTGTTACGCAGAGTAATGTTGGCAAAGTAAATCCAGAAACTAGAAGTCATATAGAATAGTTTATGGAATGACAGGAAAAGCTCCTGAAACACTTCACATGTTACTTGAGGATATATTTTGCACTGCTCCCTCATCTCTACAGCCTGTGACATCACCTGACAGATGCCTGCTCACCTGCTGGTGGAAGCTTCTTTTGTAGCATGTGGGTGACAGTTTTTTCATCTAACTATTGTTAAGAAAGCAAATAAGCAGACTTCACAACACGTTACCTAAAAGCTATGCTTTTAACGTCACTTTCATTAGATCTGTAGATAGATGTAAGTAAAGGAGCTTCCATCCTGAGCAGGCAGTGTGTTTGGTAGCAGCCCAGCCCAAGGTCAACCATATTGATTCTGATTAGGTTTCCGGCAGGGTCCACCATCCTTGTGCTCCTCAGCCCCTCCACTAACATGAATTAGTAATGGGATGGACTAAAAATCCATAGTCAGTAGAGGAGCTGAAAATGATACAATACTGTATCTGCGGAACATTAGAATAGTTTTGTTGTTGTCCTCCCCGAAGCACCACCTCACTCTGACCACAGGAGGGCAGGGCTTGGGGAAAAGTCCATTAAGGTGATGCTGTCAGAGGTTTCATGCTAGAGCGGGGGGGGGGGGCTTTATAGGACAGGTCAGACTGTAACACAACATCCAGCAGTATCTTGAAATTGTACCTATTATAAATATATTTAACAATCGTAACAGCAGCATGGAGGCTCTGCTCTCAAAGTCCACAAAGGTCAACAGCAGGCTTCCAGGACAGTGCAGGACTTCCAGCCAACACATTGCCATATGTTCTGCTGGGCTCAGCACTTCAAAGGAAAATTGAAAAGCTATAACTGCTAAGAGGATATGGAGTGCTCTTGCCAATAATGGTGCAAAAGCTTGATGAAGTACCGTGGCTGCCGGGACTCTGACACCAAGCCAAACCCAGGGGGCTGAAGTTCCCCGGGGAAATTTAGAGAAAAGCCATGAGGAGGAGGAGGAAGAAAAGCCAGCACTCAGGAAACTGCAGCCACTTAAATGTCATGTTCATTTACTCAACCATTAAATATTAGAACATACACAGACACATTATGTGTGTGTGTGTGTGTGATGTTGGTTAATTTGTCACCTAATGTGACATATTGCTGTTTCAGAGCTGCATCTGAACACACTGGTCAGCAGAGGCTCATACATGGCTGAAAATCTGTTGAAATCTGAGTTTTTACACATCTGTCAAACAATTACACAATCAAGTCAGAATCACAACCTTGACTTGCTTTTTCAGGATATTTTGTAAGTTTCTTTTCGCAACACTGTTTTAGCAAGGTGGCTATCTGGTAGAAATCTTTGTCTTAGGAAAATGTGTGAGAATGCTCTGCGAGGTTTTATTTCTGAAACCTGGTTCTGGTTCTGCCAGAGGTTCCAACATCCGAACCCTAACCAACATCCTAACCCTAACCAACATCCTAACCCTAACCAACACCCTAACCCTAACCAACATCCTAACCCTAACCAACACCCTAACCCTAACCAACATCCTAACCCTAACCAACATCCTAACCCTAACCAACACCCTAACCCTAACCAACATCCTAACCCTAACCAACACCCTAACCCTAACCAACACCCTAACCCTAACCAACACCCTAACCCTAACCAACATCCTAACCCTAACCAACATCCTAACCCTATCCAACATCCTAACCCTAACCAACACCCTAACCCTAACCAACACCCTAACCCTAACCAACATCCTAACCCTAACCAACATCCTAACCCTAACCAACACCCTAACCCTAACCAACATCCTAACCCTAACCAACACCCTAACCCTAACCAACATCCTAACCCTAACCAACACCCTAACCCTAACCAACATCCTAACCCTAACCAACATCCTAACCCTAACCCCACTCAGTGTCCTGAATCCTGGTCACCTTTTCCCAATCAGCTTAATCAGAATAAAATCTTTACTTGAACAGACACACCCACTCACAGACATTCATACTCTTCTTCTTGCATTCTGGCAGAGTTCCATGACAGTGTTTCTTACAGATATATAAGGTGAAATATATGCATCATTGTTTCAGCTTGGGGGCTGCACGGTGGGGTGGTGGTTATCACCGTCGCCTCACAGCAAGAAGGTTCCTGGTTTGAATCCTGGCTGGTTCCTTCTGCAGGAGTTTGCATCTTCTGACGTCCATGTCAGGTTAACTGGTGACTCTAAATTGTGCCTAGGAGTGAGTGTGAGTGTGGATGGTTGTTTGTCTGGTTTGGCCCTGTGATGGACTGGCGACCCCTCCGGGGTGTACCCTGCCTCTCGACCAATGACAGCTGGGATAGGCTCCCGCAACCCTGAGTTGGATTAAGCAGGTATAGAAAATGGATGGATGGATGTTTTAGCTTGTAATTGCTTAAACACTCTTCATTTGATTTGGAGGCTAACCTCCTTGAAAAGCTTTATATGCACTCATTGTCAAATCTCTCACTTTCACTCTCTCTAACGCACACACACACATCTACACACTTATTGCTCTGGCAGTTTTAGACTTTTTTTCAGGGTAAGGTTCAGTGCTGACTTTCACCACTTCCCCTCCTCATTACCACATTGGAACTCAAGTTGCGCTAGAAAAACACCAGCAACCACAATCACCTCACAACCCCTGCCTCACACACACACACACACACACACACACATAGTGCAAAGCAGCCAGGGTCTGCAGGTACGGCCAGCCCTCCCACACTGCTACAGCAACATAGAACATCTCTCACACATGACTAGAATAAAAAAGAGCTGCATAGAATTCAGTTAAATGGTCTGCTTGAAAAGCTACTACCCACCTGCCTGCGTTCACGCACACACACGCACACACACATTATGCTATACAGTAAAGTTACACACTTCCAGCTGCCACCCACTTTTGTCACTTTGGTCTCCCCAAACACACGGCAAAGCATTCACAAACACAAACAGGCCAATATCAGTCTTTGTTCTCTCCAGAGAGAGGAAAGTGTGTAATCCCATTTTTCCATCCTCCTTGAAGCCAAGACCTTCAAGTGTTGTCTCCAGAGCTGCCACCTGATTGGCTGCTGGAGGTCAGAGGATAAGCACATAAAAAGGTGTGACATCTCTTTACACTGCTTCAAACGTTCACCTATTTGTCCTTACAGCGCCTGTGGGCTTCAAGGACCACCGTGTTCCTCCCTTACTGATGGATGATCAAGGCCAATGTTATGAGTTGAAAGAATCTTTTTTTACACTTGCTCATTATAAAGTAGAAGCCCTTCTACAGCTTGTGTTTAGAAGACAGAATGTCTCTTTTTCATACTACTACAAAAGCACAAACTCATCAAACAAACTTGAAGGGTCTCTCTGAGGTAAGTAAGTAAAATGTATTTATATAGCACTTTTCACAGATACTAATTACAAAGTGCTTCACAACAAAACGAAATAAAAGTACAACATGTCATAACAATGTCAAAAATAATAAAATATGACAAAAATACCAGTTCCTTAAAAGTTTGTCTGTAAGTAGGGACACCCTTTAATCAAACTTTTGGATAGGTGACCTTTTGACCTCTAAGAGGATGTTGGAGTGGGCAGGAGGGAAGGGTTGGGTTCTGGTTTGATCAAAAGGTGAGAAATATATCCAATGAATGTATGGAAATAATACAATGGATCATTTCAGAATAGGAAAGGTTCCTTTTTAGGAAAGAAGCTGCGGGTGAAGGTGAAGAAAAAATCCTTCTTGTTTTGACAGCTTTAAAGATTGTCTCCTTGTAAGGTAAAAATGAACAAATAATCAGATGAGTGTGAGGTATTGTATGACAAATGAATTTGAGAACCAATGAGGGGTTTTGGTAAACTGATAAAAGCCCTTTAAAGAGAGTCGATGTGTACAACAACAGGTTCATGACGGCTAGGACTAAACACAAGCAGAAACAAGAAGGAATAGTGTATGAGAAGTCTATGCTATCCTTGGTCTCTCATTGGTGAGACTCCTGTAACGATATATCAAGATCCTTCCTTGATAACAAACGCTCCCAAGAAGAATATGGTGTTTCTGTGCAGAACTCAGCTGCCGATTAAAATACATATGTCTGTCTGTTTGATCAGGATTCATAATAGAGCATATATGTCCCTTCAGCATGTTAGCCAAAATTTTAGTCTGAATGGGCATCACTGAAACAGGGTGATACGATGAGACCAGTTTAGGATTGTGGCCTAGTTTTCAAAAATCAGTGAGATATTAGCCATGTATAAGGTAGGCCGTGTCAGCTGACCAGGAGTATTTCAGCAAGCACAAAAGAAGGGCTGACAATTTTGAACTACATGCCTTTAAACAATCTGAGGTGAAACCCAGGAATTGGAATTGTTAGGCATACAGGAAATTCCTTTGTTTATTTCTTGCAATGTGATATCCTCATCTAGCATGCCTTTAGAGTTCTCAGATAGATTAGGTAAATGAAGGCTTTAAAACAGTTTTTTAAAGCAGGGTTTTGCTCCTTGTGGTGGACCTCTGTACCAATACATCCCACTGTCAAGCACACCCCCTTTGCAAGCATCTTGGAGAAACTGTGATGACCAAAAGAAATGGGAAAGTCCTACTTTAGAGCCACTGTTTAGTGTGTCCCTGCTGGACTACTGTAAAATGGTAAAGGGATTGTACTTGTATAGCGCTTTTCTAGTCTAGCTGACTAGCTGTAGCGCTGCAACCCTTCATGCCACATTCACCCATTCACTAACACTCATCTATAACTACGTGCTTTCTACTCATACACACACATTCATACACATTCATACACATTCATACACATTCATACACATTCATACACATTCATACGCCGATGGATGCATCGGTAAGCAACGTGGGGTTCAGTGTCTTGCCCAATGATGCTTTAACATGTAGCCCGGGGAAGCCGGAGTCAAACCACCAACCTTATGAATAGTGGGCTGGTGTAGTAACAAGGCAGTGCATTGTGGCAAGGTGAAGACCTTTGTTGGTTTTGGAAATAAACTGCTTGTTTTAAAGTAATGTCAAGTGTCAAAGGATGGTCTTTGACTCCCATATAAAACAGGTTTCTAGGACTGCCTTCTTTCATCTTCGTAATATTGTTAAAATCAGGAACATCTTGTCTCAGAGTGATGCAGAAAAACTGCTCCATGCATTTGTTACTTCAGAGGTCCGTTTCACGTAGCAGGTTTTGTGAAAACTCTGAGTAGGTTAACCCTGAAATGAGGGAAACCCTGAGTTTTCCGTTTCACAAAGGGAGGTAACTCAACCCCGAGAAAGAGGGGTAACTTTAGCCTGTTTCACAAAGAGAGGTAACTTAACCTCACGGTCAGTTACCGGAGTAACAGACTCTCTGAACCTAACCTGGTCGGGACCAGGTTTTATTCAAGAAACCTTGAGTTTCTTTCTGTCTCCGCCCTCTTTCAGCCACACACGCCATTTGATTTCCTCATTCATTCAGTCAGCAGAGCGAGTTCTTCTACTTCTATAAGTCCTTTAGGCACAGTAGGAGATTACTTTTTTCACGAACATGTCCTTTTAAAAACGATCCCGTGGATGAAGGTGCAGCATTATTGCGCAGAGAAATAAATATTCGTCGGAGATGGTTATCAGACCGCGCATAGATTTTTGCATTTACAGACAATTATCTTTTTGAGCGGCACCATCAGAATGTGTTGGGACAAAAGAAAAAAAAGACATAAAAGAAAAATAAATATTTGTATGAATAGGCTTAAAAAAGACATATATATAGGCCTATTATATTTTATAAAGGCACTCGTGTCTTGGGGGTGGATTCCCTCAGCCACTGCCCTCCCGTTAGAGGTGGCGGCCACCACCCGTTTTACGGGCATCTGCCTTCTTTCTGTTGGCTCAGTAGAAGTCTGTGTTAGTTTAAATAGGCTTAATTATTTAACAGAACATGATATAGATGATGACTCTAAATTGTCCTTCGGAGTGACTGTGAGTGTGTATGGTTGTTTGTCTCGTTTGTCTCTCTGTGGCCCTGTGATGGACTGGCGGCGCAGGGTGTACCCCGCCTCTTGCCCATTGACCGCTGGGATAGGCTCCAGCCCCCCCGCGACCCGACTGACGGATTCAGCGGTGTATAGATAATGGATGGATGGATGATATAGATGAGAAGACATAGTTTATGTGTGTGAAAACAGCATTATGTTGGGAATAAAATAACTGCACAGTCAAATAGCCACTTAATATTTACTTTACAGTGTAAAACATGATCAGAATGAGGTACCTCCATGCCTAGGTCTCACCTGTTTGAACAATGTTTTTATATTTCATCTTAAACTGCTGCCAAGAGCGCTTCTCCCCTGCGGGATTGCACCTAAATGAAATAAATGAATGGGCTACCATTCAAGCAGTTTCCCTGTAATATTATTGTGATTGCAAAGGACTACATTTAAACTTACACTTTTGTTGCTGCAGCGGTGTTGCACTTATTTCTAAAAACGTATTGAAACTCGCCGTATGAGCGCATTAAGATTTCCAATTCGAGGTTGGTGAAAAACGTAGCCCCTCCTCTTCCCCGTTGCCAAGGTGACTCGTCGAATCCGGGCTCCATTGATGCTGGCTTTTTAAAGTTGTGGTGCACGCGCTAAACTCAAGGTGAACTTACTCAGAGTTGATTAACCTCACTCAAATCAGCGTTTCTGGAACCGAAAACTCAGGGTTTTCTATCTCAGAGTAGATCAACTCAGAGATCAGGAATAGACTCAGAGTTGGTTGAACCTACTACGTGAAACGGACCCCAGGATTGGACTACTGTAATTCTTTATTATTGGGCTGTCCCACATATTCTCTGAAAAGCCTTCAGTTGATCCAAAATGCTGCAGCCAGAGTTCTGATGAGAACTAACAGCAGAGATCATATTTCTCCAGTTTTAGCTTCTCTTCATTGGCTCCCTGTTAAATTCAGAATAGAATTTAACCCTTTGATGCGCAACATGGGTCAAAAATGACCCACATTCATTTCCCAGGTTATTTCATGCTGGCTGAGTTTCTCTTTGTTCTATCTTTTGAAATCAATTTAACTTATGATTGAATATTCCAAGTATTCTTTAAATATCTTGTTTTTGATCACCACTGATCATTATTTTCATTACTTTCATACTTTGTAAACAAAAGTAGTTTTTATATTACTACATCGAATTTACACACATGGGTCAAAAATGACCCATTCATCCAAGTGTGACATAAAATAAAGTAACTTAATACTATTTAAGTTGTTTCAAGTAGTTACTTTATCAGTGAGTGGGGCCAAACACTTATTTAGTATTTGCAACATGTTTGTCATTTTTTCACACGCATATACTGTCAGGTTTTTGGGGTGGCAAAGCAGGTGGACCCAAATGCAGACACCGTAGGCTGAGGGACTTTGAACAAAGAATCTTTAATATAACCAAAAAGGGTTATAGGCAAGATCCAAAAACAGAAAATGTAAGAACAAGGCAAATAGGGAAAACATGACTATGACTATGCCTATGACGACTACAAGACAAATACAACTACCAGACTAAGACCAGAACAGCAAGACTTACTTTGGAAGACTAATGACGCAACAACAAAATAAATAACTTAAATACAAAGGGGAAGAAGAACAGGTGAAGAGAAGGAGGAGAAGCTCAGGTGAGGGGAGTGAGCAGAACATGGATTGGTGGGGAAAACACGAGGATGCAGGGATGGACAAACAATACAACAAAACAGAGGTGTGAGCAATCAAAAACGAGCAGGAAAAAGACAAAGACAGTAAGTAAATATGGAAAAGAACACAAGAGGACAACCACTACAAAAATGAAACGGGAACTAAATAACAGAACCATGATAACAGATAATACAGCTATTGAACAGAACTGTGAACTGGAAAAAAAAATAAATTAAAACTGCGAGCAGTGATATCGGCCCTCGCAGCCAAGCGCAGCTCCGTCCTTGCGACCGCCTGACCGCTGGCACCGCCACCCCGACGCGGTCATCAACGCCGGCACGCGTCTCCCGCACCCGTCCACCGGGCGGAGCGTGCGACGAATCTCCCAAATTGCCTTCAGTCCACGACAGTACAACACCAGTGGCACGTGTTCAAAGTTGGAGCGATATCTCACCTTCCAGAGAGGAGTTACCGTCACTTCCTGTTTTGTGGGGGCGGGGTTTAGCGACGTCAGAAATGTACCGCGCCAACGTGTCAAGCGCTGCTCCGTAATGATGCACAAAAAATATGGTGCAGATCGGATGATGTCTCAGGGAGATATAGCTGTTTAAATGATCTAGGGGGCGCAGTTGAGTCACACTCCAATATAATCCTATTGGGCTCTTTAGAGGTTAACAAAAGTCATTCTTATCTAGTTTGGTGCAAATCGGATGATGCATGTGAGATTTAGAGCCGAACGTATGCAAACGGCGAGGGATTGGAATTTGCCATTCTGCCACGCCCACATTATTTTGTAGGTCCTGACAAGACGCACAGGTGTGCTGAGTTTCATAAGTCTCGGTGAAAGCATGGCTTGGGGCTGATGTTTTTAGAGTTTCTAGGGGGCGCTGTGGAGGCATTAGGCCACGCCCATCAACTATTGGACTGCACACCTGTTGGGGGGCGGATTAGGATCGATCCCAGTGAGTTTGGTGCATCTCGGCTCAAAACTGTAGAATTTAGAGCCAAACGTATGGTAACGGCGTGATGTCTGTATTCTCCAAGCCGCCATAGCCACGCCTTCAACTGAAAACTGTTGGTGCTTTAAAGCAAGTGAGACCAACTTGTTATCTGTATTCTGACACAAGATCATGTTGATTAGGTGAAGTTGGCCAGAGATGGAGCTTTCCAAGTAAAAAAAGTGACTTCCTGTTCTGAGGGGGCGGGGCTTAGATGACGTCAGCATATGACCACTTAGGATCGTCATGCATCCAACATGGATGACTCATACCAAGTTTGGTGCAGATTGAACTTTTTACGTGAAAGTTATAGCGTTTCGTTTACACTGGCGAGTACGCCAAGTTCACTGCTTGGCCAAGCCCCCTAAACATGCTCAAAAACTCAAGATTTCTGATAACTTTTGTTCCCCCATCCCTTAACTGCATACCGACCAAAGATGAAGTCCGTAGCTCAAAATCCCTAGGGCGTGAAAATTTTTCTATGAGGTGTGTAAATCTGAAAAATGGCCAAAATTTGCCCTTTGACCCAAAATGGCCGCCTCCTTGTACATTTTAGAGCATACCTCCAAGAGACTTTTGTTCTTGATGTGAGGCGGTCTACATACATACCGAGTTTCAGATCTCTACGACGTACGTTTCGGGCTATCTCACGTTAGGTGGCGCTATAGAGCAGTTCGGCGACGCCCACTTTCGACTCCATTATAAACATTTGATTTCACACGGGGGACAATTTTGGGCAAAGTTTGGTGAGTTTTCGAATACGTTCAGGCGTCCCCATTTGCGATTCCGGGCGGAAAAGAAAAAGAACGCGGAAAAAATAATAATAGTGAAATCCTGCAGATACAATAGGCCTTCGCAGCGCTTAGCTGCTCGGGCCTAATAAAGATTTGTGCTGAACAAAAACAAGATATTTACTGCATACTTAGAATGAAAAATTATTAATTAATGATTGATTTATTTCAGAGATATATCATAGAAACACTCAGCCACACATGAAGTAACATAGAAAATGAATGCGGGTCATTTTTGACCCATGTTGTGCATTAGAGGGGTAGTGATACAAAAAGGATTTTTATTCAAAAAGTAAGAAAGGAACGTTTACTTGAGGTTCCCAGAGTAGAAAAGTAGAATGGGAGGCAGAGCCCTCAGTTATCAGGCCCCTCTCTGTGGAACCTGCTGCCAGTTTGGGAGGCAGAGCCTTCAGTTATCAGGCCCCTCTCTGTGGAATAAGCTGCCAGTTTGGGAGGCAGAGCCTTCAGTTATCAGGCCCCTCTCTGTGGAACCTGCTGCCAGTTTGGGAGGCAGAGCCTTAAGTTATCAGGCCCCTCTCTGTGGAACCAGCTGCCAGTTTGGGAGGCAGAGCCTTCAGTTATCAGGCCCCTCTCTGTGGAACCTGCTGCCAGTTTGGGAGGCAGAGCCTTCAGTTATCAGGCCCCTCTCTGTGGAACCAGCTGCCAGTTTGGGAGGCAGAGCCTTCAGTTATCAGGCCCCTCTCTGTGGAACCAGCTGCCAGTTTGGGAGGCAGAGCCTTCAGTTATCAGGCCCCTCTCTGTGGAACCAGCTGCCAGTTTGGGAGGCAGAGCCTTCAGTTATCAGGCCCCTCTCTGTGGAACCAGCTGCCAGTTTGGGAGGCAGAGCCTTCAGTTATCAGGCCCCTCTGTGGATCCAGCTGCCAGTTTGGGAGGCAGAGCCTTCAGTTATCAGGCCCCTCTCTGTGGATCCAGCTACTAGTTTGGGAGGCAGAGCCTTCAGTTATCAGGCCCCTCTCTGTGGATCCAGCTGCCAGTTTGGGAGGCAGAGCCTTCAGTTATCAGGCCCCTCTCTGTGGAAGCAGCTGCCAGTTTGGGAGGCAGAGCCTTCAGTTATCAGGCCCCTCTCTGTGGAAGCAGCTGCCAGTTTGGGAGGCAGAGCCTTCAGTTATCAGGCCCCTCTCTGTGGAAGCAGCTGCCAGTTTGGGAGGCAGAGCCTTCAGTTATCAGGCCCCTCTCTGTGGATCCAGCTGCCAGTTTGGGAGGCAGAGCCTTCAGTTATCAGGCCCCTCTCTGTGGATCCAGCTGCCAGTTTGGCTTCAGGAAGCAGACACCCTCTCTACCTTTAAGATCAGGCTTAAAACTTTCCTTTTTGCAGGCTGCGTCTGCATCAAAAAAAAAAAAAAAAAAAAAAACGACGAGAGCTGCCAGTTGATGCTACCCTGCACGTAGTCAACCCACTGCCATGACTAAACTCAAGAAAAAGAAAAAGAAAAAGAAAAAGCGAACACCGGTCCTTGCGGCCACAACATCAGACCGGCCCACCGGGAATTGTCCCAGTCCTCCCGATTAGCTGGACACACACATCGGAGGGACAGAGAGATGAGAGGGAGCTGATACTGTATCTTGTCCCTTTTTCGGCGTATTTGTCACTCGTTGCAGATAAGTAACACCAGCAAAGGATTGCACTGTTGAGAAATGGCAGACACAGAAAAATGGGATTCAGTGATATTTATTTCCAGATCAAATATAAAAAAATAGACTAAAACCAAATAAGCAAAAGGCTTAAAAAAAAAAACAACAATAAAATATAACAAATAAAAGAGGATAAAAAGAGGCAAGAGGCTAAACAAATAACAGTCCAAGGAGTCTTCAAATGGGTCCAGTGCGCAATCATCCGCCAAGTGGCCGGGACCGTGGGGTTCTCTTCTCAGCACTGTTCCATCAGCTGATCTTCACGTCCTGCGTATCCACGGCCGGCCACACCTCGAAGGACAGAGTGGAGTACTAAGTTTCCAGCAACGATAAAAAGGACAAATACTTTGAACAATTAAGAGAGGGAGGAAGTACTTTCCTTGACCAACTTAACACAGTTGTGATAAGTCCTTGTCCTCGCCACCTCGCCGCCATCCTGGGATGAAACCCCTGCTCAGATCCGTTTTCCTTCCACTCCCGTTCCCCTTGCCGTTCCTATGGTCCTTCTGCTGTCCTTCCTTTTTTCTTCTCGGTTCCCCCTTTAACGGTCCTACTGTCCTTTCTGCATGTCATTCCTTTCTTTTTTTTTTTTTCCCCCTTCTCCTGTGTCCAACCTACCACCTTATATCCATTCCATCAGTGAGCGCACCTGGTATCCATTACTCATTACCGGCGCTCATCTCCCCAAACCAGTGAGACGAGGTGAGGGTGTGGTCAGATCAATCGCTTTTCAAATCCGTTAATAAAAGTCCAACATTAAAATATCAATGGCATGCAAAATGTCCACCACACATTATGCAACACACAAAACAATCTTCAAGGTCACATATGCTGCATGCTTTAAAATAACACTCTAAAATACATCCTATATAAAACCACAATAAAAAGCATTGATCTACCAGTTGACATATTTTTGTGCTACTGCAGTTACTTTTGTCAACTTATAATATGTTATTTTGTGGTTATATTAAAATGTGCTTTTTTTTCAACTTCCAAACATTTTGATATGAGGGGGCAATGCCCCCTCTTGCCCCTGCGTAGAGCCGGCCTCACCTGGGGGTGGTGCTGGATAATAAACTGGAGTGGTCTGCCAACATAGACGGAGTGTACAGGAGGGGCCAGAGCCGTCTCTTCTTCCTGAGACGGCTCAGGTCCTTCAATGTCTGCAGTGACATGATGTGCGTGTTTTATCACACTATCATTGAGAGTGCACTGTTCTATGCTGCTGTCTGCTGGGGGAGTAGCACTGAGTGATATCTGGTGGGCGGGGCTCTCTGGGTGTGTAGGCTACCCGGAGAGCCAGTTCCACTAGGTTGCCTGCCCCTCAATTTTAAATGCTCACTATTAGAAAATATGGAAGAGCCAGAAGGGCGAGGCGAGGGGTCTTCCCACACCCCTGTTGCCTGGTTGCTGCCTGGAGCGGGAGGAGCCGGGGGGAGGAGTTGTCCTGCTGGTTCAGGGTCTGTGGTGGCTGGGGGGCTGCTGGCCCCCGGATGTGCCCGCTTTGCCACTTCGGAGTTGGGGGATGGATGCGTGTGCTGTGCGAGTGTGTGTGGATGTGTGTTTATTTATTTATTTATTATTATTATTAGTGTTGCACCGATACCGATACCAGTATCGGGCGGGGCCCTGATCGGCACTAAAATGGCGGTATCGGTATCGGCGAGTACCAACAAATAGGGCAGCGATACCATTTCCGATACTTGTATGACACTTGAACGTCTCCCGACACTCGCTACACTGTGTTGTGATCACTGTGCAGCTATCGCTATTGGCCTGCTCCAGACCAATGAGAGCGGGCCAATAGCCGCTCTTAACCAATGCCGGGGCAGCTTTTTCTATGTGTGAGGAGCAAGACGTCTGGCGACAGGCATTCTGTCAGCTGGGGAGGGTGTCATTCACAGTCATCTAGAGCTGCCGGCGACGAAGACAGCTAGCCAGGGGGAGTTTGCAGCGCGAGTGTGAGGAGGGGAGGCTGGGTGCTTCCTGTAGTCAAAACAGGGTCCACGATAGAGAGTGCTGGGCCGCCATCACTCCCTGTGCGGTCGTGACAGCGCACTACCAGCCGACAGCCAGTTACCGTCTTCGCCGTCCAGCAAAGCCCCGGGGAGTTGGACGGCGGCACAAGCTCAGACCCCGGGGGAGGGTCTCGCCAATTGGGCGAGTTAAGTATTCCTCTCCTTTTAACTTCGTGTTTATGTATAGGTCGGCCTATTGTTATGTGGTATTGATTGGTGGGGTTGCGTGAGGAGGAGTGACGGGTCTGTGGTTAAACGGGCGCCATATGCTGCAGGTTAGCCGCGTGTTTTGTGGTGTGTTGACTCTGTGTGCTGTTTAAAGCGTGCCTTAAAGCTAGTGAAGCTAGCCTGACTTGTGGTGGGTTTTCATTCCGTGTGCTGTGTTTAAAGCGTGCCTTAAAGCTAGTGAAGCTAGCCTGACTTGTAGTGGGTTTTCATTCCGTGTGCTGTGTTTAAAGCATGCCTTAAAGCTAGTGAAGCTAGCCTGACTTGTAGTGGGTTTTCATTCCGTGTGCTGTGTTTAAAGCGTGCCTTAAAGCTAGTGAAGCTAGCCTGACTTGTAGTGGGTTTTCATTCCGTGTGCTGTGTTAAGGGTTAGCCTGTCGTGTGTGTCGCGACCAAGGAAGCCTGCGTTCCCAATCCTTCTCTCTCTCCATTAGATCGGAGCCCCCCATGTGTTTTATGAACTTGTAAACTAATAAAGATTTTACATTTTACATCCAAGTAGTATGCAGCTCTTCATACATATATATATATATATATATATATATATATATATATCCCGATACCACTCTGTTTGAAAAAAAAAATAAATTTAAAAAAAAAATATATATATATATATATATATATATATATATATATATATATATATATATTTTTTTTTTTTTTTTTTTTCTAAAACAGAGTGGTATCGGTATGGTATCGGTATCGGCCGATACTGCACAGCCAGGTATCGGTATCGGTATCGGGGCCAAAAAATGGAATCGGTGCAACACTAATTATTATAAATGTTTTTTTTTGTTTTTTTTTCTTTATCTGATTTATGGGGTGACTGGGTCTGGGATTTGCTGTCCTCTGGTCTGCTTGTGCTGTTCCTAATGGGGGGGGCACTCTCCCTGCTGCTTGCGGTTCACCCACCTGGGCACGTCTTAACTTCCGGGGCGCTTGCCCAGGGGCACTGGGGCATGCGCTGGCCCAATAGGCTTGGCTGTCCGGGGCGCCTGGCCCTCTCGGGTATTGGGCGGGGCCTCTGCCTGGGGGTTTGGAGGTGCCCGGGCTTGCGTGGACCGGTTCCATGTCTGGGTGGTGGAGGCCTGGTGGGGCCGGTGGGCTGTCGCCTCTGGTCACCGGGGGGCCTCTGCCCTATGCTTGTGGGGTTTCTGTCCGGGGGCTTCCTCTGCAGTCTTCTGGGTGGATGCGTGGTTGTCCCTGCGGTGGGCTTCCCGGGTTCTGTGCTCCTTGGGGGCTGTTGGTGGCCTGGGTCTGGGGGCCCTCTTGATCTGCTTCTGATTGCTGGGGGGGTGGCTGTGGATTGTGGCCCTATACACTTGTACACTCATAATTAAGCAGTTATCATATGGGACCTGTGCCATGTGTACTGCATGTTCATGCACACTGTAACAGTCACAGTGCCGTGTGGATTAAGAGTTTTTCAAACTTTGACAAAACCAACATTCCTGTGGGGGATGTTTACGTATGTGGATATAAACCAGATCTTCATTTTCTTTCCACAAAGGAAAAAGAGACAGAAACTGCCTAATTTACAACACCCTTAAGAGCTTTTGGGGAGTCGAACTCACTCTTGGAAAAGTGGGAGACTTACTATCTTATCTAGACCATAACTCGAAAGTTGACACTTTAACACCCCTTTTCACCAGGAATCCGACCAGATGGCTACTCATGAACTAAGAAGACTCACTTCTAGTCAAATCTGAAACTATATTAAATGTGTTTGATAACCGTGTACAATTTCTTTCAGGTTTCCAGCTTGATCACAAGACGCATATAGAGACAATTTGTACGATTCTGGCTTAAATATTGACAAAGAACTGATTTTGGTGGAAAATGCCCAACCTGCCTGATGGAACCACATTGCCCCCTAGGGGTCTGCAGTGTTGATTAGTTGAACATATAAATCCCAAAAGGACTCAGTAAAATGGATATAAAATGGACAATTATGCAGCTAGTAACTTCTAACGATGTCCCTTCGGTATCTATTTGGTATTTGTTTAGTGTCCCCATTGTTAACACAGAAATTAGCATTGTGTAATTCAATATTCATATGTCACGATTTCATAGATATTCATCTGAATTTTGAAAGTCATAATTGTCTTTATCATGTGTGTTATTTTGATGTCTTTATATTACAAGTCTATGTTATATCTTTAATCTGCATATCTTAACAAGATGTGGTGTTTTCAGAATCACCGAGACAAATGTTCTATGAGATGGGAGTAATGGAGAAACACAGAGTTCCTTTGTCTAAATCCAGAAATCCCCCTAGCACAGATCACCTTACAGAGACATGCACACAGTTCAAGCATGTCATTGGCTGAAAAAGTAGTGTAAGCCCCGCCTCCGAGAGTCAAAACCCGGAACAGCGGAAAACACAGGCTCTCTTGCTTTCTTGCCCTCTGGCGCTCGGGTGTTTGCTGGCTCGCTTCAGGCGTTTGCCCTCTGGTGCTCTGGATCTTGTCCAGAAGGGTTCCAACCCAGAGTTTCAGAAGGAAATTTGAGCAGAAAACAGCTGCTCATAGACTTTTAGAAATGGTTTAAGCAGAAGAGAAGAGCTCGCCGGAGTTTGGGAGTTTCCCATAATCTCAGGAGAGAGCGGAAGGACGTGTGGATAACGATGCAGCGGACGACCGGAGGAGACCCTCCAGAACCCAGTGAGACCCCGGAGACGAGAAAGAAAGACCCGAACAAAGATAAGAACAGAATGAAGTTTTCCTACCCAGAAAGCCAACTCCAAGCAACCTTTTATTAATCTTCTGTGAACTTAAGTTCACTTCATCAGAGAAAGCAGCAACGGACCAACTCTGACACAACGATGGATTTGATCATCCCACAGTAAAGCCCTCGACATCATCGTGCCCGTTTCCCGGTGAAAGAAGCAACTGAGAAGTCCGCTAAAGTCAGCCACCACAGCCAGGAAGGCCCAGAGAGCGGAAGAGAAATCCCCTCGGACCCGCGTGGCCGCTACCATTGGTCCGAAACGACTGAACAGAACTTCAGCACAGTAAGACCGACCCGTTTTCACCTTAAAGTGGGTTTGATGGATGTCTCGAGGCTTTCACAGAATGATAAATTAATCCGAAATGTCAGTACAGTATTTAGATTCAAATAGTCAGCCAACCCAAACTATTTGAATAAATCCAGTATCTCCCCATTCCCCATATTTTATTTTATATTCACTAAGTGTTTTATATAATCACCCATATTCAATGCATCTCCTGTTTGTTTAAAGGTTCATGTCTAAGATCATATCATTGTAATAAACAGCTCATATATCTATATATATGTTATAATCACAGATTGTGTCGTATGCTTTCTTTACGTAATGTCTGTCCAACCAAACGAGAACTTCACGAAAGTAGCGAGATATGAGACTGAATATTAATTGAATATTAATTTAACACCAGGATCGTAAGATTTCGAACAGTTTTCCGACCGGACTGTGACTTAAAATTAAGTCAAAACCTAGGTTGGTGGTGCCCCTAAATTCGAGGTAAGGTTTATTTGAGACTGTAAGAACATCTCATAAATCCTTATATTTAATAGGTATATAAATACCCGGTAACGCTACATATTTTTGGTGCCCCGTGTGAGGCGTTTTACGGTAGACTGACTTACGTGAAGGAAAGCATAAACATGATATTGGCTGGTTCATTATCTGTGTGTGAGCAATGCAAGCAGTGGCTGTGTCTGTCTTTATAAACTTAGAATGACTAAAAGCACTTTATCAGAGTAATCGTGGACGCATGATAACTCTCCAAATCCGTGGGTGCGCAATATTAATTGCACACCGCAGAAGAGCAGCCAGCCGTCGCTGTCTGTCCCAGAATAAAGATTGCATGCACAGCGTAAGAACGCTGAATTTAAAGGCCTGGCCGTAGTTGCGAGTTTCCAACACGGTTGATTTTATTTTTATGAGTATCACAAATTCAGCCGCGAGTCCCGGTGAATTTAGTCAACTCAGAGCCTCCTCAAACACAGGAGCTTTGATCTGCTGTAATCTTGCAGCCGGACATAAAAAAAAAAAAAGCATCAAGGTGCTATATTGAAACCCCATGAAGTGGGGGAGTGAGTTTAAACGTTGTTCAACGGAGCGTTGTGACGCCTAAAATAAAGTAATACAGATTACTTATTGAAAGTTAAAGCTGCTGAGCTTAACTGAATGAGTCAGAGCCGTCGCTCCTGATAAAATAAATGAATAAAATACACACGGTCACAAAACGTGATCGCATGAATGACTTAAACAGTCAATTGTTTTTGTATTATTAAATAAACGACCGGAACGCCGTGTCTGTTGAACCCAGTTGAAAGAAAAACTGAGGGTGTGTTTATTTTTAAAATGCTTACAAGCCCTAACTAAAATAATATACGGCAGTAGTGGACAGACCAATTTTGCTGCAGAAAAATTGAGTTGGTGACTCTATTCGTTGTTATTATCAAAGTTGGTGACTTTTAGAAGAACTCTGAACTGAGGCCGCGTGTCTCAAGCATTGTGAATGTTGCAAAGCTGTGTTTAAAAGTTTGTGAGCAAACTACAACATCGCTTGTGCACTGTCTGTGAGAGAAGTTAACCCTTTCATTCCCCAGTTGAAATGAGGCAAATTAACTGAGTCCTTGAAAGACTATTGGTGGGCGGTGCTAGAAATCGTCACCAGTGACGTCAACTCCTCACTCCCTTCTCTCAAACCCCCCCACTTGAAGCTTTGACATGTGAGCGCTCAGGATCACATTAAATAGGATCACAAAGAAAGCTGATCATTTTGCTTGGTACTAACGAATACCAGCTTTATTTGAATATTCTTTAATGCATTTGAATTAATTGTTTGACATAAACAATACCAACTTTGTTATTTGGAAACATTAATTGAAGCTAATTTATCTCAAATGTGTGTCTTTCACCAAATCAGATTACCTTAACAGGAACTGATTATAAGACACTAAGGCTTAAAGAAAACAACAGCCAAGAGCTTGTATGTTCCCTTTTGTGTTAGCATTAATGTTTTCCATCTTTTTACCATAACGGTTAATGATAAGCTTCTAAATTAAATGCATTTCTTCCAGTTTTGAGTAAAATAACACAGTCGTGTTTATTTTAACATCCTTCCTTATTTGTTTCTCAAGTAAACAAATTCAAAAGGAAGAAATTAATTTCAGGAGAACAATCCTTATTCCCAACTACCTTCACATTAACCCAACTAATTTCCCTTGTTCCAAACTCAAACTTATTTTCAGAAAGAACCCTTTCTGAGACAAGTGAAAAACAAGATGATGGACTTAACAAAAAGGTTGATACTGGGTTATGCCTTAAAGAAAAGATGCATTAAAACACCTGAAACAGAGCCAATCAGTGTAAAGCCATCGGCTGAGACAAAAGCTAAAAAGCCCAAAGAAGAATCTCTGACCAAAATGTTAAGTAATCTAGCTGTGGTGTTCGTTAAACATGCACACCAAGTGATGGAACAAGCCGCTGACAAACTTAAAACTCGGTCACAGAAAAAGCCACAGTTTCAGGAGGAAACCAAATTCCTCCAACACCAACTTAAAGCCACTGAGAGGGCATCCAGCCAAGCTAATGCCCAAGTAACAGAGTTAACAACACAGGTTGAAAACTCAAACCAACAAATTATTCAACTCAATGAAAACAACAAAAAGCTTGAACAGCTACTTCAAAACTGCCAACAAGAGTTGATTTCAACCCAAGTCCAACTGAAGAAGGTGGACCAAGCACAAAAACAGTCCCAGCAATCTCTACACGTGGTTCTGCAGAAAGTGCAGGATTTCACAGTCAAAGTGCCAACTGATGACAAGCATCTTAATGTTGAGCAGGAACAAATGCAGCTGTTGACAGAACAGCTAAGCAAAGCTAAGGATGAGCAAAACGCCGCTCATCCACAGCAGGAACACCTATCAGATAAACCAGAAGGTGTTGAGATAGACCTACGTCAGTCTTTGGAGACTGGACATGAACAGGAAACACATGGCTTCCCCCAGGAAGACAGAGGGAACCCTTTTCCTGAAGTGAAAACAGCCTACAAGAGCTCAATTATTTCACCCCCGTCTTCAACGACAACAAATTCTTTCAGATCTGAAAAGATCGTTTATGATCCAGGTAAACCGGATCAATCATTTCCCACTCTAGGACCCCAAGTTCCACAAGCTCCCTCTGACGAAGAGCTTGACAAAATTGCTCGCCATGTGCCCAGATTCGAACCGACTCTTGGGACGCCACATGACACCCGAGCATATTTGGACGACATTGATTTCTTCATGCGAAGGTTTCCAAACGCATCAGTTAACAACAAATTCTACTTGATTAAGGTTACATCTAGCCGCGAAGTCAGTAGATTCATTGAACGTCAACCCGATTACATCCGGAACGACTATACACTCCTCTGCCAAGCACTCGAACGCGAGTTTTCAGATGAGCTGACCCCATCTGGCTTAACCGCTGCCATGATGGTTAAACAGGGACGGAATGAGCTGCCTCAGCAGTATTATTACCGCCTCCTCAAAGCTTATTTTGGTTTCAGCAACAAGGTAGGAATGGAAGAAGACATGAGTTTCAAAACTCTTTTCCTTCAAAACCTCCATCCAACTACCAGCTATCACTTAGGAGTTATAGCTAACCCTCACACTGCTACCATTCAGCAGCTACGTGAATGGGCCAGTCTAGGTTTCCAAAAACATAGACAAGCTAAACAGCCAGAACCCATCACCACACAGACCCAGAACCCTGGTTCTTGGTCCCCAGAGTTAGAAGTGGGACAAAGTGGCAGACCTCCAGCAGAGGTCCCCCACTGGCCACATTCTCAACGGCCTAAGAAAGGCTCCAAACATAACTATTCCAAATCCTCATGGCCCAGCCATGAACCAACTCACTGCCACAGTGAAAACCACAGTGTTCATTCAAACCCGCAAAAAGACATGTCTTTTCAAAATCGACATGACCAGCAATCCGCTCAAAATCGCAACTGCAATTATAGACTTCGGTCTCGCTATAAACCATCACACACTGCATGGTCACAACCATCACCAGATCAGAAAACAACTGAGATGAGCAGAGTCATCGACAAGGACCACATCAAATCTCAGCAATGGTCTAGTGAAATAAGTGCCATCAGTCAAGATGATATTGATAGCCTGAAAAGTCTGCTACTAAAAGAAAAGAAAAGTTCAGAACCCAACCGTGCTAACAGAGACTTAGAAATGCTAGCCTGTTCCTGGAGGTAGGACCATACACTCCAACAAACATTCTAGTAACCCCGAATAACAAACCTTTAATCATAGCTAACTCTTAAAGGAAGCAAAGAAGCTTACCCTCAAAATATCACTTACCCAATCACGATAAAACTACTCCGTAGTATCATGATGCCTCAAGATTGAATCCAGGACACCTCAGTGTTCAAAACTTCAATTTTCAAGTCTATCATCATCTGGTGACACACTCAACTTACCTTATTTCACCCATGTGACATCTACAAATGGGGGAAACTGGTCTACAACTAAATTAAAAGCCAAATTAGCAGTGAAACACTGACAACAGCTTTCACCATGGATCCTTTTAGTTAGAATATCACTCGTTGCTACTGTACAGTGAAGCCCTGTCCAGGACCGCCGCCGCGACAGATATGTTACACATTATTGTTCGTATAAAGTCCTGCGAATATTGCTCACACTCAGGTAGTAAACGTGCTCATTTCCTAACTATTAAGAAATACCACATCCTAGATCATGACTCTAACAATGAGTAAAATTCTCCCCTAACATTGATCTTTTCCAAAAGAAATCTGCATGCTTTACTAGGATTTTCCATTTGAAATTATATAGGCTTAGAAACCTTTACTTATGAACATTATCTTTAGCCATTAGACATTTACTACGTAGGTTAAGTAAGCTTAACAAAATTACGTTTATAGCCATTGTACGTTTATAGCCATTGTTGTGTCAGAATTGTATTAGGCTGTCTCGAGACACCCACCATAACCCTCTTGAGAGTCCTAGCAACCACCAGACTCGGACACACTGGACTTCTTCACCTGCGATTCGGATCAGCCACGAGTTCAGATCCGATTCGAATGGGGGAATGTAACAGTCACAGTGCCGTGTGGATTAAGAGTTTTTCAAACTTTGACAAAACCAACATTCCTGTGGGGGATGTTTACGTATGTGGATATAAACCAGATCTTCATTTTCTCTCCACAAAGGAAAAAGAGACAGAAACTGCCTAATTTACAACACCCTTAAGAGCTTTTGGGGAGTCGAACTCACTCTTGGAAAAGTGGGAGACTTACTATCTTATCTAGACCATAACTCGAAAGTTGACACTTTAACACCCCTTTTCACCAGGAATCCGACCAGATGGCTACTCATGAACTAAGAAGACTCACTTCTAGTCAAATCTGAAACTATATTAAATGTGTTTGATAACCGTGTACAATTTCTTTCAGGTTTCCAGCTTGATCACAAGACGCATATAGAGACAATTTGTACGATTCTGGCTTAAATATTGACAAAGAACTGATTTTGGTGGAAAATGCCCAACCTGCCTGATGGAACCACATTGCCCCCTAGGGGTCTGCAGTGTTGATTAGTTGAACATATAAATCCCAAAAGGACTCAGTAAAATGGATATAAAATGGACAATTATGCAGCTAGTAACTTCTAACGATGTCCCTTCGGTATCTATTTGGTATTTGTTTAGTGTCCCCATTGTTAACACAGAAATTAGCATTGTGTAATTCAATATTCATATGTCACGATTTCATAGATATTCATCTGAATTTTGAAAGTCATAATTGTCTTTATCATGTGTGTTATTTTGATGTCTTTATATTACAAGTCTATGTTATATCTTTAATCTGCATATCTTAACAAGATGTGGTGTTTTCAGAATCACCGAGACAAATGTTCTATGAGATGGGAGTAATGGAGAAACACAGAGTTCCTTTGTCTAAATCCAGAAATCCCCCTAGCACAGATCACCTTACAGAGACATGCACACAGTTCAAGCATGTCATTGGCTGAAAAAGTAGTGTAAGCCCCGCCTCCGAGAGTCAAAACCCGGAACAGCGGAAAACACAGGCTCTCTTGCTTTCTTGCCCTCTGGCGCTCGGGTGTTTGCTGGCTCGCTTCAGGCGTTTGCCCTCTGGTGCTCTGGATCTTGTCCAGAAGGGTTCCAACCCAGAGTTTCAGAAGGAAATTTGAGCAGAAAACAGCTGCTCATAGACTTTTAGAAATGGTTTAAGCAGAAGAGAAGAGCTCGCCGGAGTTTGGGAGTTTCCCATAATCTCAGGAGAGAGCGGAAGGACGTGTGGATAACGATGCAGCGGACGACCGGAGGAGACCCTCCAGAACCCAGTGAGACCCCGGAGACGAGAAAGAAAGACCCGAACAAAGATAAGAACAGAATGAAGTTTTCCTACCCAGAAAGCCAACTCCAAGCAACCTTTTATTAATCTTCTGTGAACTTAAGTTCACTTCATCAGAGAAAGCAGCAACGGACCAACTCTGACACAACGATGGATTTGATCATCCCACAGTAAAGCCCTCGACATCATCGTGCCCGTTTCCCGGTGAAAGAAGCAACTGAGAAGTCCGCTAAAGTCAGCCACCACAGCCAGGAAGGCCCAGAGAGCGGAAGAGAAATCCCCTCGGACCCGCGTGGCCGCTACCATTGGTCCGAAACGACTGAACAGAACTTCAGCACAGTAAGACCGACCCGTTTTCACCTTAAAGTGGGTTTGATGGATGTCTCGAGGCTTTCACAGAATGATAAATTAATCCGAAATGTCAGTACAGTATTTAGATTCAAATAGTCAGCCAACCCAAACTATTTGAATAAATCCAGTATCTCCCCATTCCCCATATTTTATTTTATATTCACTAAGTGTTTTATATAATCACCCATATTCAATGCATCTCCTGTTTGTTTAAAGGTTCATGTCTAAGATCATATCATTGTAATAAACAGCTCATATATCTATATATATGTTATAATCACAGATTGTGTCGTATGCTTTCTTTACGTAATGTCTGTCCAACCAAACGAGAACTTCACGAAAGTAGCGAGATATGAGACTGAATATTAATTGAATATTAATTTAACACCAGGATCGTAAGATTTCGAACAGTTTTCCGACCGGACTGTGACTTAAAATTAAGTCAAAACCTAGGTTGGTGGTGCCCCTAAATTCGAGGTAAGGTTTATTTGAGACTGTAAGAACATCTCATAAATCCTTATATTTAATAGGTATATAAATACCCGGTAACGCTACAACACACACACATTCATTAGCCCAGTAGCATGCTCGCTCAGCAGTTGTTGTGTTGTCCTGTGGTTTAAGGTCATCTGTATCCACAGTTGTATTATATGTGAATGCTGCTGCTTGTGCTTTTTTGTTTGTTTGTTTGTGTGTTTGTTTGTGTGTTTGTTCTCTGCTTGTCTGCTTCCAGGTGCTCCTGGTGTCTCTAAGGCTGGATTCCCCACAGAGGCCGTGGATTGTCTTCAGTTTTGTTTTTACAGGTGTAGCAACTGGTTGTCGGATTTTTCATTGTTTTCTTTGATTGTTTATTCCTATTTTTTTTTTACTTTTCTTTAAAAAAAAAAAAAAAAAAAGAAAGAAAGAAAGACTTCCCCCACTGGGGAATGAAAGTATTTTTCTATTCTATTCTATATAGAATAGTTAAAGTTAAAGTTAACTTTAAGTTAAAGTTAAAGTTTGATAGACCCTTTTGTTTGTTCCTCCGCATAGTGGAGTGATTTTGATTTCGCTGATAAATTTTCATAGATATACTTCTGGCTGCAGGAACAGCTCTAACAGCTCTCTGCTCAGCTTTAAGACTATCCGAGCAGACAGAGACTGCAGACAGAGACTGCAGACAGGGCGGTAACAGGAAAGGAGGAGGATCACAGAGCTGGTTAACAACATATGGTGTAATCCTGGACATGGCTGCAGGAACAGCTCTAACAGCTCTCTGCTCAGCTTTAAGACTATCCGGGCAGACAGAGACTGCAGACAGAGCGGTAACAGGAAAAGAGGAGGATCACAGAGCTGGTTAACAACAGATGCTGTAATCCTGGACCTGGCTGCAGGAACAGCTCTAACAGCTCTCTGCTCAGCTGTAAGACTATCCGGGCAGACAGAGACTGCAGACAGAGCGGTAACAGGAAAGGAGGAGGATCACAGAGCTGGTTAACAACAGATGCTGTAATCCTGGACATGTCACTGAGAAGGAGCGTCTCTGCACCCCAGATGTTGAACTGCTGGCTGTGAGTTTCTGTCCATGTTGTCTGCTGAGAGAGTTCACCTGAGTTACCTGCTGACGCTGTGTGTGACATCATCAGCTGAGTTGTTGCTAAGCTACAGAAACAACACCCCAACCCACTGATGGAGACCTCTGAAGGTTTCTACCACACCTTCCTCTCTGCTACACCTCAACTTTCGACATGTTTGTCAGATTATTTAGATTTTATTTCTATTTACTTTGTCACCTGTAACAATCATTTATACTGCAGCAACATCATTTTCTTTTGGTGATTATCAAAGTATTATTGAATTGAATTGAACTGAACTAAATAGTTTACAGGAACATTCGTACTGAGTATGGTGTTAAAGCCCCTGGCCCGTTCTGGAATGCAGATTGTGAGTGGGTATGTGATTGCAGAGTTCCCCATCCAGGATTGGCTGAAAAGTATTCACTCCTTATCCTTCCATTTTGGCACCACTGATTAGAATGTCCTTTGACCTGATATACTAATCCCTGGGGCACCACAACCATTTAAGTCCTGTGCTATCTACTATTTGGTGCAGCTGTGATTTGGTGTGAGCAGCTTGCCAGTAGACCCTGTTTGTCTCTGTGTAATTGTAATGGTTTAACTATAGTGCTTCCTGCTGAGGCTCTACTTCTTAAGCTCCAGTGTCTCCTGGGTTCTGCACCAAATCGTTGTTCACTCATATTAGGAACTTTACAAGCCAACAACTCTTGCTAGTCCTACATTCAATTCTAGAGAGATTTATAGTAAAAGCTCTATTTGTCTATTTGTTTCACAGAGGTCCTGGAGAGAGCAGTTGTGATCTATCAACTGCTTTCAAACATTTCTGCAAGGAGCCTCACGACACAGCCGCCAACGTCACAGCAAACCAGCCAACATTTGCCACAGTATCAGATGGATAGATGATATTTGTGGACTCATTTTTATCAATAAAAGCAAACACCAATAAAAAGCAAAAGCAGTATCAGGTCAATAATAAAAATAAAAACAAGTGAAGTAAGGTTGACGTAGAGTACACATAAGGTGACACAAGTTAAAAAAGCTAGTCATTCACCGTCCTACATATTGTCCATAGCACCACGTGTAGCACTGTAGTGCCCCCCGCCCTCCACCCCTCTCCATTGTGCTGTTATACAGTCTAATGGCCCTGGAAGGGTTTTCTGAGCCCGTCCGTAGAGCAGTTCAGTGAAAGCGGCCTGCTGCTAAACCAGCTCCTCTGTGCTGTGATGGGGACGTGCAGAGGGTGTCTGACCCCATCAATGATGGCCAGCAGCTTGTCCAGTGTCCTCTTCTCCACGACCGACTCCAGCTCCATCCCAAGCACAGAGGCAGCACGTCAGATCAGTACATCACTACACTACCATGGATTTTCCACTGCCATTACAGTACATTACATTACATTACGGTCATTTTGCAGATGCTTTTAACCAAAGCGACTTACAATAAGTGCGTTCAACATCGGTAGGCAAAAGAACTTCAGGTCACAAGAAATCATAAGTGCATTTCCTTCCAATACCAAACAGCTAAGAGCAAAACTAGTGCTAGAGTAAGTGCGATAAGTCAGGTACCTCAGCCTCTCACCAACTGCACACCAGTCACAGCGGGGTGGGGATGCAAACCCTGGTTCGGGTAGGGGAAGAAATAAAAGAGGTAAGAAAAGCAGGAATGGGATTCGAACCCTGGTTCGGGTAGGGGGTAATGAAAATATAGAGGGTGCCAGTGGTGGAGGAAACAATAAGTGCGTAAGGAACTAGGACGGCGCAGGTGCTGTCCTAAGAGGGCGGATCAGGGTAGTGTTTCCTGAAGAGGTGGGTTTCAGCCTGCGGCGAAAGATGGGCAGCGACTCAGCTGTCCTGATATCAGTCGGAGATCGTTCCACCATCGGGGTGCCAGAACAGAGAAAAGCCGTGACCGTGTCGATCGTGCGCAGGGACCGCTGAGTGACGGGGCAGCCAGGTGCCTGGAGGCCGCAGAGCGAAGTGGTCGGGCGGGGGTGTAGGGCTTGACCACAGCCTGGAGGTATGAAGGAGCTGTTCCTTCCACTGCCCTGTAGGCCAGCACCAGAGTCTTAAACTGGATGCGAGCAGCTACAGGGAGCCAGTGTAGAGAGCGGAGAAGGGGAGTGGTGTGGGAGAACTTGGGGAGGTTGAACACCAGACAAGCAGCAGCTTTCTGAACCAGCTCCAGAGGTCTGATGGCAGAAGCCGGGGCGCCAGCAAGGAGGGAGTTGCAGTAGTCCAGGCGGGAGATGACAAGAGCCTGGATGAGCACCTGTGCTGCCACTTTGCTCTGCCAACGTTCCCACAACGAGGCTTCTGGAAAGCCAGTTAAAGTTTTTCCTTTTCCCAGCCACCAGTCAGTACTCACCTCTAGGCTCAAGATTCAGTCTTCAATATCCAGTCAGCGCATGAACCTGCCTATCCCCTCACAGAGCCACAGCCCCATTGCTGAGTGGTCACCAGAAATCCAGGGAGATTCATATTAACAGCTGTAAATAAATACCTTTTACCTACCTGCTCCGTGTCAGCCCCTACTTGGGTCCTGCCAACCTGAAAATCCGTAACACAGGGTCTGATTTCAGTTGGAGTTTTGCTTTTGTTGTTTTTCACTTAATATTTTGTCACTAAACAATAAATGACTTTACCTTATACACTATTTGGTTTAATGTTACTTCCCCTTTCCCCGGCTGAGCTGGGTCGTAACTTGGGTTGGAAGTCCCAAAGTAAAAGTGGGAGATGCCGCCAAAGGAGGTGATTGACAGAGCTAAGATCGTGTGGGACTTCCAGATCCAGACTGATAAATAGGTAATGGCTAACCAACTGGACACTGGGGTGGTTGACAAACTACAGAAGCAGGAAACAGTGATAGTTGTAGCTAGAGTTCTCAACGGGCCTGAAAATTACAACCCGACCCGACCCGGCCTGTGGCTTTCAAATCCCGAGCCCGATGTAACCCGACACATCAATATGAATTATCTACCCGAACCCGGCCCGACGCCCGACGCCGGGGGTCGAGTTTTCCCATGTTATCCTATGGAGACTGACGGGCTGTGGGTCGTTACGGCACTTATGTGCAGTGGCGAATGCCCACAGCTTACTGTATGGCGGCTCAGGCTGGACGTCCCTGTTCTTTTGCTGTCATATTTTAACAGCACCTTGCATTTTGAGCATTGCACATAACCTGTGGAATTTCCATCAGAATCCAGCACCACTCCAAACACTTTCCAGACCTCTGATTTTCCCACTCCTGTAGCGACGGGGAATTCACCTGCAGCAAGTTTGCTCTTCACCAACTCCATCTTCTTCTCCGCTAAAGGCGTGCACACAGCGATGTCATGTCTGTCCCCGCTCCATGCAGACTTTTGTTAAGATAGATAGATAGATAGATAGATAGATAGATAGATAGATAGATAGATAGATAGATAGATAGATAGATAGATACTTTATTGATCTCCAAGGGGAAATTCACCATGATTCACGGTAAACAGCAGCGATGATTAATACTTTTTTTTTTTTTTTTCCACTGGGCGGAAAAGTTTAAGCCCGAGGACCGACCCGACCCGAGTCATCTGCTTATATTTTCGACCCGAACCCGCGGGTCCCGTCGGGTTTTTCGGGCTGACCCGACCCGTTGAGAACTCTAGTTGTAGCAATACCAAGTGACAGCAACGTCAAGAAGAAGAAACATGAGATGCTCAGAAAATACCAAGGGGGAAGTTTAAAAGATGTGGGAAGGGAAGGAAACATTGGTGCCAGTGGTAATCGAAGCACACATGTCAGTGACCCCTTTGGTTTACTAAAATTTTCATATAATAGTTCAATAAATCTCATTTGCAAACATTCCTTGAACAAAATAAGTGTGACGCAGTCTCAGAGCAGAGAGAAAACTAAGGACATGCAATTGTTGGTCTGGAAAATAGACAGTGTTGAGTTTCCATCTCTAACCTTCAGATTGCCTGTGGACACATGCACAATCCCAGCTGTCTCAGGGGACTACAGGGAGAATGCAGCAAACACTAGTGTGCTACTGGACCATGAGTCACTAAGCTGCTGACAACTGGCTCCAAACCCTCTCATGTTCTGGTCGCCTTTTATCTGCTTCCTCCATTTTGCTGCTCTTCCTCCTTCTCCTCCTCATCCACGGCTCGTGTTAGGAATGTTTCCAGCATAGCCATCCTTTGGCTCATCTCCAAGTGTGACGCACCTTGGCAGAGATGACCTTTAACCTGGGTCTTCCTCTGACTCTGCTGGAAGATGTCAGTGTGCATTTCACGGGAGCGTGAGCAAATGTCAAAATAAGGTATATTATGGGCGATATCTCGATATTTTAATATATATCAATATATTTCGAAACGAAATATAACACGGGACAATATTGCTTGTATCGCTATAGTTAATTTTGCGTTATGACAATACATAGGCCGCAAGTTCGTACTAGTGATGTGCGATTCATGAGTCAATCGTTCAAAACTCGAGATTCTTTTTACTGACTCGGGAGTTACGAGTCGTTGTCTCCATTAACTCGTTCACTGACTCACCGCTGCTGCTCCCAGCTAACTGCAAAGAGGAGACATGCCACACAACTGCTATTCTAACTGCAATTGCGTTAAACGTATAAAGCTAATTGTTGTATTAGCTCCATGGCTGAAGCAACGGCTCTGCTCCAGCTCCCAGCTCACTCGCTCTCCCTCCCAGCTCGTAGAAACTCGCTGCTCCGCACAGTTCAGGACTCACGATTCAGGACTCACGATTCAGGACTCACGATTCAGGACTCGTGATTCAGGACTCACGATTCAGGACTCACGATTCAGGACTCACGATTCAGGACTCACGGTACAGGACTCGTGATTCAGGACTCGACGGGTGATTTATACCCGACTCACAGTTCACAGGCAGCTCACAGCTCACTCGCTCCCTCTCCCTCCCGGCTTCATTTTGAAGGAAGCGGGAGTTCATTCATTCTGTACATAATTATTTTATTCTAAATGTGCACTGTTGAATGTTAGAATATTATTATTTTTGCACTATTGTTTAGGTCATTTAAATGTTCTATTTGTGCACAGTTTCATACATTTTATTATAATTTTGCACTGTTTCGCACTGAATGTTAATTTATTGGCTATTTGAATTTATTTAGAGAAAAAGAAAGAAAGAAAGATAAATGTTTCACCTTGGAGACTTCCTAAACTCAGCGACAACATGAAGATGGAGTCCGCTGCAGAAGAGGAGTTGGTCAGAAAGAGAAAGAACAATGGCTCGATAATTTGGAGATGGTTTGGATTTAAAGTGGCAGACGACCAGTTTTCTGTAAAGAATGTCGAAAACCTGTTGCAACTAAAGGCCATAAAGTGCAGTATGAGGAGTGTGTCAAAAAACGTGCTGCAACTGAGGCCACGAAGCCTCCCCAGTCCTCTCAGTCTTCTGCCTCGAAACAAACCCTGCTGCAAGTTTCATTGACCCATGCTGTACCTTACGAAAGAACGAGTGACAAGTGGCGTCATATTACCAAAGCCGTGGCTTTCCATATCGCTAAAGACATGGTCCCCATATCAACAGTGGAGCAGACCGGCTTTGTACAGCTGCTAAAAACACTGAATCCAAGATACCAATTGCCCAGTCGCAACTACTTCTCAAGAGAGGCACTACCCAAAATGTACACAGATGTTGGAGCCAGTCTTGCTGCCCGGCTTGCAAAAGCGCTGACCACCGACATGTGGCCCAGCAGGACCTGCGAACCTTACATGGGTGTGACGGTGCACTTCATGGAAGACTGGGAGATGAAGAGGGTCTGTCTTCAGACCAGCTAAAGATCACACAGCAGAGCATACTGCCGAAGCCCTGCAGGAGGCCCTAAAAAGCTGGAATCTCAACCCAACGGGACCAGCTGCTGTGACAACGGACAACGCGAGTAATGTTGTCAAAGCGCTGCAACTGACAAAGTGGCCAAGGGTGCAATGTTTGGGTCACAGACTTCATCTGGCCATTGGTGGGTGCAATATTGAATTAATTGATTAAAATAAGAAAATATATGACAGGCAAAATTCTCAGTAAAACACTGTGTGTGTGTGTGTGTGTGTGTGTAACAGTGTTGTTAGTGTATTCTGTGTAAGGGTTACACAGAACTTATTATTATACACTTTGGACAATAGTATCTAATAAATTCCATAACTGTCTGTAGTCATACACAAAGAATTCATAATTCCATCCATCCATCCATTATCTTCCGCTGGTCCGGGGATCGGGTCGCGGGGGCAGCAGCTTGAGCAAAGAGACCCAGACGTCCCTGTCCCCGGCCACTTCCTCCAGCTCTTCTGGGGGGACCCCGAGGCGTTCCCAGGCCAGCCGAGAGACATAGTCTCTCCAACGTGTCCTGGGTCTTCCCCGGGGCCTCCTCCCAGTGGGACGGGCCCGGAACACCTCACCGGGGAGGCGTCCAGGAGGCATTCTCACCAGATGCCCGAGCCACCTCATCTGACTCCTCTCGATGCGGAGGAGCAGCGGTTCTACTCCGAGCCCCTCCCGGATGACCGAGCTTCTCACCCTATCTCTAAGGGAGAGCCCAGACACCCTGCGGAGGAAACTCATTTTGGCCGCTTGTATTCGCGATCTCGTTCTTTCGGTCACTACCCACAGCTCGTGACCATAGGTGAGGGTAGGAACATAGATTGACCGGTAAATCGAGAGCTTCGCCTTCTGGCTCAGCTCCTTCTTCACCACGACGGGCCGGTGCAGAGCCCGCATCACTGCAGATGCCGCACCAATCCGTCTGTCAATCTCCTGTTCCATTCGTCCCTCACTCGTGAACAAGACCCCGAGATACTTGAACTCCTCCACTTGGGGAAGGATCTCATTCCCGACCCGGAGAGAGCATTCCACCCTTTTCCGGCCGAAGACCATGGTCTCAGATTTGGAGGTGCTGATGGTCATCCCAGCCGCTTCACACTCGGCTGCGAACCGCTCCAGTGAGAGCTGAAGGTCACGGCCCGACGACGCCAACAGAACCAAATCGTCCGCAAAAAGCAGAGACCCGATTCTGAGGTCGCCAAACCGGACCCCCTCGACGCCCTGGCTGCGCCTAGAAATTCTGTCCATAAAAATTATGAACAGAATCGGTGACAAAGGGCAGCCCTGACGGAGTCCAACCCTCACAGGAAACATGTCCGACTTACTGCCGGCGATGCGGACCAGACTCTGACACCGGTCATACAGGGACCGAACAGCCCATATCAAGGAGTCCGGCACTCCATACTCCCGGAGCACCCTCCACAAGAGTCCCCGAGGGACACGGTCGAACGCCTTCTCCAAGTCCACAAAACACATGTAGACAGGTTGGGCGAACTCCCATGCTCCCTCCAGGATCCTGCGGAGGGTGAAGAGCTGGTCCACTGTTCCACGGCCAGGACGAAAACCACACTGCACCTCCTGAATCCGAGATTCGACTATCCGGCGGATCCTCCTC
Source organism: Odontesthes bonariensis (assembly GCF_027942865.1). NCBI lineage: Eukaryota > Metazoa > Chordata > Actinopteri > Atheriniformes > Atherinopsidae > Odontesthes > Odontesthes bonariensis. The sequence continues at coordinate 34,028,054 of NC_134525.1, forward strand.
TCCAGTACCCCCGAAAAGACTTTACCAGGGAGGCTGAGGAGTGTGATCCCCCTATAGTTGGAACACACCCTCCGGTCCCCCTTTTTAAAGAGGGGGACCACCACCCCGATCTGCCAGTCCAGAGGCACTGCCCCCGATGTCCACGCGATGCTGCAGAGGCGTGTCAACCAAGACAGCCCCACAACATCCAGAGCCTTGAGGAACTCAGGACGGACCTCATCCACCCCCGGGGCCTTGCCACCGAGGAGTTTTTTGACCACCTCGACAACCTCAGCCCCAGAAATGGGAGGTCCCACGTCCGAGCTCCCCAACTCTGCTTCCTCATCGGAAGGCGTGTCGGTAGGATTGAGGAGGCCCTCGAAGTACTCCCCCCACCGACTCACGACGTCCCTAGTTGAAGTCAGCAGAGCCCCGCCCTCACCATACACGGTGTTGACGGTGCACCGCTTCCCCCCCCTGAGCCGCCGGATGGTGGACCAGAATCTCCTCGAGGCCGTCCGGAAATCGTTCTCCATGGCCTCCCCGAACTCCTCCCAAGCCCGAGTTTTTGCCTCAGCAACCGCCGAGGCTGCGTTCCGCTTGGCCTGTCGGTACCCATCAGCCGCTTCCAGAGTCCCACTGGCCAAAAAGGCCCGATAGGACTCCTTCTTCAGCTTGACGGCCTCCCTCACCACTGGGGTCCACCAGCGGGTTCGGGGATTGCCGCCACGACAGGCACCGACCACCTTGCGGCCACAGCTCCGGTCGGCCGCCTCAACAATGGAGGCACGGAACATGGCCCATTCGGGCTCAATGTCCCCCACCTCCCCCGGGACATGGTTGAAGCTCTGCCGGAGGTGGGAGTTGAAACTCCTCCTTACAGGGGATTCCGCCAGCCGTTCCCAGCAGACCCTCACAATACGTTTGGGCCTGCCAGGTCTGACCGGCTTCCTCCCCCACCAGCGGAGCCAACTCACCACCAGGTGGTGATCAGTTGACAGCTCCGCCCCTCTCTTCACCCGAGTGTCCAGGACATACGGCCGCAAGTCCGATGATACGACTACAAAGTCGATCATCGAGCTGCGGCCTAGGGTGTCCTGGTGCCAAGTGCACATATGGACACCCTTATGCCTGAACATAGTGTTCGTTATGGACAATCCGTGACGAGCACAGAAGTCCAACAACAAAACACCACTCTGATTCAGATCGGGGGGGCCGTTCCTCCCAATCACGCCCCTCCAGGTCTCACTGTCATTGCCCACGTGAGCATTGAAGTCCCCCAGCAGGACGAGGGAGTCTCCCGGAGGAGCACTCTCTAGTGCCTCCTCCAGGGACTCCAAAAAGGGTGGGTACTCTGAACTGCCGTTCGGTGCATAAGCACAAACAACAGTCAGGACCCGTCCCCCCACCCTAAGGCGGAGGGAGGCTACCCTCTCGTCTACCGGGGTGAACCCCAATGTACAGGCGCACAGCCGGGGGGCAATAAGTATGCCTACACCTGCTTTACGCCTCTCACCGCGGGCAACTCCAGACTGGAAGAGAGGAATTCATAATTAATGATAATAATTAATACAGCACTTTGGCTGGTTTGGTTGACTGTTTTTAAGATGTGCTCTACAACTAAACTTCGACCTGACTTATAAATAAATAAGTAGTGATTTTAAATAACCTAGATCCTGGAGGCAATCAAGAAAGCTCTGAAACCCCTTCAAGACTTCACAGACGCTCTCTAAGGAGAGGAGTATAGCCCCATTTCCACGGTACGGGTCGGTTCAGAACGGTTCGCTTATTTCAGTGTTTCCACTCCCACCAAAGCGTACCGGTCCCATGGAACCCATGGTTCCCATGTCTGTAACCCTTCTGCTTGGGGTACCGAGCACACAGGACCGGTTCCGGGCTCTGCTCTCCAGTGTTGGTGAGGAGGTGCAGCGGGAGCTCGATGGCGCTGTGCCAAACCAAAAAGTTTTCCAGCTGATTGCTGCAGAAATGTCAGAGAGTGGTTCCAACCGGACCGCGAGCCGGTGTGGCATTAAGCTGAAGTTCGAAACCCCCACTGCCGCAGTCTGACGAGCGCGCCGGCTCGCTTCCCCCGATGTGTCCGGCGTCTCCAGCGGAGACCACAGAGAGCTGCTGCTCCTCCAATGAGTAGTTCTGTTTAGTTTTCCGGATCGATGAGAACCGAAGAAAAAACTTTGCTTGTGATTATACCAATGTTTATGAGTTCTTCTCTGGAGTAAGTGACCAGAGAAGGAGCACAGAAAACACTACAAATGCACAAAAACGTAAAAAACACGAGAGAGCGAAATACCGAGGCAGCCATCCGCGGCGCCGTCTCCATGGTAACTCGATATTGAGTACCACCATTCAGCTAAAAGATATCGAGATATGACTTTTAGTCCATATCCCCCAGCCCAATTATGGGATCATGACCACTTCTTGTTTTCATTAAAAACCTGAGCTCCTGACACTTACATCACTCTCACATACAGTGTGTGCTTTTCCTGCCACTCCCCTTGTTAATCGAATGAGAGGCTAAGAGAGCGACTGTTGTTTGGAATCCAGAGGTTATCAGCAGTTTTGGTTCTCCTCTCTGCTAACTGGAGCTGCTGGTGTGTCTGAAACAGAGCCACAGCAGGCTCCACAATTTCATACAGAACAGTATGAAAAACTGCAGAGAATGAAAAGAGCCTCTGTTTGATATTACAGTCAAAAACCAGGAAGGAGAGTATCTTTGTCAACCAAGCAGCAAAGAAAGGGCAGAAAGTGAGAGGCACAGAGAGCTTTTAGAATGACAATCATTTTTACAAGTGTTTACTCAGTCATAATGAAGGACGTCTTTGTTGACAGGATATGTACCTCAGCCTTTTAAGGTTGCTGTAATTAAACCTTTACTTAAAAAACCTACTCTTGACACAGAAGTGTTAGCTCATTATAGACCTATATCCAATCTCCCTTTTATGTCTAAAGTTCTTGAAAAAATAGTTGCAGCTCAGCTTTGTGATCATTTCCACAGAAATAATCTGTTTGAAGAGTTTCAGTCAGGATTCAGAGTGCATCATAGCACAGAAACTGCACTGCTGAAAGTTACCAATGATCTCCTCTTAGCCTCTGATAGCGGACTTGTGTCTGTGCTTGTCCTGTTGGATCTCAGTGCTGCATTTGATACGGTCGATCACAGTATCTTATTACAGAGACTTGAACATGTTATTGGGATTAAAGGAACTGCATTAGGCTGGTTTAAGTCATATTTATTTGATAGATTTCAGTTTGTTCTTGTAAATGAAGAATCTTCCTCACACACCAGAGTAAGTCATGGAGTTCCCCAGGGTTCTGTGCTTGGACCGATTCTTTTCACTTTATACATGCTTCCATTAGGTAACATTATTAGACAGCATGGCATAAATTTCCATTGCTATGCTGATGATACCCAGTTGTACTTATCTATAAAACCAGATGAACCCAATAGGTTGGTCAGACTACAAGCATGTCTTAAAGACATAAAGACCTGGATGACTCAGAACTGTCTGCTTCTAAATTCAGACAAAACTGAAGTTGTTATCTTTGGACCTGAGCGCTTCAGGGAGAAATTGTCTAGCTATATAGTTACTCTAGATGGTATTTCATTGGCTTCTAGTTCTACAGTGAGGAACCTTGGAGTTATTTTTGACCAGAATTTATCATTTGACTCGCATATAAAACAGGTTTCTAGGACTGCCTTCTTTCATCTTCGTAATATTGTTAAAATCAGGAACATCTTGTTTCAGAGTGATGCAGAAAAACTGCTCCATGCATTTGTTACTTCAAGATTGGACTACTGTAATTCTTTATTATTGGGCTGTCCCACATATTCTCTGAAAAGCCTTCAGTTGATCCAAAATGCTGCAGCCAGAGTTTTGATGAGAACTAACAGGAGAGATCATATTTCTCCAGTTTTAGCTTCTCTTCATTGGCTCCCTGTTAAATTCAGAATAGAATTTAAGATTCTTCTCCTCACATATAAAGCTCTTAATGACCGAGCTCCATCATATCTTAAAGATCTCATTGTAAGATATTTTCCTAACAGAGCACTTCGTTCCCAAACTGCAGGTTTACTTGAGGTTCCCAGAGTTTCTAAAAGTAGAATGGGAGGCAGAGCCTTCAGTTATCAGGCCCCTCTCTGTGGAACCAGCTGCCAGTTTGGGAGGCAGAGCCTTCAGTTATCAGGCCCCTCTCTTGTGGCATAAGCTGCCAGTAAATGTCCGGGAAGCAGACACCCTTTCCACTTTTAAGACCAGGCTTAAAACTTTCCTTTTTGATAAAGCTTATAGTTAGGGATGGCTCAGATGATCCTGAAACATCCCATAGTTAAGCTGCTATAGGCCTAGACTGCTGGGGGGCCTCATCTGTCACACCTTTCCTCACTTTACTCTCTTTATGTATATGTGATATTATTGTGGTCATTAAATCGTGTTTCCCTGTTCCAACAGATATCCTTTGAATGGTGTTACAGTGCCGCCGCGCCCCCCCCCCCCCTTTCTGTCTTCTCAAACCCCAGCTGGTCGAGGCGGATGGCCACCCTTCCTGAGTCTGGTTCTGCCAGAGGTTTCTTCCTGTTAAAAGGGAGTCGTTTCTCTCCACAGTTGCCTCAGGCACGCTCAGGCCGGGAGATTGGACCGAAAAAGAAAAAGTTTTCAGTGCAATCTGTTGGTTTCCTTAGCTAGGAAATTGTTTTTGAATTGGCTCTATATGAATGAATTGGATTATTTTATGAATAATTATGATTACAATTAATTGAATTCCAATTGGCTTGAATTGGACTTTATTATCTAAGTGCCTTGAGTTGACATTTGTTGTATTTGGCGCTATATAAATAAAAATGAATTGAAATTGAATTGTAGTGGTAAGATTGCCATCTTTCGTGTAGGTGACCTGGGTTCAAATCCCCTGTATGAAAGGTACTACCTCCAGTAGGGGTCCTTAGGCAAGACCCCCTTACCCAACCTGGCTACATGTAAGTCGCTTTGGATAAAAGCATCTGCCAAATGCATAAAAACATAAACAAACATTATTCAAAAGATGATAGGGTCTGATGCAGCTGCCTCCTGTGACATTACTGTTTTATGATTATTATTCATGACTTATTTGTCCTGCATAGTATCCAAGGTAGGTTAATGTAACTCCTGACCAATGCTGATTCATTGTTTTATTGTCTGTGCAATACAAACTGTCAGAATATCTGAACTTTAATTTGTTGTTTACATTAGACAATGTGTTTTTATGAAACCAAAATACTGAACCGTAAGTCCAGACATCCAACATTTACCCTTTATTAGTGTTACGGCCACCAAGGACACAACATATTTGGAGGACACGAAACAAGATTGAGGGTTCAAAAAGATATATTTTATTATTAAACTCTCTGGAACTTTGGTTCTTGGTTCAGCTGCGTTTGATTTTCTGTGAAGAAAAGAGAGTTAACTTCCCTCAGTTTTCCCGTGTCCCAAAAAGACAGAAAAAGGAAAAACACAACCCCAAAAGTATTAACAGAAAGTTGGACCTAGTGAGCCGATCAAACAGAACAAAACGGTACAGCAGGGGGCCAACCCTATACAGGGCCGTCGAAGCCCCTACTACCAAAATAGAACCTAATGCAAAATAAAGATCGAAACCAGGACAACCGGTCCCACCAGGCCAAAATCACAACGAAAAAACGTACAAACAAAGACTAACCAAAAATACCGCATGGCAGGCTGGAGACGTCAGCTGCGGCCTACAACGACTGGACGAGCTCGCACCGAGTCAAGACGCGTTCCCGGTGGTGGTGGAGCGAGCGGAAGCGAGTGGAAGGGCGGGATCCTAACCTGTCGAAACCCAGCCTATTTATAGGCGGACCAACAGCGCCACAAATTAACGTAATCAAAATAATTACCAAAAATAATTACTAATGTGCCCAAAGCACATAACACCCCCACCCAAAGACTCTGAATGGGGATTGATGTAACCCGTAAGAAAAAAAACAAAAAAAACATTCAGAGAAAAAAAAACAAGACTAGAGTCGTGAGAGTGCGTCGGCCACTATGTTGTCTTTACCACGAACATGTTGGATAGAGATGTTAAAAGACTGGAGTCGCCGAGACCAGTTCATCAAGCGGCGGTTTTTATTGCGCATGCGATCCAGAAAAACTAACGGATTATGGTCCGTAAAAACAACCACAGATCCGATAGAACCGTCTACATACACTTCAAAATGTTCTATAGCCAGGACCAACGCTAATGCCTCCTTTTCGATGGTGGAATTCCATCTCTGATACTTGTCAAGTTTCTTTGAGAAATAAGAAACCGGATGTTCCACCCCATCAGTACCATCCTGGAGAAGGACAGCTCCGACACCAGAATCACATGCGTCCACAGCCAACTTAAATGGTACATCAAAACGAGGGGCAGACAACACAGGAGCGTTAATTAGCAAATGTTTAGTTTGCTCAAAAGCAGATTGACACCGATGAGACCAAATAAAAGCTACTTTAGGGCTAAGTAGGTCTGTTAAAGGAGCAGCTACAGAGGAAAAGTTTTTACGGAACCCCCTGTAGTAACCAACCATTGCTAGATAGCGGCGTAGCTCAGTACGAGTGGTAGGTACCGAAACAGACAAAATAGCCTCTACTTTAGCCTCAACGGGGCGCACTTGACCTCCCCCCAACCTTTTTCCAAGATAGGTCACTGTCGCTTGGCTGAATTGGCATTTAGAAAGATTAACTGTCAAATTAGCCTAACTCAGACGCGCAAAAACAGTTCTTAAATGGTCAACGTGCTCAGCCCATGTAGCAGAACAAATCACCAAATCATCCAAATAAGCCTCACAGAATGATAAACCGGACAAAACCACATTCATTAACCGTTGAAACGTCGCTGGGGCGTTACGCATCCCAAAAGCCATCACCGTATATTGAAAGAAATCATCGGGTGTGACAAAAGGCCCCCCCATGAGCTGTCACCTTACCGTGGTGGGTGGGTTTGCGTGCTCCAATGAGTCTGGGAGCTATGTTGTCTGGGGCTTTAAGCTCCTGGTAGGGTCACCCATGGCAAACAGATCCCAGATGAGGGACCAGACAAAGAACAGCTCATAAAACCCCCATGATGAAGAAGATTTTTGGAGAACGTGTACCTTCGCCCGTACGTGGGTTACTGGGGCCTCCCCCTGGAGCCAGGCCCAGGAGTGGGGCCCGCCGGCGAGCGCCTGGTGGCCGGGTCTGTGCCCGTGGGGCTCGGTCGGGCACAGCCCGAAGAAATTACATGGGTCCCCCTTCTGACGGGCTCACCACCCGTGGGAGGGGCCATGGGGGTCGGGTGCAGTGTGAGCTGGGCGGCAGCCGAAGGCAGAGACCTTGGCGGTCTGATCCTCGGCTACTGAAGCTGGCTCTTGGGACGTGGAACGTCACCTCTCTGCTGGGGAAGGAGCCTGAGCTGGTGCGCGAGGCTGAGCGGTTCTGGCTAGATATAGTTGGACTCACCTTGACGCATGGCTTGGGCTCCGGAACCAGCCTCCTCCAGAGGGGTTGGACTCTCTTCCACTCTGGAGTTGCCCGCGGTGAGAGGCGTAGAGCAGGTGTGGGCATACTTATTGCCCCCCGGCTGTGCGCCTGTACATTGGGGTTTACCCCGGTTGACGAGAGGGTAGCCTCTCTCCGCCTTAGGGTGGGGGGACGGGTCCTGACTGTTGTTTGTTCTTATGCACCGAACAGCAGTTCAGAGTACCCACCCTTTTTGGAGTCCCTGGAGGAGGCAGTGGAGAGTGCTCCTCCGGGAGACTCCCTCGTCCTGCAGGGGGACTTCAATGCTCACGTGGGCAATGACAGTGAGACCTGGAGGGGCGTGATTGGGAGGAATGGCCCCCCCGATCTGAATCAGAGTGGTGTTTTGTTATTGGACTTCTGTGCTCGTCACGGACTGTCCATAACGAACACCATGTTCAGGCATGAGGGTGTCCATATGTGCACTTGGCACCAGAACACCCTAGGCCGCAGCTCGATGATCGACTTTGTGGTTGTATCGTCGGACTTGTCCTGGACACTCGGGTGAAGAGAGGGGCGGAGCTGTCAACTGATCACCACCGGTCTCTGTATGACCGGTGTCAGAGTTTGGTCCGCATTGCCGGCAGTAAGTCGGACATGTTTCCTGTGAGGGTTGGACTCCGTCAGAGCTGCCCTTTGTCACCGATTCTGTTCATAATTTTTATGGACAGAATTTCTAGGCGCAGCCAGGGCGTTGAGGGGGTCCGTTTTGGCGACCTCAGAATCGGGTCTCTGCTTTTTGCGGACGATGCGGTTCTGTTGGCGTCGTCGGGCCGTGACCTTCAGCTCTCACTGGAGCGGTTCGCAGCCGAGTGTGAAGCGGCTGGGATGAGAATCAGCACCTCCAAATCTGAGACCATGGTCCTCAGCCGGATAAGGGTGGAATGCCCTCTCCGGGTCGGGATTGAGATCCTTCCCCAAGTGGAGGAGTTCAAGTATCTCGGGGTCTTGTTCACGAGTGAAGGACGAAGGGAACAGGAGATTGACAGGCGGATCGGTGCGGCGTCTGCAGTGATGTGGGCTCTGCACCGGCCCGTCGTGGTGAAGAAGGAGCTGAGCCAGAAGGCGAAGCTCTCGATTTACCGGTCAATCTATGTTCCTACCCTCACCTATGGTCACGAGCTGTGGGTAGTGACCGAAAGAACGAGATCGCGAATACAAGTGGCCGAAATGAGTTTCCTCCGCAGGGTGTCTGGGCTCTCCCTTAGAGATAGGGTGAGAAGCTCGGTCATCCGGGAGGGGCTCGGAGTAGAACCGCTGCTCCTCCGCATCGAGAGGAGTCAGATGAGGTGGCTCGGGCATCTGGTGAGAATGCCTCCTGGACACCTCCCTGGTGAGGTGTTCCGGGCCCGTCCCACTGGGAGGAGGCCCCGGGGAAGACCCAGGACACGTTGGAGAGACTATGTCTCTCGGCTGGCCTGGGAACGCCTCGGGGTCCCCCCAGAAGAGCTGGAGGAAGTGGCCGGGGACAGGGACGTCTGGGTTTCTCTGCTTAGCCTGCTGCCCCCGCGACCCGATCCCCGGACAAGCGGCAGATAATGGATGGATGGATGGATGGATGGATGGATGGATGGTGACAAAAGCGGAAATTTCCTGGGCTCGTGCTGTTAAGGGTACCTGCCAGTATCCCTTCAGCAAATCCAGCTTAGTCACAAACTGGGCAGCCCCCACATGGTCCACACAATCCTCCATACGAGGCAGTGGATAACAATCCGGCCTAGTCACCCCATTTACCTTCCTGAAGTCCGTACAGAAACGGTCCTCTCCACTGGCTTTAATAGCCAGGAGGCATGGCGAACTCCACATACTACTGCTTGCAACAGCAAGTCCATGTTTCACCATGTACTCCACCTGCGTCTTCAAACGGCGTCGCTTGTCCGGGTTCACTCTGTAAGGATGTTGTTTAATAGGCTTGGAATCACCAAGATCAATATCATGGCTGAGCACACGAGTGGATCAAATGAATGACATCAGCCTGCTTAGAAAAATTAAGGTGAGACAACAAGAGAGGTAAGTTTTCCAACATCTCTGAATTTTGAAACCTTCCTTCAGTGACAGCCGGGGAAAAAACGTCACCTTCAGGTTCAGCACTGGAAAGCTCCTCCCGTGCCTCCGCACCTGCCCCGACGCATGCGTCAACTCGTTCACTGGAAACACAACTGACAGATTTATTCAAAGAGGGCACACGCTCGATATAAAGCTTCAGCATATTAATATGACATAGGCGTGATGTCCGCTTCCTATCAGGAGTAGAGACCAGATAATCTCGATCTCCGACCTTCCTCTTGATCGTTTAAGGGCCACTGTAGCGCGCTTGTAAGCTGGAACCAGGAACCGGAAGTAACGCTAACACTTTCTCCCCAGGCTGAAAAACTCTCATAGTCGCATTTCTGTCAAATAAAGAATTAATTTTAGCCTGTGCAGTTTTAAGATTTTCTTTAGCTATCTCGCACGCACGGCTCAGCTTCAGTCGAAAGTTACTGACGTAGTCCAACAAATTTTGGTCAGATTTTTCACACAACCACTTCTCTTTCAATAACTTTAAAGGACCGCGAACATTGTGAGCAAAAACCAAGTCCGACGGGCTAAACCCCAGAGACTCCTGAACCACTTCCCGTATAGCAAACAGTTGTAAATGTACTCCTTCATCCCAGTCTTTTTCGAACTCCAAACAATAGGTGCGAAGCATTGTTTTTAACGTTTGATGGAAACGCTCGAGTGCGCCCTGACTTTCCGGGTGATAAGCGCTGGAATGACAGTGCTTTATGTCAAGTTGACGTAAAACCTGCGCAAATACTTTAGACATGAAGTTAGACAGTCTGCACAACCTGAGGTAAACCAAACAATAAAAAAAACTTCGTTAATGCTTTCACCACTACCGGCGTAGATATTTTACGCACCGGAAAAACCTCTGGAAAACGAGTAGAGGTGCACATCACCGTTACCAGGAACTTATTCCCCGCTTTGGTCCGAGGTAACGGACCCAAGTGCTTGACGTGAGAGGACGTTGGCGCTGCTGTCGCTGCTTCTCAGTCGCTCCGAGTTTAAATTTTGCTTAGTTTTTTGCATTTTTAGACTTTTTAACAGTCTCCTTTTTACAAGACTGCTGCAACAATAACTGCAATCAACAACTTCCAGCCATCTCTTACCTGCTATCGTGCTGTCATCTGTCCGTCGCTGAGAGGTATGAGGTTAGCCTTGTGCTACCAAGACTTCTACCTTCTCAAAGCCGCTGTTATACCCCAGAACTAGTCGGTGTAGTCGGTTGGGCTTGCCCGCCTTCAATCGCCGCTTGTCTGGTGGTGGTGGCCTTTCGACCGGACCGCACGAATTTCTGGACTTCCCTGTGAGGCTTCCACCCGCCGAGCAGCCCACTGCCCCGGTGCGGTCAGGCCACAGCTGCCTGGGACCGCTGCCTCACAGCTGGCTGCCCTAACAGCCACCCAGCGAGCAGGCGACTGGTTATCCTCCTGTCGCTTCGCCCCGGTCCTGTCGGCATCTTGGATCAGCTGGTGGCTAACGGCTAAAGTCCCAACAAACTTTCTTCCCGGCCGGCGGCAAGATGCTGCTGAAGTATTCATTTTCCAAGCTGCTGGAACTCAACAAAAGCGCCACTCCAGCATGCATTTCAATAATTCAACAACTTGGACTCCTACGTCGATCCCCATACAAACACAGAGGCGCTCGCCGACAATTTGTTTACTCCCGGTCCACAATTCCATCCATCTGCACAACACAACGCTCCGTCGCACCTAACCCACGTCATCGGAGCACTGGGACCTTGTAGCACAGGAACCACCGCGAGGCTGCACGGAAAACATGGAGTGGATTGCAGTGGAGTGGACTGCCCAGCTCCACTCGCCAGGCTCCAACCAAAACGCGGAGTGGATTTCAGGCTACTACGCCCTCTCCAGAGATTCACTCCTTCACCAACGCTGAAAATAGAACTTTTTAATGTTCAGTCACTAACCAACAAATCAGCCCTGATTCACACCCACATCCTGGACAAGGGACTTGACTGCCTGTGCCTTGTCGAAACGTGGCACCGACCAGAGGATTACACCAGCCTCAACAGTGCCTGTCCTCCAGGCTACTGTTCAAGGAGGTTTTCCCATTAATTGACACTTCCATATTGGATTTGATCAATCTGTCTTTGTTGACAGGATATGTACCTCAGCCTTTTAAGGTTGCTGTAATTAATCCTTTACTTAAAAAACCTACTCTTGATTCAGAAGTGTTGGCTCATTATAGACCTATATCCAATCTCCCTTTTATGTCTAAAGTTCTTGAAAAAATAGTTGCAGCTCAGCTTTGTGATCACTTACACAGAAATAATCTGTTTGAAGAGTTTCAGTCAGGATTCAGAGTGCATCATAGCACAGAAACTGCACTGCTGAAAGTTACCAATGATCTCCTCTTAGCCTCTGATAGCGGACTTGTGTCTGTGCTTGTCCTGTTGGATCTCAGTGCTGCATTTGATACGGTCGATCACAGTATCTTATTACACAGACTTGAACATGTTATTGGGATTAAAGGAACTGCATTAGGCTGGTTTAAATCATATTTATCTGATAGATTTCAGTTTGTTCTTGTAAATGAAGAATCTTCCTCACACACCAGAGTAAGTCATGGAGTTCCCCAGGGTTCTGTGCTTGGACCGATTCTTTTCACTTTATACATGCTTCCATTAGGTAACATTATTAGACAGCATGGCATAAATTTCCATTGCTATGCTGATGATACTCAGCTGTACTTATCTATAAAACCAGATGAACCCAATAGGTTGGTGAGACTACAAGCATGTCTTAAAGACATAAAGACCTGGATGACTCTTCTAAATTCAGACAAAACTGAAGTCGTTATCTTTGGACCTGAGCGTTTCAGGGAGAAATTGTCTAGCTATATAGTTACTCTAGATGGTATTTCCTTGGCTTTTAGTTCTACAGTGAGGAACCTTGGAGTTATTTTTGACCAGAACTTATCATTTGACTCGCATATAAAACAGGTTTCTAGGACTGCCTTCTTTCATCTTCGTAATATTGTTAAAATCAGGAACATCTTGTCTCAGAGTGATGCAGAAAAACTAATTCATGCATTTGTTACTTCAAGATTGGACTACTGTAATTCTTTATTATTGGGCTGTCCCACATATTCTCTGAAAAGCCTTCAGTTGATCCAAAATGCTGCAGCCAGAGTTTTGATGAGAACTAACAGGAGAGATCATATTTCTCCAGTTTTAGCTTCTCTTCATTGGCTCCCTGTTAAATTCAGAATAGAATTTAAGATTCTTCTCCTTACATATAAAGCTCTTAATGACCGAGCTCCATCATATCTTAAAGATCTCATTGTAAGATATTTTCCTAACAGAGCACTTCGTTCCCAAACTGCAGGTTTACTTGAGGTTCCCAGAGTTTCTAAAAGTAGAATGGGAGGCAGAGCCTTCAGTTATCAGGCCCACACCTTTCCTCACTTTACTCTCTTTATGTATATGTGATATTATTGTGGTCATTAACTCGTGTTTCCCTGTTCCAACAGATATCCTTTGAATGGTGTTACAGTGCCGCCGCCGCTGCGGCCCTCCCCCCCTCCCCCCCTTTCTGTCTTCTCAAACCCCAGCTGGTCGAGGCGGATGGCCACCCTTCCTGAGTCTGGTTCTGCCAGAGGTTTCTTCCTGTTAAAAGGGAGTCGTTTCTCTCCACAGTCGCCTCAGGCACGCTCAGGACGGGAGATTGGACCGAAAAAGAAAAAGTTTTCAGTGCAATCTGTTGGTTTTCTTAGCTAGGAAATTGTTTTTGAATTGGCTCTATATGAACGAATTGGATTATTTTATGAATTATGATTATTATTAATTAATTTAATTCCAATTGGCTTGAATTAGACTTACTATCTAAGTGCCTTGAGATGACATTTGTTGTATTTGGCGCTATATAAATAAAAATGAATTGAAATTGAATTGAGATCCGCCTCGACCAGCTGGGGTTTGAGAAGACAGAAAGGGGGGGGGGGGGGGGGGGGGCACTGTAACACCATTCAAAGGATATCTGTTGGAACAGGGAAGCACGAGTTAATGACTACAATAATGTCACATATACATAAAGAGAGTAAAGTGAGGAAAGGTGTGACAGATGAGGCCCCCCAGCAGTCTAGGCCTATAGCAGCTTAACTATGGGATGTTTCAGGATCACCTGAGCCATCCCTAACTATAAGCTTTATCAAAAAGGAAAGTTTTAAGTCTGGTCTTAAAAGTGGAAAGGGTGTCTGCTTCCCGGACATTTACTGGCAGCTTATTCCACAAGAGAGGGGCCTGATAACTGAAGGCTCTGCCTCCCATTCTACTTTTAGAAACTCTGGGAACCTCAAGTAAACCTGCAGTTTGGGAACGAACCATCAACCCTAAAGACTGCCATTCTCACTCCCCTGCTTAAAAAACCCTCCCTCGACCCAGACACCCTCTCCAACTACCGGCCCATCTCAAACCTCCCATTCATTTCCAAAATGCTTGAGAAAATAGTGTCTATTCAGCTCCAAAATCACCTCAACCACAATAACCTCAGTAAAAAATTTCAATCAGGCTTTCGATCCGCCCACAGCACGGAAACCGCCCTGGTCAGGGTTACAAATGACCTTCTGATGGCGGCAGATGCAGGCTCCCCCTCTCTGCTGATCCTCCTGGACCTCACGGCTGCATTTGACACCGTAGACCACAACATATTACTCACCCGCCTTCACTCCATCGGTATCAATAACACTGCTCTCAAATGGCTCACTTCCTACATCTCCGGACGGACAGAATACGTTTCCCTGGGAGCGTCTAAATCACACACCCAGCCTGTCACCTCTGGTGTGCCCCAGTGATCCGTCCTGGGCCCCCTCCTGTTCACCCTGTACCTGCTACCCCTCGGCCGTGTCATCAGCAGGCATGGAATCAACTTAAAGACTGTACTGCCCAACTTCCATCAGCATGTGGAATGTACTACACGAGGGGAGAACACTCTGGATCACGTCTACACCAACATCAAGCACGAATACAGAGCCACACCCCTCCCCCACCTGGGACAGTCAGACCATCTCTCCCTCCTGCTCTCCCCAACCTACATCTCCCTCAGACGCAGAGTCAGGCCCATCATAAAGACTGTGACAACCTGGCCTGACAATGCACTCACCAAACTCCAAGACTGCTTTTCACAGACAGACCGGGACCTATTTGAGCATCAGGACCTGGAGACACACACAGAAACGGTCCTGGATTATATTCAGTTCTGTATCACAAATGTGACCAAACCATCCGGGTTTTCCCTAACAAGAAACCCTGGATGACCAACCAGGTCCGCACACTCCTCAAGGCCCGTGACACCGCCTTCAGGTCAGGGGATAAAGCGCTGTACAGTGCTGCTAGAGCTGACCTGAGACGGGGAGTGAAAAGGGCAAAAACAGACCACAGGATGCAGATAGAGTCCCATCCGTCCAGCAACAATATACGGGAGGTATGGCAGGGAATACACGACATCACCAACTACAGAGGTCGTGATGCGTCTACAGCAGACCTGAGTGCACCACTGGCAGAGGAGCTAAACAGCTTCTTTGCCCGGTTCGGATCATCCCAGCGGCACTCATCTGTTCCTGCCCTGTCCCCACCTCCACCTCCACCCGGCTCCTGCATCACTCCACTCACTGTCCAGGAGCACAATGTCAGAAGTGTGCTCCTCGCTGTGAACCCCAGGAAAGCTGCCGGCCCAGATGGAGTTCCTGGAAAGGTGCTCAGAGCGTGTGCCAACCAACTCGCCCCCACCTTCACCAGGATTTTCAACCTCTCTCTGGCTCAGGCAGTCATCCCATCCTGTCTGAAAACTTCAACAATAATTCCGGTGCCGAAGAAGTCTCCCATCACTAGCCTGAACGATTACCGTCCGGTGGCCCTCACTCCGGTAATCATGAAGTGCTTCGAGAGACTGGTCCTTCGGCACATCACGGACCACCTCCCCCCAGACCTCAACCCCCATCAGTTCGTATACCGGGCGAACAGATCCACAGAGGATGCCATCGCCGTAGCTCTCCACTCTGCACTAAACCACCTGGAGCAGCAGCAGAGCTATGTTCGGATGCTCTTTGTGGATTACAGTTCTGCCTTTAACACCATAATCCCGGACAGACTCACCACAAAACTGAAAACCCTTGGCCTCCCCCCTTTCACATGTGCCTGGATCAATAACTTTTTGTCTGACCGACCCCAGACTGTACGACTGGGGCCCCACCTCTCATCCACCCGCACGCTGAGCATCGGCTCCCCACAGGGCTGTGTGCTGAGCCCCCTCCTCTACTGCCTCTACACCCACGACTGCAGACCGGCCCACAAGGACAACCTTATCGTTAAGTTTGCTGACGATACTACGGTGGTCGGTCTCATCTCCAGGGGTGATGAGGCTGCTTACAGGGAGGAGGTCCTGAAGCTGGCAGAGTGGTGCTCAGAGAACAACCTTTCTCTGAACACCAAGAAAACCAGAGAGGTCATCATCGACTTCAGGAGGCACAGCACTGATACAGCCCCCCTTCACATCAACGGCGAGCGCGTGGAACAGGTCCACACGTTCAAGTACCTCGGCGTCCTCATCTCTGAGAACATTTCCTGGTCAGAGAACATCACAACCATCATCATCATCAAGTGGCTACACTTCCTGAGAGTTCTCAGGAAGCACAACCTCAACTCCAACCTGCTGCTGACCTTCTGCCGCTCATCCATCGAGAGCCTGCTGACATACTGTATCACAGTATGGTTCAGCAGCTCCACCGCCGCTGACAGGGAGAGGCTGCAGAGAGTCGTCAAGGCAGCACAGAAAATCATCGGCTGCCCTCTCCCCTCCCTGATGGACATTTACACCTCCCGCTGCCTCAGCAGAGCCAAGGCAATCTCCAAAGACAGCTCCCACCCTGGCTCTGCCCTGTTTGACCTGTTGCCCTCAGGGCGGCGCTACAGGTGCATCAGGACAAGGACAAGCAGACTTAAAAACAGCTTTTTCACCAAAGCCATAACCAGTCTAAACTCTGACACTCACTGATCATCCCTTGGACAATCCCAAAAATTATGACCAGACTCTGTTTTGTGCAATATATCCACATCCACATACTTGAACCTACTAACACCTTATTTTATTTTATTTTATATGTTACCACTAACACCATATTTGATTCTATTTATTTTAGTACCGTAAAAAACTGTGCATCTTACATCCTCCCTTTTTTTTACATTACTTATATATTTTTATATTTTTTATTTTTTATATTTGCACTCTTTGCACTGTTTTTGGTGGCTTTGAATTTCGTTATACCACGTATGATGACAATAAAGGCATTCTGATTCTGATTCTGATACCACTGCTATGCTGATGACACGCAGCTCTACATCAAAACCAACCCCCCCGCATCATCTCCAACACCGCTATCCAATCTCACTACATGCCTGGAGGAGACCAAGGCGTGGATGAGTACAAACTTCATGCAGCTCAACAGTCACAAAACGGATATCATGCAAATTGGCACCCCACACCAACTACACACATCTCCCATAACCAGCATCACTTTCTCTGGACAGGACATTCCACTTTCACAAGTTGTCACAAACCTCGGAGTAAAAATGGACCCTCAGCTAAGCTTCGGAGCCCACGTCAACCACATTTACAAAACCTCCTTCTTCCACCTCAGAAATATCTCGAAACTCCGCCCCTCACTCACCATTGCTGACTCTGAAAAACTCGTCCACGCCTTTGTCTCCTCCAGGCTGGACTACTGCAACGCACTTCTCATCAGGATCCCTGGCAAGAGCCTCAAAAAGCTCCAATACATCCAAAACAGCGCCGCCAGGATCCTGATGAGAGTGCGTAAGCGAGAACACATCACACCCATACTCAAATCACTCCACTGGCTTCCCATCGTATCCCGGACCAAATACAAGATTTCCCTGCTAACCCATCAGTGCATCCATGGCAACGCCCCCTCCTACCTCAAGGAACTAATCTCCCTTCAACCATCAACACGCAACCTCCGCTCTTCAAACACCAACCTCCTCAAACCTGTCAGGGCTAAGCTACGAACTATGGGCGACCGGGCCTTTTGCTCGGTTGCCCCTGAGCTGTGGAATGCTCTTCCTGCACACCTCAGAGCACCACAGTCAATTGACACTTTTAAAAGAGGACTTAAGACCTACCTTTTTAGTAAAGCCTTTCCATGATTGCTTTGGTTTTACTTGTCCTCACGTTTTAATAATTTCTTGATTTCTATTTTCTTAGTTGATAATTGTTTTCTTGCTTTTTTGTTTTTTTTGTTTTTCATATTCTGTAGCACTTTGAGGTTCGGAAGAATGTAAAGTGCATTATAAATAAAATCCATTATTATTATTATTATTATTATTATTATTATTATTAACTAATACTCGTTCAAATGGTTCAGAGATGGCTGGAATGGGATACAAAGTAGCAGAAGGAATCGTCTGATTTGGCTTGCCAGATACCTGACAGAAATGACACGAATTACAGTAGTGCACGACATTGCTCTTTAAACCCGGCAAAAAGAAATGACGCAAAATGCGATCATAGGTTTTTCTTATGCCAAGATGACCGGCTAATGGATTATCATGTGCTAACCGCAAAATTTCTGAACGATATGGAGATGGAACAACAATCTGTTTCACCACACACCACTCTTCAACAGGAGAGACATTTAAAGGCATCCATTTACGCATCAAAAGCCCATCATGTAAGAAATAGCCAGTAGAAATGGACTCAGACTTATCAGTTAAAGCATCGTTAAACAAAGGTGCTAAACTTTTATCAGTGTTTTGAAGTTTCATCAACTGCTGTCTAGACAATGACAGTGCATTCGCATCCAACATGTCCTCCTCCACACTTTTCTTTAATGGGACATGTTCGGATTCAGTGTTGAACAGAAAACTTTCACTCAAGTCAACGTCATCTTTATTTTCCTCTTGTTGACGCTTAAGTACTGCACGCGTAACTGCGCACGACGTGAACACATCTGGGAATGTACGAGCAAGCTCATCTGGACAGGTGCGTAACACCGGGACGGGTGTAACGTCTGGAGTAACTAACACTCGACCCCCAGCCAAGTCATTGCCCATGGTCATGGAGACGCCCGCTATTGGGAAACTAGGACGCACCCCAACCACAGCGTCACCAGACCACAGCTCAGACTGGATCACGACTTTGTGCAGAGGAACACTAATGTCTTACATGCCAAAACCACAAACTGGCACCTCAGAACCAATCGCAGTGTTTCTACTTAACGGCAAGATCCCCTCCAAAATAAAAGACTGAGAGGCAGCAGTGTCCCGCAATATTTTTACAGGGATTTTCTCACTATTAAGAGACACAGAAACAAACCCATCCATAACGAAAGGCTTAAAATCAGCATACTCGCAAGGCTTTGTTGTTGAAAGTGACTGAGTAACGTGATTTACAGTTTTAATTAGAGCGACCGGCTTAGTGTTCTTTTCCTTTAAAACCGGGCAATTGGCCACAATGTGTCCTCTCTTTTTACAATAAAAACACGTTGCATTAGTTCTTAAATCCAACACATGATCTGACTTGCTTTCAACGCCATCGAGCACAGCAGGTATATCTGATTCAACGAGTGAAACAGATTTTGCACACCCCTTCCAATTATTTTCAGATTTGTCAAATTTATTAAAGACAAGTGAGCGCTCAAAATTACCTTTGTGCGTTAACATATACTCATCAACGAGCACTGCAGCTTTTGACACATTTGACTCTTTATTTTCATTCAAGTAGGTGGTAACTTTCTCTGGCAAGCTGTTTTTAAAGTCTTTCATTAAAATGAGCTGCTTAAGTTGTGCAAAGTCGGCAACCTTTTTAGCAGCGCACCAACGATCAAAGAAAATTTCATTATCTCTGACAAAATCCACATAAGTTTGATTATAGTTTTTTCTCAATTTGCGAAATTTTTGACGATAAGCTTCAGGTACTAGTTCATACGCCCTCAAAATGGCACTTTTAACTTTCTCAAAATCAAGGCTATCCGCCACAGATAGAGACGCATATGCCTCTTGCGCTTTGCCACTTAACGCAAACTGCAACAACAAAGTCCACATATTTTTAGGCCATTTAAGTGTGAGTGCCACCCTTTCAAACAACGTGAAATATTTATCAACATCCCGCTCATTAAATGGAGGAACCAAGCGAACATTTTTACTAACATCAAAGTCAGTCGATCGGGATTTCGAAGACTCAGCACCAAGCTCGAGTTCTTTCAAACGCAGTTCAGCTTGTATCTCCAGTCTTCGTTGTTTAAGATACAGCTCCTTCTCTTTCAAAGCAAGCCGTCCTAATTCAACTTCAAGTTATTTCAAACGAACCGGTTCATCTGGCAACGAAGCCCTCGATGGAGACCCAACAGGACTTTTTGGTAAAATTGTAGCAGGAAAAATTCCAACCTGAACCAATGCTGCTAACAACTCCGTTTCAACTGTTCCTCTTTTAGCACGTTTATTTACGGTAACCTTGAAATGCTCGGCAACTAACAGCAACTGATCCTTTGTGCATTTACCCAAGGCATCCAATGTGGGCTTTTCAACAAACTCATCCAGGTCAAACTCCATGTCTACACCATGGAATCAAGCCACACTTAGGCTACGTGCCCACGACAACGCTCTGAAGCATAAACGCAGATGTCCGTTTTTTTCCTCCACAATTTATCTGCGTTCTCACGAGCGCTTGGGGGTGGATATCTGTCTATCCATGAGAACAGGGAAAACGTATAAAACTCATAGTTTGCCGATGTAGTATGCACGCCCCGGACGTAGGTGGCAGTAGCAACAATACCTTTGGTATTGTTATATGAGTTATATATTAATAAATATGAGAAATGCCTGTTTTGTGGCTACTTCCTCCGCGTCAGTTGGAAGAAAATGGCGAAGCGCGGCGGCAACAACAGTACGCCTTCAAACTTTGTTTGGACAGATGATGAGGTCCAGTTGCTCCTGAACACGACACTGAACTACAAAGCCAGGAAGGCAGTGGATAATGTGGATTGGGAGAGTGTCCAAATTAAATATAGTGAGATATGGGAGTCGTTCATGGAGAACTACCCACTTAACGTGTGCAAAAAACGCACTTCTGCGTTTTGAACTGTTCCTACGGCGATGAGAGGTTGGATCGTTTTCAAGATCTCCACTCTGGGGGGCGTTTGCGTTTTCTCCGTTTTGAACTCCTAAAAACGCCGTCGCTGTGTGCAAGATAGGCACATCTGTCGAAATGTTCTGCATTTATCTGTCGTTACCGTTGTCGTGGGCACGTAGCCTAAATCACAAAAGCCCATGCACAAACAAAGCTACAACAACACCACGCTCAATTATCCTAATTAAGCAGCGCAACGCGCGCCAGCTGTGCCAAAATGCACAAAAAAACCAGCATAATCGCCAAAACCAACAAACAACCTCAGGACACGACAAGTTGCTAAAGGTAAACTTTGTTTAGACGAGCCCCCATAAATATGTTACGGCCACCAAGGACACAACATATTTGGAGGACGCGAGACAAGATTGAGGGTTCAAAAATATATATTTTATTATTAAACTCTCTGGAACTTTGGTTCTTGGTTCAGCTGCTTTTGATTTTCTGTGAAGAAAAGAGAATTAACTTCCCTCAGTTTTCCCGTGTCCCAAAAAGAAAGAAAAAGGAAAAACACAACCCCAAAAGTATTAACAGAAAGTTGGACCTGGTGAGCCGATCAAACAGAACAAAACGGTACAGCAGGGGGCCAACCCTATACAGGGCCGTCGAAGCCCCTACTAGTACCGGACTAAAGCAAAAAAGAACCTGATGCAAAAGAAAGATCGAAACCAGAACAACCGGTCCAACCAGGCCAAAATCACAACAAAAAAAACTAACAAACAAAGACCAACCAAAAATACCGCATGGCAGGTTGGAGACGTCAGCTGCGGCCTACAGCGACTGGACGAGCGCGCACCGAGTCAAGACGCGTTCCCGGTGGTGGTGGAGCGATCGGAAGCGAGAGGAAGGGCGGATCCCTAACATGTCGAAACCCAGCCTATTTATAGGCGGACCAACAGCGCCACAAATTAACGTAATCAAATTAATTACCAAAAATAATTACTAATGTGTCCAAAGCACATAACAATTAGTATATCGCAGGGAGTTATTTCAATTGCCTGATATTGTTTAAAACTGATTAATGTGGGAAGTATGCCCTGTAAGAAAATAATGAATACTGAACTGATCTGAATGGAATAAAACTTAAATTACCATGGGGAGGTTATATTGTTGCAGTATTAAGAAAAAAAGCTACTTACTAAAATACATTCAAAATATGTCTGTACCCAATTTACCACGTTTAAATTATATATCATATTATATGATGTGAACTACCACATCGTTTCTAGGTTATGTCATATCAATTCAATTAATTTATTTTATTTATATAGCACCAAATACAACAAATGTCATCTCAAGGCACTTAGACAATAAAGTCCAATTCAAGCCAATTGGAATTCAATTCATTGTAATCATAATTATTCATAAAATAATCCAATTCGTTCATATAGAGCCAATTCAAAAACAATTTCCTAGCTAAGGAAACCAACAGATTGCACTGAAAACTTTTTCTTTTTCGGTCCAATCTCCCGTCCTGAGCGTGCCTGAGGCGACTGTGGAGAGAAACGACTCCCTTTGAACAGGAAGAAACCTCTGGCAGAACCAGACTCAGGAAGGG
Organism: Odontesthes bonariensis; assembly: GCF_027942865.1. Classification (NCBI taxonomy): domain Eukaryota; kingdom Metazoa; phylum Chordata; class Actinopteri; order Atheriniformes; family Atherinopsidae; genus Odontesthes; species Odontesthes bonariensis. Next base: position 34,050,340 of record NC_134525.1, read on the forward strand.
TGGCCATCTGCCTCGACCAGCTGGGGTTTGAGAAGACAGAAAGGGGGGGAGGGGGCGGCGGCGGCACTGTAACACCATTCAAAGGATATCTGTTGGAACAGGGAAACACGAGTTAATGACCACAATAATGTCACACATACATAAAGAGAGTAAAGTGAGGAAAGGTGTGACAGATGAGGCCCCCCAGCAGTCTGGGCCTATAGCAGCTTAACTATGGGATGTTTCAGGATCACCTGAGCCATCCCTAACTATAAGCTTTATAAAAAAGGAAAGTTTTAAGCCTGGTCTTAAAAGTGGAAAGGGTGTCTGCTTCCCGGACATTTACTGGCAGCTTATTCCACAAGAGAGGGGCCTGATAACTGAAGGCTCTGCCTCCCAAACTGGCAGCTTATTCCACAAGAGATGGGCCTGATAACTGAAGGCTCTGCCTCCCAAACTGGCAGCTGGCTCCACAGAGAGGGGCCTGATAACTGAAGGCTCTGCCTCCCAAACTGGCAGCTGGTTCCACAGAGAGGGGCCTGATAACTGAAGGCTCTGCCTCCCATTCCACTTTTAGAAACTCTGGGAACCTCAAGTAAACCTGCAGTTTGGGAACGAAGTGCTCTGTTAGGAAAATATCTTACAATGAGATCTTTAAGATATGATGGAGCTCGGTCATTAAGAGCTTTATATGTGAGGAGAAGAATCTTAAATTCTATTCTGAATTTAACAGGGAGCCAATGAAGAGAAGCTAAAACTGGAGAAATATGATCTCTCCTGTTAGTTCTCATCAGAACTCTGGCTGCAGCATTTTGGATCAGCTGGAGGCTTTTCAGAGAATACGTGGGACAGCCCAATAATAAAGAATTACAGTAGTCCAATCCTGAAGTAACAAATGCATGGAGCAGTTTTTCTGCATCACTCTGAGACAAGATGTTCCTGATTTTAACAATATTACGAAGATGAAAGAAGGCAGTCCTAGAAACCTGTTTTATATGTGAGTCAAATGATAAATTCTGGTCAAAAATAACTCCAAGGTTCCTCACTGTAGAACTAGAAGCCAAGGAAATACCATCTAGAGTAACTATATAGCTAGACAATTTCTCCCTGAAGCGCTCAGGTCCAAAGATAACGACTTCAGTTTGTCTGAATTTAGAAGCAGACAGTTCTGAGTCATCCAGGTCTTTATGTCTTTAAGACATGCTTGTAGTCTGACCAACCTATTGGGTTCATCTGGTTTTATAGATTAGTACAGCTGAGTATCATCAGCATAGCAATGGAAATTTATGCCATGCTGTCTAATAATGTTACCTAATGGAAGCATGTATAAAGTGAAAAGAATCGGTCCAAGTACAGAACCCTGGGGAACTCCATGACTTACTCTGGTGTGTGAGGAAGATTCTTCATTTACAAGAACAAACTGAAATCTATCAGATAAATATGACTTAAACCAGCCTAATGCAGTTCCTTTAATCCCAATAACATGTTCAAGTCTGTGTAATAAGATACTGTGATCGACCGTATCAAATGCAGCACTGAGATCCAACAGGACAAGCACAGACACAAGTCCGCTATCAGAGGCTAAGAGGAGATCATTGGTAACTTTCAGCAGTGCAGCTTCTGTGCTATGATGCACTCTGAATCCTGACTGAAACTCTTCAAACAGATTATTTCTGTGTAAATGATCACAAAGCTGAGCTGCAACTATTTTTTCAAGAACTTTCGACATAAAAGGGAGATTGGATATAGGTCTATAATGAGCTAACACTTCTGAATCAAGAGTAGGTTTTTTAAGTAAAGGTTTAATTACAGCAACCTTAAAAGTCTGAGGTACATATCCTGTCAACAAAGACAGATTGATCAAATCCAATATGGAAGTGTCAATTAATGGGAAAACCTCCTTGAACAGTCTGGTTGGGATTGGGTCTAAAACACAAGTTGATGGTTTAGAAGAGACTATTACTGTTGTTAGATCAGAGAGATCAACTGGACAGAAGCCGTCTAAATACAAATCAGGTTCTAAAGATACTTCTAAAGCTGCTGTACTTGATGATACATCACTGATGATAGTGGGAAGAATTCCATTAATCTTCTCTCTAATAGAAACAATTTTATTGGTAAAGAAGCTCATGAAATCATCACTGCTGAGAGTTAAAGGAATACCTGGCTCAGCAGAGCTCGGACTCTTTGTCAGACTGGCTACAGTGCTGAAAAGAAACCTGGGATTATTCTTGTTCTTATCACTTAACAGAATATCAATGGATCCCAGCAAAGTGGCAGCTGTGAAGGAATGGCCGGTTCTCCAGTCTCGGAAACAACTTCAGAGGTCCTGGGGCTTTGCCAATTTCTATCGGAGGTTCATTAGAAACTACAGTTCTGTTGCCTCACCTTTGCATGCCCTCACCTCTTCCAAAAGCAAGTTTGTCTGGAACAAACCATCAGTTCGAGCCTTTTCCCATTGAAAGGAACAATTCACCTCTGCACCTGTTCTCCACTCACCGGATCCCTCTCGCCAGTTCATCGTTGACTCGGGAGTAGGTGCCATACTAAGTTAGAAGTTTTCTGATGGCAAGACTCATCCCTGTGCTTTCTTTTCTAGAAGCCTGTCTGCAGCTGAGAGAAATTATGTTGGAGATCGTGAGCTGCTGGCAGGTAAACAGGCGCTTGAGGAGTGGAGACACTGGCTGGAGGGAGCTAAGGACCCATTCATTGTGTGGACTAAGGATGCAGCGATACCACTTTTTTTCAAACCGATACGTGGATCTGAGTACTTGCCGATACTTCTACCACAAAAAAAATGCAATGAATTGGAAGACAGGTTTTGGTCTCACTATCACTGGACAAGTAAAAATCTCAAGGCACACCTATTGTGCAAAATAGCCCTTATAACACGTGTTATCACTCATATCATGTAAAATATCAAAATGTTTTTTCACTGGAACCCGATGACCAGCACAGCTCACTTTACCTCACAGGGGTTTTAATGTTGGGTTGAACAGTGGATACATGCTGAGTTCTACCCACAAGAAAGCTTCAGCACATCACAACAGTAGTGGTTGACATGGTTGTGAAGTGCAAGCAAAGTTAGGACTTTGACTAGTCCAGAGCAGCACCTCCTTTGTCTGGCCAACATCCGAATTAAATCACTGTGGTTCTCTGTTATCTAGCCGATTAGCTGTGCAGCTCAGTAAGGGGGCACTAGTATTAGGATGATTTTACATTAAATTCTCAGCAGGGTATGATGGGTAAGAATGGGAATCAACACCCCAATCTGCCACTTCACATGTGTTGTCCTAGATCTACATGAGACAAAAAAAAAGGCATGTCAGCCCCACAATGTCCAGAGCCTTTAGCATCTTGGGGCGTCCATCCCCGTTGCCTTACTACCAGGAAGCTTTTCAACTACGTCAACAATCTCTACCGAGGTGATGGCTGAGTCCTCCGGTTAAGCCATGACTAGCAAATTGAGGCCCTGAAGATGGTAGATGAGAGTAAATGCAGGTTCCCAAATAGTAAATGGACTTTACTTGAATAGCGCTATTCTAGTCTAACTGACTACTGAAAGCACTTTGACATGTGGCCCAGGGAAGCCGGAGTTGAACCACCGAGCTTCCGATTGGTGGGCAACTGCTCTTCCTCCTGAGCTACAGCTGCCCCAAAATGTGAGTTTAAGATTTTACGGACATGGGCCTCTGCCCATACATTTAACTCCACCTCACACACCTGCTCACCAACAGTCAGTTTGCGACGTTAGGAATCAGCACACCCTGGCCCGCCCTTTTGCCTGCCGCCCTGCTCACACTGCACTCAACCTCAAACTTCCTTCCTATGAGTGGTACACCCATGTGACGGTCGCAGCCTTGGGTCACCAGGCACTCACTTACAAGCTCCCCCACCAGGTCGGGCTTCAGTGGGGTGCTCCGGTTTACCTTTTCTCAGCAAGGTTTAATTATCTGCGGCTGATTCCTTACTTCCAAGTATTGGAAGTAATTCTGAGCTGCTTCCAAGTCTTGGAAGTAAGGAAGGGTCCCTCCAAGGTTTTTTAAAAGAGATTGTACACATGTGACTTGAAAATAGTCTGGTACAGCAAACATGGCCCAATGGATTCGATAACTGGGATTAACAACTTAGTTGGAATTGCACTTAAAGACACTTTCATCTGGAAGATTATTTGAGAAAACTCAAAAAAGGAGATTGGATAGAATTTACTTAAAATGGGTAATGAACATGAAAATGAAAATTTATTTTGTATTGTAGGGATATAAGCTCTAATTGATTCCAACTTTTCAGTCTGCAACTTTTTTTTTTTCCCTTGTTTTATGCCAAAGACATTTGCTTTGCCAAGATTTCCCAAGTACTGCTTATTTCAGTCAGAGATAGAAAGAAAGAAAACGTGCAGCCTTCAAGAGCGTTAAGGCGGCTCTCTATTGGAAGGGAATTCCATTCAGGCTACTTTATCCTGCGCGTCTACGATTGACCTATGGAGGGGAAACATTGATGTTTGAGACACCAGCGGATGGTGAGACCTACTCTCAGCGGGTTGAGGGTAACGTCAACATCCCGGCTTCTTCCGAACAGGAGGATTAATGCAACATCTATTCACCGACACCGGTTACAGTAAGCTTTTGTGGCTAAAGACGAACTAGCATACGGTCTGCTGGAGCTAGGCTCCACATTTTGTAGGTTGTGGACTGTTAAGGCATGTTTCAGTGTGGACCTTTTTTTTTTTTTTTAATAATTATTTTTACTGTTTGTTTTTTCAGTTTACACCATGAACATACATACTTTGGAATTACAGGAGTTTTTTTCCTCATTCTCTTGGTCTCAACTCAGGAGCTCTAGAGAGCAAGGATATTGAAAACGAAAGTGAGTTTTTTTTGGGAGCGTTTAGAAAAGGGACGAATCCTGCATGCTGCTATTTTAGCAGAGAGAGGAGGGGTTGGGTTTATTGGGGACAACTGGGTAGACTGGACTCTTTTTCTTCATTATTATTGTCAACTTTTTGGATTTCACTGTGTACTATTACTGACTTTATTTGCGTTAGAGGGAGGCATGACGCGAGTTTTGTGTGTAAAGGGAGGCATGATCGCTAGTCTATGCAAACTTGTATTGTGGGTATATGGCTGACATAGCGAAGGCTGGCGGGTCAGCCGTCAGATTCACATCGTGGAACGTTAAGGGTCTTAATGGCCCTGTTAAAAGAGGTAAAATATTGTCTCACATTAGCCGCTTTCGGACAGACCGTTCTAAGAAAGTAGTTATCAGAACTACCCTCCTCGAATTTCGTTCTGATAACTATCCTTCCCCAGCGGAACTGTTTCAGTCTGCATTCGCACATGAGTCGGGACCTTATAGGGACTGATGCGCCGCGCGCAGCCGTCTGCTTCAGTGACGTGTTAGCCGTTAGCCGTTTAGCGCTACATTCAAACACAAAACAAAACGGTAAAAGTAAGGAGAGTAGAAAAAACACCACCAAGAAGCTAATATGGAGAGCGGGGAGGCCACCGTGTTTATGGTCTGCATGATGGTGATATTAATCATGGACAATCACATCAGGCGTCTAATATCGAGGCTGGAAAAGCTCACAGAGAGAGTCAGGAGACTATTCTTTTTCATTTCATGAAGGAAGAAAGGAGAGCAGAGCGCTGCAGACAAATGAGACCAGTGTAAGTTTAACTTATTAAACACCCGCCGGTTGTGTCTGTGTCTATGAGGAAACATTTCAGCCGTGGCAGCATGACATGGGGCAGAGCTACCGACCACCACACACCTCCCTCAGATCGTTCTATAGAACCATGAAAAGACCCGACCTCGGAGAAGGAGCTAAATAGTTATAGGAACTGAGGGAGAAAGCCCCGAGTTCCTGTATGTCCGAACACGGGAGAAAACGGCCCCGCGGATTAAAAGCTTATTAGAACTGCCAAAGGTTCCTACAGTCCGAAAGCGGCTATTAAAAATACGAGAATTGATATTGCATTTCTCCAAGTAACGCACTTACGCAATTCAGATCAACTGCGCTTAAAGAGGCATCGGGTGGGGCAATAATAATACAGAAAAAAATTCAATTCACTTTATTTAGCTTTATTTTTACTGTTTGTTTCAACTGCCTTGAGATGACATTTGTTGTATTTGGCGCTATATAAATAAAAATGAATTGAATTGAATTGAATTTATTTCTGATCCACAAGGCCGTTATGTTATAGTGTCTGGGCAACTTTTTCATTCAATTCAATTCAATTCATTTTTATTTATATAGCGCCAAATACAACAAATGTCATCTCAAGGCACTTAGATAGTAAGTCCAATTCAAGCCAATTGGAATTCAATTAATTAATAATAATCATAATTCATAAAATAATCCAATTCGTTCATATAGAGCCAATTCAAAAACAATTTCCTAGCTAAGAAAACCAACAGATTGCACTGAAAACTTTTTGTTTTTCGGTCCAATCTCCCGTCCTGAGCGTGCCTGAGGCGACTGTGGAGAGAAACGACTCCCTTTGAACAGGAAGAAACCTCTGGCAGAACCAGACTCAGGAAGGGTGGCCATCCGCCTCGACCAGCTGGGGTTTGAGAAGACAGAAAAAAGGGGGGGGGGGAAGGGGGGGGGGGGGATGGGGAGGGGGCAGGGGGCCACCGCGACGGCGGCACTGTAACACCATTCAAAGGATATCTGTTGGAACAGGGAAACACGAGTTAATGACCACAATAATATCACATATACATAAAGAGAGTAAAGTGAGGAAAGGTGTGTCAGATGAGGCCCCCCAGCAGTCTAGGCCTATAGCAGCTTAACTATGGGATGTTTCAGGATCACATGAGCCATCCCTATTCAAGGTAAACACAAGAAACTTGTGCTAACGAAAAAATAAATAATAAAATAAAGTAAAGGACCAGACTCAGTGAGTAATTCCCTATACTCCCTATATAGATCTGCTCCTCACACCACAACAACCATCTTTTTACAGCCACAAGCTACCTCAGCCTCTCACCAACTGCACACCAGTCACAGCGGGGTGGGGATGCAAACCCTGGTTCGGGTAGGGGGAGAAATAAAAGAGGTAAGAGAAGCGGGAATGGGATTCAAACCCTGGTTCGGGTAGGGGGTAATGAAAGTATAGAGGGTGCCAGAGGTGGAGGCAGAACAAGACACACTAGCAGACACACTATCAGATTCAACAGACCTAACTATAAGCTTTATAAAAAAGGAAAGTTTTAAGCCTGGTCTTAAAAGTGGAAAGGGTGTCTGCTTCCCGGACATTTACTGGCAGCTTATTCCACAATTGAGGGGCCTGATAACTGAAGGCTCTGCCTCCCATTCTACTTTTAGAAACTCTGGGAACCTCAAGTAAACCTGCAGTTTGGGAACGAAGTGCTCTGTTAGGAAAATATCTTACAATGAGATCTTTAAGATATGATGGAGCTCGGTCATTAAGAGTTTTATATGTAAGGAGAAGAATCTTAAATTCTATTCTGAATTTAACAGGGAGCCAATGAAGAGAAGCTAAAACTGGAGAAATATGATCTCTCCTGTTAGTTCTCATCAGAACTCTGGCTGCAGCATTTTGGATCAACTGAAGGCTTTTCAGAGAATATGTAGGACAGCCCAATAATAAAGAATTACAGTAGTCCAATCTTGAAGTAACAAATGCATGAATTAGTTTTTCTGCATCACTCTGAGACAAGATGTTCCTGATTTTAACAATATTACGAAGGTGAAAGAAGGCAGTCCTAGAAACCTGTTTTATATGCGAGTCAAATGATAAGTTCTGGTCAAAAATAACTCCAAGGTTCCTCACTGTAGAACTAGAAGCCAAGGAAATACCATCTAGAGTAACTATATAGCTAGACAATTTCTCCCTGATTATACCTGTATTATTGGTGAATCTGTCTGCTCCTAATTGGGATGATGCTGGATTTGTGCAAAGGGATGTTTGTCACCTTAACACCCACCTGTTGGTCTTAGGGGGAGATTTTAATTGTGTTATGGATCCAAACTTGGACAGGTCCAAACCTAAAGTGCAGACTCTCTCTAAAATGGCCTCCAGGTTTTCAGATTTCTTCAGCCAGGCAGCATGTGTCGATCCTTGGCGCTATTTGAATCCCCATAGAAAAACGTTTTATTTTTATTCTAATGTGCACCACACATATTCTAGAATTGATTATTTTTTTATTGATAAAAACCTTTTGAACTCTGTGGAGAGGGTTGAATATTCCGCAATCGTAGAATCAGACCATGCCCCCATACTATTGGATCTTCTTTTTCAACATAACTACAGTAATCGTCCTCAGTGGCGATTTAACACCACTCTACTGTCAGATAACACATTCTGCGCTTTAACTTCTACAGCCATCACCACCTTTTTAGAAGCTAATAAAATGGATTCTGTGTCCCCATCATTGCTATGGGATACACTAAAAGCCTATCTTAGGGGAGAAATAATAGCTTACTCTTCTCATCTTAATAGGGAAAGGAAGAGAAAAAAACAACAGTTACTTGATGCCATGTCCGAATTGGATCGTAAGCATTCCACCTCTCCAAGCCATAGCCCACAGTTTCCTAACCTTCCCAGTAAGTCACTTGATTTAATTTTGGAAGTTCCCTTTTGGCTGAAGGGTTTTACAGCACTTTCTTACACAAGGATCATGTCAATGAACAATGCCAAGATGGACAGGATCAGATCTGGCTGGGAGAAGGAACTTGGAACTGAAATCTCTGAAAGCTTTGGACTGCAGTTTTGAATAGAGTGAATACTAGCACCTCCTGTGCAAGACTGGGTCTGATTCAGTTTAAGGTGGTACATCGCCTACATTGGAGTAGAGCGAAAATATCCTCCTTTTATCCAAATGTCGATAGCAGTTGTATCAGATGTCATGCTGGTGTGGCAGATCTGACACATAGCTTATGGCAAGACCAAAACCTATCTGGGTACTGGTCTGCCATATTTGATTTACTGTCTAATATCCTTGGAGTTACTTTACAACCTTGTGCAATGATTGCATTATTCGGTGTACCAAATGAGGACATAAGCTTGACTAAGAAGCAACTCAACATCACAGCATTTGTTTCTTTGCTTGCGCGAAGACTAATATTACTTAATTGGGAATCAAATATACCACCCACTGCAGCACAATGTCTAAAAGATGTTATGTTATTTTTACATTTGTAGAATATTAAATTCGCAATAAGAGGCTCAGACAAATTTCAGTCAGTCTGGGAACCTCTTTAGTCATACTTTAGTAATCTTCAAGAACTTCCAACACACTGATAGAATGAGCTAGAAGATGTCAGTAGTCTTTAGAGTCTTGTGGCTTGAGCACGCACTATAGCACACTTGGCCCGCCATGCAGAGCTCTGTAGTCATGCTATCCCTCATTGAAATCCTATTCATTTATTTGTGTCTTAATTTTATTCAGGTGTATCTATTTACAGTTACCTGTTACTAAAACCATCTTATCATTCTTATTATTATTTTGGTCCAGTCGGGGTGGGAGGGTGGGGGGGTGTTCTGTGTGTTTAAAAAAAGAAAAAAGAAAAAGATAAATGTTATGTAACCTTACCGATAAGTCATTGTCACTACTCTTGTTTCTTTTTCTCAATAAAAAGATTTTTTAAAAAAAGAGATCGAAAGAAATGATAGGAGAAGACATTGAAAAAAAAGGTAAAACCAGACAACTAGCTGCTACATCTGTAGAAACCAAACAGAAAACATCCTACCGCCTCTGTGTGGAAACCAGATGGAGAACGACCATGGAACATCTGCAAGTAGACAAACAGAAAGAAAAAAAAGAACACACAAATAAAAACACAAACAGCAACAGTGTGTGTGATAAGTAGTAATGTCTAAGGTGTAATTCAAACTGAAGCTCCCAGGGCAACCAGAGACTGGCTGCAATAGGTACCCCCATTCCATGGGACCCGCCACAGGGCAGGAGGGCCCGATGTCCATCTGGTCCAGGGCCCCAATCAACAGCATCCGGGGAGCCACTGTACACCCAGAAATCACCCACCCAGCCCACGGCGGAGGCCCCCCTTCAAAAAATAAAAATAAAAAATGCAATCACATCATTTGCAGCTCCCTGAGCCTGACACCCATCATCCCCTGGGCCCACCCAAGCAGCCCCCAACAGACCATCCACTACAACCCTGTAAGAAAAAAATCTGCGGACAAATCAGAGGCCCCAGAGCAACCAGGGCCGAGGCACAGACGAGTGGTTTGCCGAGATAAGACTGGAAAAGTATTGAGCTCATGTGGTCTTATTAAGTGATAATATTGTAGTTGTAGCTCTTTCATGGCCAAATAGTGCAATTGAAGACCAGACCTTTCCATCTTTGCTCAGTTCTCCTACATTCAGATTTACAAATCATTTGATTATTCTTGGGTTGTTTAGATTGTGAAGGTTTGGAACTTACTATAAGGGGAACAATATTGTTTAAAATGTACACACAGATCAAGTTAAAACTGTCAGTCAGCTGAATTGTATGACTGGATTCCAAGAAGAGTGGTCTACAGTTAAAAAGTGTACAAAAGTTTGATACACTTTGATCGGTTGAAATATGAAATGAGGAAGACTTGTGTTTGACAATATTAATACTATCAAATTCTCTAATAAAAACTATACATTTACAGTCAGACACACTCAGTAAATCACACAGCAGGACCCCCCTCTTCTTCTGTGTGTTGTAGATAAACCTACTCTGTTCTGTTTTGTAGCAGATTCTTCTGCACATGCATGTTGGTTCCTGTTGTGCACTGAAGTGAGCAAACCTCCACATTCTCCTTCAAAGATCATCAAAAAATAGTGCTCAAATTGCAATTCCAATAGACATGATGCTGTGGTGTCACTAGGATTTCAGTGCCTGTTGGGAGAAATTCTTCACCTACAATTCTTCTTAATCTCGGGTACCTTAAAAAAGTACAAATGTTACTTGGAGATGCCCCGGAGATCGATTCTTAGAGTTCCTATCCCTTCCTATCATAGACACACTGTTGTTTACTCTTCCTCTCATAACCTCAGAAATAAGATTTGAAATTAGGTTTCCAGTCAGAGCTGAGGGTGACAATGGGAAATGATTGGAGGAAGGGGTGGGGTTAAAAAGATATGAAGAGGGATAGTAATTGGTGCAGGCAACCTTCCTTCTCTCCTTCTGTTTCTGTCTGTCCCCATTTCCTAAAGCTTTTGTCATTAAGACACTAGAGGCCTAATTTCTGTGTCAGCGTCCACCAGCACCTCTGACCTTTTGATCTGTGATGAAGAAGATGTTTCTGTTTCCTCTTTACCTGTCAAACTCCACTTCCTGCCTCTGTCCTGCTCATTAGTCACTGGGGCGGAACAGCCCTCCGTCTGATGGGTACAACTGAACCAGAATAAGAACGGCTTTGTCCTCATAGGTGAGCAAATCAGGGGGAAAAAGATATCATAAAATCCCAAAGAGGGCATGTGTCATGAGTGTGTAATCTAATCTGACTCCCCCCTCCCACTTCAGGAAGGGGAATATGTTGAGCCCTGGCTTTCTTTGCCAGATGGCTTAACATTGACAAATCAATTAGGCTCCACCTTATCACCAGGGGGACCAGGGGCTACAAACCTGCTCGCCCCCACCCCCACCCCCATGGAGTCCTCAGTCCAACACCTCCGTCTTGCCGCACCCCAGTCACCCCCTCATCACCAGAAAGCTTTGCCTGGATGAGGAGGCAAGGAAAAAGCAAACAAAGAGGCTGGCAGCACATGAATCACCCAGCATCAATATGGATGACTTCCATGCTAATGCAGAGGGGACCCAGGCTTGATTTGTCAGTGTTTGTGTTGTTTACAAGCTCAGTCGGAGCTGATTTGCCACAAACTGAAGAACCAAGTATCTTTACTTGTTTTTCCTTCTCTATGTGGAGGTGGGAGATGAGGAGGAGTGAGGGTGGACGTTTGGGGAAGTTAATCCACAGAGAATAAACAGCGCAGCCTGGGGCAGGAATGTATCTGGGTCGCGGAGCAGAGGGTGAATCCATGTTCTTCACTTCCCCCTCGTGGAAGAGGAGTATGTTCTGCAAGGAGAGGGCTGGCCAGAACTCTACTGGTGTTTGGAGGCAGAAATCTGTGGTCAGAAAGGTGTCATGTCATGTGATAAGCATTATATCCAAACAGAAATGCAGAGAGAAAGCATCCTGGGGACTGGAAAGGGTTTCCCACCCACCCACCTGCCACAGCAGGGTCCATGAGACCATCAGTTGATCATAAACAGTAACCCACACCCTCACTCTGAGATCTATAGGGCAATAATAACAGACAATCAAATCCAACAGCAACATAAAGGGTTAAAGGTCCTATATTTCAAAATTCATGCATTCAATGTAACACATGTATCAACATTCACAGTAAACCATCATTTTCATGATAAACAGTAAATAAAGGACATTTTAATCAAAATCACAAGATAGATCATTTGTGAGAGAAATGCTGAACAGCTTGAATCAGCACTTATAATGTAGAGTGCTTGAGTCTGTATCGTGACTTCTGTTTCTTTCAAACACAAATGTTTGTGTGGACATCTTTGATAGGTCTCAGTGAACATCACGTTCCCCAGCTGAGATGATGGGAGCTGCAGAGTCTGTCAGGTCACAATCTCACGCTGCTAACATCACACATGATGAACACGGAAATCTTCAGAGACACAAACTGGTGAGGGGGAAGTTAGAGAAGCAGTTATGAAAGCAGCGTGACAAAGGTTTGACTCCAATATCTACATCATGAACTCTCCAGGTCTTGGGCTGATGTAGGCGTGAAGGTGGGTGGGTTTACGTGCCGCGAGGGATGGGGGAAGGGGGGGTGTGCATGTGTGGGTGCCCTCCTGGCTTGCCTTAATCCTCACGTCCTTTTACTCATCCCATCTGGGTGCAGCGATGAGAAAGAAAGAGAGAGCTGATGCTGAGACCCCTGGGGAGAGATTAGTGCTGACAGCACAACAAAGAAGAATGATGCCAGGACCCTCGGCTCTTCCACAAATTCAGATGTAATGTATGGCTTTAACTGCACCAAAGGAGGATCAACGTAATATATGATCGACCCACTTTGCGGTGCGATCCGTTGGCAGTGATGTAAAAGCGATTTATACCCGTAAAATGTGAAGGCTAATTAAGTAAGACGTTGGTACGGGAACAAATCCAATGGGCTTATGAGAGAGCTGGCAGACTAGTCAGCCCCCCCGAAGGTCTACCTGCAGGAAGAGCAAGAAAACTTCTTCTCGGTGTGATGGAGGACTGCCGGATCAAATGCAGGCTGTTGATCTAATGATTCAATTCTTGTGTGTGATTTGTTTAAGGTCCCCCCCTCGCAGTGTCAGGGGTCCAGGGCCCCTGTAATTACGCAGTGCCTTTCCACCAACCGGAGAGCTGTGTTGATAAGGCTGGAGATGAAATGTCCTAATTACAGCCTGAGTGGAGATGGCTCCAACAGGGAATACACAGATTTCTGAGCCAACAGTGTTAATGAGACAGAGAGCCACCAACCCCCTTTTCTATTAATCAGAGCACCTAGTTCTTGCTTTGTCTCAGTGTCAGTCCTTATCACAGCCAACCTCCACCTCACATCTCCATCCAGCCTGGAAGATCACTTCACTGCTGGCCTCATTTCCAGACTAACTGCACCTCGTTGCTCTTAATTATTAAGAAATATGCTCTTTCAGTCATCATTTAACTCAGGTTCCCACCCAAGGCCTTGGGATAAGACCCAGTGTGTGTGATATCAATCTGTGAGCCTGGAGAACAGTGATTGAATGGTGATTGAAGTCCTGCTCCACCTCTGCACACATTCCACATGCTACTATTGTCTTTGTGTTCTCACTCTAAGTAGACTTAATCTCCCCAAAGCTCATATCAGCTGTGGCAGGTAGACCTTAGAGAGCTGCATCATGGGGCCTCATCTTCATTCTTCCACTCACCTCCTTTCATTCTCATTTCAACCCTCACTGACAGCATGGGGAGAGGAAGAGGAAGCTGGCTCAGGCTGCTAAAGTGTGTGTCTGCTATAGCAGCAGCTGAACTGTCCAAGGGTAAATAAATAGATACTCTGGAGAAGGGCCATTATCTGTCATGGAGTGCTGATACAGTCTCGCCTTGTATTTATTGCCTACTTAATGGATTTGATTGTATTACTGAAGGTAAGGAGGAAAAAAAATCCATTGCCAGCTCGGAGGTGCTTTCAGCATCCTGCAATTACTTTATGTAAATCCTGGCCTGGAATGTTGATCCACTGCTATTTAAAATGCATTGAATTTCCATGGAAAATGATCCAGTTCTGCTGCCTGAAGCTCATTAATAACAAGGACGAGCCAGGCTGACATTTGGAAGGCTTGCATGTGAGAACACAGCCTCGTCTGCAGATATGACATCACATTCAGAAAAAGGATGGCTTGAATTCACACACACAGACATTCTTTCCTGTGATAGGAAGTGGTTCTTCTTCTCCTCACACATGGGGAGATGCTCGTTAGTGTTTGTGAAGTCCTGGATCATGGAAGGAAAGTAGGAAGTGACTCACAGAAAGAACATGGGCCTCCATGTTCTGACTGAAGTAGCTGCACTCTTCTGATATTTTCATTAACGTGTCCAACACACTGGGCTACATTTGGTATACATGGACAATATGCCAATATACCGGGCTTCTTTCATTTCTGCCCCCACCCCAATGGTGAAGGAAGTAAACACATCTTTTATTTCTCTATGTAACTAGAAACAATTCTGCATTCAAACTATGAAAGCATGTGCATATTATTACAAAAATGTGTTTAAAATCCTGAAAGTAGCAGAACTGACGTGATACAAAGGCAGAGGTTTTGTTGCAGCCAGCTGACGTTGAGTTTATTTTGTATCTAACTGTTATGAATGATGATAAATTTGACAACTTTAATCTAAATCTTATTACATATCGAGACAAACAAAATGTTCAAGGTAAATAGCAAGCATTTATATTTTACAACAAAAGAGGCCAATGATAAGAGATTACAACCCAGGAGGGACCAGGACCCTTCAAATGCAAGCATGAGTGGTCCTGCTCAGTGAGAGGGAAGCACAGAGGAACATCAGGCCTGCTGTCTGTAAGGCTCACTGGACTCCAGGTCACATGGAGCAACATGCAAAAGCCCACCAGCCTTTTTCTGCTTTAAACTGCTCCTAATGCAGCTCTGGAAAGAACCATGCTGCTCCAGCTCTGCACCTCTGAGCTGGTGGTAAAAAGTACAGAGGTAACTTCAGCAATGCGTGGACAGAGCTGCCCCTCTTTGGTCCTCATCCAGCCTCTTTGCTGACAGCCCATCTGCTAATGAAGCAGCAGATCCAGAAATCTTTTACGCTCCATAAAGGCTTGCCCACATTACCTGCCCACAGAGCAGAGCGAAACCGAGCTGAACACGTCAGGCCTTACCACTGCAAGCATATGGAACACTTCAACATACTCAGAGGTCCACTGGGCCTGGGGCTGTGGTCGCACCCATCATTTATAGAAATGATCTAATTGTTTTCTCATTTGGAAATACTGGGGGCCCTCCTCCTTGTGTCTCAGTTTTACCAGTCTGTGGTTTCCAGGGGGGCACATGATTCAGTGCTGCCCACCTCCGGCACATTTCTCCAACCCAAGGTGGTCCGTTCTGTCAAAACAGAGCCGAAGTTAAGGGCTAAGTCTCATCCATCCATTTTCTATACCTGCTTAATCCAATTTGTGTCTGTGGGGAGGCCGGAGCCTTTGGGCGAGAGGCGGGGGACACCCTGGACAGGCCGTCAGTGCGTCCCACAGAGACAACACAACCACACACTCACTCTGAGGGACAATTCAGAGACAGCAGTTAACCTAACATGCATGTTTCTGGACGGTGGGAGGAGGCCGGAGCCCCCGGAGAGAACCCAAGCATACACAGGGAGAACATGCAGACTCCACACAGAAAGAACCAGCCGGGAGTTGAACCTGGAACCTTCTGCTGTGAGGAGACGGTGCTAACCACCGTGCGGCCCCATAAGTCAAACCTTTTGTAGTGAATTAACTGAGAGAGGGGAGGGGGCAAACGTGGAGTTTAAAGAGCAGTGGTGAGTGTAGAATCTTTAAACAACAAGTTGATTTTGACTGTGATGACAAACGTATGCCAGATATTATTAAATATCTCATTTAAATACAGTATATATACAGAAATATCCCTCCTGAACGAAGCTGAGTGGAGACATACTGTCAGACTTTTTGTCTTTCAAACTCAGATCAGTGGCTTGGTGTTAAAGCTTCCTGTGCCATCAGGTCTCTCAGGTGCAGTTATTCACCTGATGAGGATCATGGATCCAAGCAAGAGGAGGGTTTTATCATCTCTCATTCCTGTGTTGTAAAACATGAGATTAACATGAAGGACTGCTGCTGAAAGCACCATCATGTCACCCTTGGGTCATTTCATTTTGTGTTTTAAGAACCACATCTTCAATCACAACTAGCTCCAGTCCAAATAACTGACTGAGTGCTTTCTGGAAGCAGCTGTTGACCTTTATAAGGCATGTTTTTCCTCACATAAACTGGTGATCATCATCATCATCATCCATTACATTCGCAAGACGCAAAGCATGAGACCAAGTCTAAAAGCTGTATAAAAACGTGGTTAATCAGAAATACATTCAGTTATTCAAAATATCTGACAAAGGAACAAAAGTAAAACTTCTGACGTTTAAGTTAGACTATCAGAATTATGTATTCATATAGCACCTTTCTCAGACAGCAAACAATAATACTGGAAGGTTATGACCATTGAAAGCTGTAGAACAACAATCTGAAAAGACTATTAGCCTAGTAAATAATGGACAAGCAATACAAAACACCTCAAATCAACAACGATGGCATCCAAACATGGACCAACTGGACACAGTGAGATATTTGGAATAGTTCCAACTATGTTTAATGAAAAAAGCTGCGACACTTCACGCAGTTCAATATAAAGTGGCTGCAGCTGGTTTATCACTTTAGCACCACTCCAGCTCCCTGTCTGAAAACAGTTAGATTAACTGCTGATCCTAAAATGACCCTAAAAGTGAGTGTGTGCGTGTGCATGCTTGTTTGTCTCATGTGTCTCTGTGTGGCCCTGTGATGGACTGGTGACCCGTCCAGGATGTACCCCATCTCTCAGCCCGTGGCAGCTGGGATAGGCTCCAGCCCCCCTGTGACCTTGAATTGGGGGCCTTTAGCACCCCTTACGTGTGAAACAGTATGACACTAGACTTTATTAGTATAGTACCTAATGTGCTTTTTGTGGAATGTTGTTGAACAGCCATAGTTTCACTACTGTTGACCACATCCCAGCTGTGTGTCAGGGTGGTCTGCACTCCTCTGTCCATCTTACTAAAGATGTCAAGGAAAAGGATTTACCAGCAGTCAGAAGTCGTGGTACGTACCAGCAGTCTGGTATGTACCAATTCAATTCATTTTTATTTATATAGCGCCAAATACAACAAATGTCATCTCAAGGCACTTAGATAATAAAGTCCAATTCAAGCCAATTGGAATTCAATTCATTGTAATCATAATTATTCATAAAATAATCCAATTCGTTCATACAGAGCCAATTCAAAAACAATTTCCTAGCTAAGGAAACCAACAGATTGCACTGAAAACTTTTTCTTTTTCGGTCTAATCTCCCGTCCTGAGCGTGCCTGAGGCGACTGTGGAGAGAAACGACTCCCTTTGAACAGGAAGAAACCTCTGGCAGAACCAGAACCAGGAAGGGTGGCCATCCGCCTCCACCAGCTGGGGTTTGAGAAGACAGAAAGGGGGGGGGGCACTGTAACACCATTCAAAGGATATCTGTTGGAACAGGGAAACACGAGTTAATGACCACAATATTTTCACACATACATAAAGAGAGTAAAGTGAGGAAAGGTGTGACAGATGAGGCCCCCCAGCAGTCTGGGCCTATAGCAGCTTAACTATGGGATGTTTCAGGATCACCTGAGCCATCCCTAACTATAAGCTTTATCAAAAAGGAAAGTTTTAAGCCTGGTCTTAAAAGTGGAAAGGGTGTCTGCTTCCCGGACATTTACTGGCAGCTTATTCCACAAGAGAGGGGCCTGATAACTGAAGGCTCTGCCTCCCAAACTGGCAGCTGGTTCCACAGAGAGGGGCCTGATAACTGAAGGCTCTGCCTCCCAAACTGGCAGCTGGTTCCACAGAGAGGGGCCTGATAACTGAAGGCTCTGCCTCCCATTCCACTTTTAGAAACTCTGGGAACCTCAAGTAAACCTGCAGTCTGGGAACGAAGTGCTCTGTTAGGAAAATATCTTACAATGAGATCTTTAAGATATGATGGAGCTCGGTCATTAAGAGCTTTATATGTGAGGAGAAGAATCTTAAATTCTATTCTGAATTTAACAGGGAGCCAATGAAGAGAAGCTAAAACTGGAGAAATATGATCTCTCCTGTTAGTTCTCATCAGAACTCTGGCTGCAGCATTTTGGATCAGCTGAAGGCTTTTCAGAGAATATGTGGGACAGCCCAATAATAAAGAATTACAGTAGTCCAATCCTGAAGTAACAAACGCATGGAGCAGTTTTTCTGCATCACTCTGAGACAAGATGTTCCTGATTTTAACAATATTATGAAGAAAGCTGGTACCTACCAGCAGTCTGGTAGGTACCAGTGTGGGGAAGATCAGATGAAACTTTGAATTCAAGGATGTGGAACTGTCTATGTAGAGAAAACAAACGGAATAGCAACACTTACTCCTCAGAAGACTTTAGAGTCATCAGTGAGCCCAGCTGACCAACAGGTCCACTTTCTGTGAGGAGACTGAAAACAACTGCACACAACACTCATCTTCACATATTGGATCTAAAGGGGATTTGTCATCATTTAACCAAATATTGAACTCATCATTTTGATGTCTCACAGATAATCTTTTCAAACATTTCTCCCTTTTAATGACAGATATGTTCTACATCAGAAGCACATTTCCCTGTACACACACACACACACACACACACACGAAAGCTGAATGGATCAGCACTCACTCTGCCTCCTGCTTCTTAATCAAACCTGGCACCGTGGCAATTATCTAATTAGACATCAATTAATCCACACCCTTCAGGTCTGCAGGCGCGTTTGACCTGAGGAGTAATGACAAAACCACTATCGTAGAGCTCTGGAGAGCAGATTAATGGAGGCTGGGTGGCAGAGGTTGTGCTGTATTCAAGAAACCTCTGAAAATACATCTCAGTTCATTTCAGAATGAACAGGTATGAATAGAATTTATTGAGATGTGAAAGCTTAATCAGTCGTTGCAATAAGCAGGATAACCCTGTTGAGTAGATTAATTCAATTATGTAATTAAAGCTGGGGGGTGGGTAGAGCTGATTCAAGGTTAGCAAGAGGAGACAAAAGCATACCAACATTTAGTTTGTCTTTTTATTAGACAGAACAATTTCACAAACAACAGTTAGCCTGAAAGTTACATTCAGAAAGTGCAGCTGACCATGCACAAACACCACACACACACACACACACACACACACACACACACACACACACACACACACCTGCAAAGAAAAGTAACAATCCACCATGTTTGTTGTTTCCCACATTCTGTGTGTTCTCATGTTTAAATTCAAATGTACAAAATCCAAATCGTTCCCCATCAGAGCTGACAAACCTCAGTCGCTAGAGCAAGCACTAGTTTCTGTCATTGTGCAAAGACTCTTAAAGGCTAGTCTCTGCATTCTAACAGCCATACACCCCCATGCAACATCTGCAGCACCTCCAGCTTCTGTGAGGAAGGGGCTTCACAGTTTGGGTGAAATGGTGCCAGAAATGTCCAATAACACCAGGACAGAGCTGGCCATCCCCCAGCAGCTCAACAGAGACTTCACCGAAACACTACACGGCACACAGTCTGTACAAAGTGATGAGATGGGAGGCTTCTGCTCAGTGTTCATCACACACACACACACACACACACACACAGGGGGGGGGGTCACAGGGTGCTTCTGTTCAGTTTATGGCAGACACTGGTTGAACACATGGGTGAGGAGGTGGTGATGGTGTTTCTAAAGTAAGGGAAGATTGTGAGAAGTCTCTTAATATCGTTCCACCTGATTCCAAAGCAGAGAGCTTACACATCCCAGACTAAGGGTCCCGTTCAGGTTTGGCCCCCTGTGAGTGGGGTGTGCAGGCGACCCGGTCAGTCCATAAGGTTTGCCCTCAGCTACACGTCCCATCCCATCCCAGGAGACTCTGCTTGGTGTTTACTGGCCCCAGGGATCCAGGATGTGTGAAAACACAGCATCCAAAGGAACTGGAGGAGCACACAGCATCACAGCAGCGAGCTGCTCATCGGCCTGCTGCTCACACTGAGATCTGAAACTGTCTTTTTCTCCAGAAGATTTGGAAGTGCAACACTTTTGTACTGTACGTAACTTAAGATTTTTTTCCCCAACTGCTTGGTCCACAGCATTGTTCAGTCCAGTCAGAGAAACGAAAGTCCACGAATGAAAAGCCCAGCAAACTCCTCTTCTACCTCCCAAAGATGCTCTCATACTCCAGCAGTATGTGCTCCACTATCTGGTTCTGGTAGACCATGTGGACCGCAATGTTGCCCGTCTCCGTCTCAGGGCGCAGCAGCGTGGGTCCGAACACAATAGCCACACTCTGGGTAGTCATGCGGTTGGCCTCTCCGTGGTCTATCACTCTGGCGAGAGGATTGGAACAAGAGATGAGATTAGTCAGGAATGGTTTAAGGTTCAGTGCAGCTTCAGGGTTTCATCAAGAGAAACAACATCACACACACACACACACACTAACCCGACAACAAGCTCCAGGCAACAACATAATAGCCTTTTAAAATAGAATCTACATCCTTGCATGTAGATGCACAAAACAATAAGATATTCATGGAAAGGAAGAAAAAGGAAGATTAAATCCGCCTGCTGGTGTACGTAAACCTCCATATACTGAATGTCACGCTATAAAACACCACTTCATAGGTACTGAATTACAGCAAACACACTGCTATATAAATGCAAATTGGAAACCTAAGCAAATGTCATTGTGAACATATGATATTGCCACTGGCTGCGTTGGGCTAAGAATACACAGTGGCTGAGGTTTGTGTGGCCACAGAATGATCAGTGGGAGGAACGGCTCACTCTGACAGTCAAACAGCTGAACAGCTCAGGTTCAGCTCCACTGGAAAACAGCGCTTACAACTCAAGCAGTCCAACTGGATCAGACAGAGTGTCCGAGCACAAGCGTGGAAGCATGGAAGATCCACAATAAAGCAGAGTTTAAACTTTCATCATCGTTCTTCCTTCATGGCTTCATCACATTTTCACCAGGCTGCTGTTCCTTAAACACAGCTAATTAACCCAAACCCCGATAACTTTATGACGCTCGGAGCATACTGGAACACGGATCAATGTGTTAGCTCAGGTGTCAGGGATCTTCTAGAAAAATAACCTTTTAATTACTCATCTGGGTAATATTTTCAATGTATGTGGCAGAACTGGAACTACCGTAATACTACAAAACATTGCTATTATATCTTAGTTTGTGAAACATCAAAACAAAACCGAGCAAACATCTCCGGAGAGATAGCTAACGAGCCTTGTTCAATTTAATGAGGAACACTAAGGACGTTGAAAAGAAATACCTCCAAATTAAATAAGAAAGTCAGGATTGAAACAAGCTCTGAATGAACGAGCTCCATCATATCTTAAAGATCTCATTGTAAGATATTTTCCTAACAGAGCACTTCGTTCCCAAACTGCAGGTTTACTTGAGGTTCCCAGAGTTTCTAAAAGTGGAATGGGAGGCAGAGCCTTCAGTTATCAGGCCCCTCTCTGTGGAGCCAGCTGCCAGTTTGGGAGGCAGAGCCTTCAGTTATCAGGCCCCTCTCTGTGGAACCAGCTGCCAGTTTGGGAGGCAGAGCCTTCAGTTATCAGGCCCCTCTCTTGTGGAATAAGCTGCCAGTTTGGGAGGCAGAGCCTTCAGTTATCAGGCCCCTCTCTTGTGGAATAAGCTGCCAGTAAATGTCCGGGAAGCAGACACCCTTTCCACTTTTAAGACCAGGCTTAAAACTTTCCTTTTTGATAAAGCTTATAGTTAGGGATGGCTCAGGTGGTCCTGAAACATCCCATAGTTAAGCTGCTATAGGCCCAGACTGCTGGGGGGCCTCATCTGTCACACCTTTCCTCACTTTACTCTCTTTATGTATATGTGACATTATTGTGGTCATTAACTCGTGTTTCCCTGTTCCAACAGATATGCTTTGAATGGTGTTACAGTGTTTGTTGTCCCCTCTTTTCTGTCTTCTCAAACCCCAGCTGGTGGAGGCGGATGGCCACCCTTCCTGGTTCTGGTTCTGCCAGAGGTTTCTTCCTGTTCAAAGGGAGTCGTTTCTCTCCACAGTCGCCTCAGGCACGCTCAGGACGGGAGATTGGACAGAAGACAAGTTTCAGTGCAATCTGTTGGTTTCCTTAGCTAGGAAATAGTTATTGAATTGGCTCTATATGAACGAATTGGATTATTATATGAATAATTATGATTACAATTAATTGAATTCCAATTGGCTTGAATTGGACTTTATTATCTAAGTGCCTTGAGATGACATTTGTTGTATTTGGCGCTATATAAATAAAAATGAATTGAATTTAAAACAAACCTGAGAATCTGATCAGTTTTTCTAGAAATCTGATGCTGCACAAACAGACTCAAACTTTTGTCCCCCCGGCCTTAAGACTGTATAACTCTTCACTGGGTGGCCAGGGAGGATCATGATTAAACCCATATGCATATCTGTTAGCACATGAGCACATTTTTATATTTATTTATTTTATATATTTACATCATGTATGTTGTTACGAACTTTTGTTTTTGTTTGCTGTAGATACTAACCTGCCTTCAGGCATCTATGTAGCTGATGAATACTTTGAATTTCCCTCAGGATTAATACAGTATCTATCAATCTATGTATCTATCCATCCACCCATGCATCTATTTATCCATCCATCCATCCTCCACTGCTGGGCTGGGATAAACAACAGTTGGGAAGCATCTCTGCAGTTAAACTAATGAGTCTCAATGTCAGTGGAGGTCTTCCATGAGATCATCTTAGACTTTGTTGCTAAACTGTGAGTAAAGTCAGTAAGCAGTGGATACACAGTGTGTACTCTTCCTACCTGTGCAGGTGTTTGAAGAGAGCCTGCATTGTATCATGGTTGGGTTTTGGCAGCTTCTTGATTAAGTCTTTGATAGAATTTGCTCTCTGCTTGTAGTCTGAGCATTCTGAAGCAGAGAAACAGCAAATGAATATGTGCAGACTGCCATCTTGTGGCCACATTAAAAACTAAAGCATCATGTAACAACATCTTTTAACCCCAACAGAGTTCTGCTTCATTGGGCCTTGAATACTTTAATGGTGTCATGTGTCTTCAGAACACAGATGAGCTGTAAAACATTGAACAAGTCACTTACTGATGGCGTTCACAAAGTCACTGAAGGAGCCATAAGAGAAGAGAGGCTCAGGAAGTTCCCTGAAGAACATCTTAAGCGCTCCGGTGGTGACGTGGATGTCCTCCCACTTACTGTCAGTTAGATCCACCTTCTCATCTAACACAAGCCAAATAAGACCAGAAGAGATCATTAATAATATACTGATCCCAAACATACTTCTGTGGGCTCTGCACATTGGAGCTTCACACACCTACATCTAAAAGTATCCTCCTATCACTTGGGGGCACTAATAGATAAGTAGAACAATCTGAGCAGTGCTCTCAGTTATGTTGCTGCTGCTGCTGGTCCTTTAGCCTTGCTCTGCTATGGAAAAGTCAAAGTGGACAAAGATCTGCTTTATGACGAAGTAAAACTAAGCGGCAAAGTATTCCCAGAGTAGCTGCTGTCTGAACTGTTCACCTGCACTTTGTCATTCACATGTTTGGTGCTCCATCTTCTTTGCTCTGAAACCTGTTGATGTTGTCCTCTTCCAGCTAACATTCAACCAGTCAGCATTTGACTAACTTGTCGAATCTTTGAAATCTACGCTATTTTTACGTTTTTGGAGAACTGCGCGTCTGACTCTCTGCATAAATACCGTCTGTGGGGGCTGGGAGCGATATGAGGGCATTTACTGGTGATCAGGAGGCGCTGCAGTGGAAACCTACCATGATTAACAGCAAATCGGAGCTTCTGGATCACTGCCAGGTTGCCGCTTACTCTGTATAGGCCGTCAATATTGAGACCTGCAGGGGAGTCAGGAGAGGTGGTGGGACGAACACAGTCAGTTTACATTATATGTGTGCTGATCACGCCTGGCATTCGCTTCCATCTGGGGTGATCCCATCACAAGCTGAGCATTCATCCAGAGATCACACACACAGATCACGCACAGATCACACACAAAGATCACACACACAGATCACACACAGATCACACACACAGATCACACACACAGATCACACACACAGATCACTCAGAGATCACACACACAGATCACTCAGAGATCACACACACAGATCACACACACAGATATCACACAAAGATCACACACAAAGATCACACACAAAGATCACACACAAAGATCACACACACAGATCACACACAAAGATCACACACACAGATCACACACAAAGATCACACACACAGATCACACACAAAGATCACACACACAGATCACTCAGAGATCACACACAGAGATCACACACACAGATCACACACACAGATCACACACTCAGAGATCACACACACAGATCACACACTCAGAGATCACACACACAGAGATCACACACAAAGATCACACACACAGATCACACACACAGATCACACACAGAGATCACACGCACAGATCACACACACAGATATCACACACAGATCACACACAAAGATCACACACACAGATCACACACAGAGATCACACACACAGATCACACACACAGATCACACACAAAGATCACACACACAGATCACACACACAGATCACACACACAGATCACACACACAGATCACACTCAGAGATCACACACACAGATCACACACACAGATCACACACAGATCACACACAGATCACACACAGATCACACTCAGAGATCACACACAGAGATCACACACACAGATCACACACTCAGAGATCACACACTCAGAGATCACACACACAGATCACACACACAGAGATCACACACACAGATATCACACACACAGATATCACACACAGAGATCACACACAGATCACACACACAGATCACACACAGAGATCACACACAGAGATCACACACTCAAAGATCACACACAGAGATCACACACAGAGATCACACACAGAGATCACACACTCAAAGATCACACTCAGAGATCACACACAGATCACACACAGATCACACACACAGATCACACACACAGATCACACACACAGATCACACACAGATCACACACACAGATCACACACACAGATCACACACACAGATCACACACACAGATCACACACAGATCACTCAGAGATGACTCAGCCCACGTGTCCAAGTGGTCCAGGCTGCATTCTTTTAACAGTGTGAACAATCTCAAATACGTGCTGAGCACTGTCAGATGGAAGCATACTTCCATTTGAATCCCACATCTACAGGAATACTCTTTCTGCTCCGCTTTGTCCAGATATGCAGCTCTGCAGCCAACACTCCTCTTTAAGCCTGCTGCTTCTCAATGAGTTCTGGGACTATTCTGCAGCATTGAACCATTATTCACCCAGCCGTTGGGATTGGCAGGAACACTGGATCTTAAAATGAGGCAACCTAACCTTTACCTGCATTAATTCACTGAACTCTGTGACATTTCTGAAACCTGAACAGGAGCCACTCCACACATGGTCTAAAGGCCATGAAATGAATTAAAAGGGAGAACGTGTGAGAGGCATACGGGACCAGGTGGCTGTTGATCATACCTGTGTTCTCCACATGGTCGATACACATTTGAACAAAGTTCGGCACAGATGTGTTCTCCCGCTGGCACAGACTGGTCAGACTGCAGCCAAACACCTGATCTGTGATCACACAAACACACATTAACTCAACTTCATCCTGTCTTGTACATGGCCACCAAAAACTGGCTGCATTTCAGCTCTGTGACATTTAACATATTTGTAGATTGGGGGTTCGCCACTGGATCCAGGACGATACCTTTGATGTATCCTTTGTCACGGACAGCCTGATATGTGGGCCGCCGTGTCAGGAACTTCTTCAGCTTCATCCTGGTTTTCTTTTGGTCTGATGAGTCCATGCTCACTGAAGTCTTCATCACTGAGGGAAGACAGGAAGACACTGATAGACATACAGTGATATGAGAAAGAAGACTATCTGGAGTCCATCGTTCTACAGAGGGAAAGATTATTCACAGGTGGAAAACATTCAGGACAGCTGTCAATCTTCCCAGGAGTGGACGTCCCAGCAAGGTCACCCCAAGGTCAGAAAGCCAAGAGCTACATCTCAGACTCTGCAGGCCTCAGTTAGCATGTTAAAGGTCACCCCAAGGTCAGAAACCCAAGAGCTACATCTCAGACTCTGCAGGCCTCAGTTAGCATGTTAAAGGTTAAAGGTCACTCCAAGGTCAGAAACCCAAGAGCTACATCTCAGACTCTGCAGGCCTCAGATAGCATGTTAAAGGTTAAAGGTCACCCCAAGGTCAGAAAGCCAAGAGCTACATCTCAGACTCTGCAGGCCTCAGTTAGCATGTTAAAGGTTAAAGGTCACCCCAAGGTCAGAAACCCAAGAGCTACATCTCAGACTCTGCAGGCCTCAGATAGCATGTTAAAGGTTAAAGGTCACCCCAAGGTCAGAAATCCAAGAGCTACATCTCAGACTCTGCAGGCCTCAGTTAGCATGTTAAAGGTTAAAGGTCACTCCAAGGTCAGAAACCCAAGAGCTACATCTCAGACTCTGCAGGCCTCAAATAGCATGTTAAAGGTTAAAGGTCACCCCAAGGTCAGAAATCCAAGAGCTACATCTCAGACTCTGCAGGCCTCAGTTAGCATGTTAAAGGTTAAAGGTCACCCCAAGGTCAGAAAGCCAAGAGCTACATCTCAGACTCTGCAGGCCTCAGTTAGCATGTTAAAGGTTAAAGGTCATGACAGCACAGTTAGAAAAAGACTGAATTCAGATTAGGTTTGCAAAGCTGCATCTGAACAAACCACAAGACTTCTGGAACATTGGGCCTCATGCAACAACCATTTCGTACGCACAGATTTGTTCTTAAATCGTGCGTAAGAGTTATTTAACAGAACTTGCGCATTCCCCAATTTTTTTGTATTTTGAATTCTCTTTCTTTTTATGAACAGAATTTACCAGTGATCCAGACCTGCTGTTTTTCCAATCAAGTTTGCTTGACTAATGATAGATAGATACTTTATTGATCCCGAAGGAAATTCAAGCATCCACTAGCAGAAATAATAAAGCAATAAATGTTTATACAATAATAAAAACAATCTAAGAATTTAAAAAACTGTTTAAAAATATAAAGTGACCAGTGAAGTGAGACGAAAGTGAAATGTAAAGTGATCAGTGAAATTCAGAAGTGCCATCACAGAGCTGTTGTACGGCCAGAGGAACAAAAGAGTTTTTGAGTCTGTTGGTGGAGCAGGATTGAGACAGCAGTCTGCCACTGAATGGATTGTATATTTAATTACTTTGAAGCAAACATGAATAAATATATACATTATACCCCATAATGATGCTGACATTATTCTGTTTGACTTAAATTATGCACTAATTGAAGGTTAAGTTGACTCTGTATATAACAAGGTCAATGGGAAGCGTAACCAGCGGCTGACTTGCTACTTTTGGATGACTTAGCAAGTCTTTTATTAAAGAGACTTGAACATGTTATTGGGATTAAAGGAACTGCATTAGGCTGGTTTAAGTCATATTTATCTTTGTTTGTTCTTGTAAATGAAGAATCTTCCTCACAAACCAGAGTAAGTCATGGAGTTCCTCAGGGTTCTATGCTTGGACCGATTCTTTTCACTTTATACATGCTTCCATTAGGTAACATTATTAGACAGCTAAAGACAGATAAATTTCCATTGCTATGCTGATGATACTCAGTTGTACTTATCTATAAAACCAGATGAACCCAATAGGTTGGTCAGACTACAAGCATGTCTTAAAGACATAAAGACTTGGATGACTCAGAACTGTCTGCTTCTAAATTCAGACAAACTGAAGTCGTTATCTTTGGACCTGAGCGCTTATAGTTACTCTAGATGGTATTTCCTTGGCTTCTAGTTCTACAGTGAGGAACCTTGGAGTTATTTTTGACCAGAACTTATCATTTGACTCGCATATAAAACAGGTTTCTAGGACTGCCTTCTTTCATCTTCGTAATATTGTTAAAATCAGGAACATCTTGTCTCAGAGTGATGCAGAAAAACTGCTCCATGCGTTTGTTACTTCAGGATTGGACTACTGTAATTCTTTATTATTGGGCTGTCCCACATATTCTCTGAAAAGCCTCCAGCTGATCCAAAATGCTGCAGCCAGAGTTCTGATGAGAACTAACAGCAGAGATCATATTTCTCCAGTTTTAGCTTCTCTTCATTGGCTCCCTGTTAAATTCAGAATAGAATTTAAGATTCTTCTCCTTACATATAAAGCTCTTAATGACCGAGCTCCATCATATCTTAAAGATCTCATTGTAAGATATTTTCCTAACAGAGCACTTTGTTCCCAAACTGCAGGTTTACTTGAGGTTCCCAGAGTTTCTAAAAGTAGAATGGGTGGTCGAGTATATGCTTTAGGCCCCTGGCTATTGACACCCTTAGTTAGATCTGTAAAGAGACAGGGACGCTCGTACAACGACCGTCATACGCGCACCCGTGCAGTTGCAGTCATTCAGCGCCTGGCCATGGCGAGACTTTTTTTTTTTTAAGCCACTTTCATATCAAACCATTTCTTCTTTATTTCGGTGACATTACGAACTACAGGTGACACAGAATTAACAGCACTCGTAATAACTTCCCATTTCTTGGCTTTAGCAGGTCCCGTAATTCCACTTCTGACACTGCTAAAAATGACAGATTTTCCTTTCTGCATCTCTGAAAGCAGAACTTCAGTCTCAGAGCCCCTAAAGTTGTTCTTTTTGCACCTTGATGCCATTCTCATCCTCAACACTCAACACTTCCTGGCACAGGAGAGAGGAAGCACAGCCTTATATGGTATCATTTTGGGCGTGGAGTATGCAAATCTACTATCCTCGTGCACGTGAACTTAAATACGCATGGGTGGCATTCAACATTTACGCAGGTCGTTTACACACTTTTTCCGATGTTAAGAGCGTTTGTTGAATCTGACGTGGCGTGTTCGTACGAAAAAAGTGAGAGAAATTTAGAATAAGAATACGAAAATTTTCTTGCATGAGGCCCATTGTCCTTTGGACAGACCAGACCAAAGGGGAGATGTTTGCTCATAATGCACAGCAGCACGTTTGGAGAAAACCAAACATATCAGCATATCAGCACAAACACCTCATACCAGCTGTCAAGCACGGTGGTGGAGGGTGGGATGTGTGGGAGGGAGTAGGGCCTGGCCATGTTCTCTGTCATTATGTCATGAGGGGATGACAGAAGATGTTGTTGCAATCTCAGACACAGTGGTGCCGGACAAAGATTGGGTTTTGGCCACGTACGCACAGAGCGATAACAGGAAGTATGAGAGGATCTCACAAGTTGTTGTCGTCAGGAATTCTGTGTATGCTGCCATGTAATATGTTCCATGTTGTCCCTGTTAATAAATTCCCCATAAGAGGCTGCAAAGGTGAGTCCGACTTCTCTTTTCTTCACAACAGGTGGGGTAGGGTGATTTGGGCTTGTCTTGCAGCCACAGGACCTGCAGGACAGTGATCTCAAGCACACAATGGCTGAAAAACAAGATTCAAGGTGTTGCAGTGGTCCAGTTAAAGTTCAGATCTCAATCTGATTGAAATGCTGTGTTGGAAGCTCACAGGGGATGTGGATCGAGGGTTGCCCGCAAACCTGTAAGCAAGATTGTTAAGAAGAGTGGGCAAAAACTCCCCCATGTCAATATAAGAGATTGATAACGACACAGAAAACATTGGCCTCAAGTTGTTGCTACTAAAGGTGGTTCTACAAGCATAGAAATACTGTGTATTTCCTGTATGTACTCCCTGTTCAATGTGTTACCATGGAGACATTATCAGACTCAGCTTGTCTCACCTCTGTTCTTCTTGAAGTCTCTGTGGTCCTTCTCTTTGTCCTGTTTCTCAGCTCCTGGGGACTCTGGCATATCCTCCTCAATGGCCTCATCTGACTCCCACGCCTGGACCAAAGGAAGCATATTTAAGATTAACTTGGGTCAGATGAGGGTCCAATAACCGGAAGGTTGGCGGTTCAATTCCCATTCTTGCCACTCAAAAAAGATTGGTGACAGCTGGAGGAGTCAGTCCACCTCTTTGTCACAAGGTGCGCTTGAGCAAGGCACTGTACCACCATGCTCCCCGGGCTGCCAACCGCTCCAGTCAGTGGGGTTACATGGCACTGAAAGGATTGGATTATTGGATAAATTACAATCAGACTGAGTTATTAAATTCATGTAAACACCTTAATCTGACAAGAAATTGGATCAGGTTAAGACCCCGGGATAACTGGGTTGAAAGTCACTCTAAACCTGCTTGTAGACGCTGAAGCACGTGGTGAATCAGACTTTGCGTTCTGCGCATGCTCCAGATGTTTTCCCGGGGTCGTGACCCGGAAGTCAAAGGAGACGATATTCCTGTTGTTGTCGCCGTCAGAAAGAAACAAACAACGCGATGGAGAATGCTCCGTTGGGCATCGAGTTTGTGCAACAAGCAGCTCATCACAGACCAAATGTAGAGGGACGTAGCTTCATCTGGCTCTGCGTTCTCCATCTTTCTCCAATGCCTGAGTTTGTTGTTGTTGTTGGTGAAGAGGTCAACAGGATGTGGCTCTATTAGCAACAGCTGGAATGGGTACAGCGCCACCTATCGTACCGGGGTATGACACGCTTTGTGCCTCTGATCCCATTCATTCACCGCCATATATCCAAGGAGAATTACCCTTGCTCGCATAACCCTAAACACTTCTTATTGGTGATTTGATTTCTTCTTATCGAGGATTGAATGGTTTGGATTCTGAACCAATAGAATCACTCGCGCCAAAATCGTAGCGCTGCATATGAGGACACCCTCGCGCAACATTTCGCTGTCGTTTTACCTCAGATTCGCACGCTCGCTGTAAGGGTGTAAGGAGCATCATCCAACTATAGCTATGACCGAATTAATCTCATCATGTAGACCCACTGAGTGTCTGGCATCTGCCTCTGAGTATGTGACCCTGTGCATGTGCACGTGTGTGTCAACAGGTGCCAACCTGGATGGGTTCAAAGCGGAGGACATATTTCGTGTGTTTGTAACAATAAATCTGATGTTAATAAGATGGCCGTTTTTGTCTTATATCCCATCTTTTTGTTCAAGTTTTTTTAGACTGGTGTTTATTGGGATTTCAGTTCTGCTGCTGTTAAAAATGGAAAAATCCTGCAATGAATTATGGGTACATCTTTTTCACATGATGGTAATTAAAGAGTAAAACTCTGAGGATGTCCACTCACATGTGTGTTAATGGTCTCTGTGAGGGCCCAATACCAGTCACTGATGACGCTGTCAATCTCAGACTGGATCAGCAGCTCTGAGCCCTGCCGGGTCTTCAGCTGGGGGAGGGACACAACCGGAGGTCAAACATAAGCAACCTCGTTGGATATTTGGACCAAAATGCCCAGAAGCTGAAAGCTGGCCGCAGCACTGTCACAGTACCTCGATGACGTGTTTCTTGCTGGACTTTTCCTTGGAGGCCCAGTCCACCATCGCCCCACGCAGATCAACAGTGAACTCTGGCTTTGACTGATTGCTGCCAAACTTCTGGAAATAAGAATCAAGACACAGAATGAGAGCTGATGCCTGATACACATGTGATATGATGAGGACACACTGCTCTCTGCAGAAGGAGTTTGACAAGAAAGGAGAGGAGTTTCATTCCAAAATGCTGTGAACTTAACTTTCTGCCCAACGCTCCACAGTGTGAAAGCACTTAGACAGAATATTACAATAAACAACAGAATACTGACATAATAACCCAAACAAAATGTTCCTTTTAATAATATCTGCCACTGTATCCCCAGACTGAGTCAGTTCATATCTGACTCATACTGTCAACATTATTTTGAAACGTGCAAGTGTACGCATACATATTTAGTGTTAGAAGAAAAGCAGAAACTTTCCATTAGTTCTTGTTATCAGCATATCAACGAACACACAGTCTTTGCTTTAGATGTTGTTGAGATTTTCATCAACAAACTCTGACCATTGTTATGTCATTCTGGATTTACTGCCACTCATCTTCATATATGGCCTCTTTATGGGCTGGCAGTGCTGGTGACCTGGACTGCTACATATGTGTGTGTGGGGTTTGTGGAAGTGCTTCTTTAATAAGATCCAGTCATGCTGTGTGTGTTTCTAAACCCTGACTGAGCACAAAGAGCCAGCTGGAACGTGCCATCGAGTGTGCACACCATAAGAATAAAAAAGCTCAGAGTCGAGACTGGAGCTGGTTTGATACTCTGAGGAGCTCATTTCATTTGTAGAGACAGAAACTTCTTGAGAATGGAAATGAAATGAGAGTCAAATGAAGTCAGGTTATGTAAACACACATCGGTCAGTCAAAGAGGGGATGAAGGGAAGAGATGAGCAGGAGGCGCATGGAGGAACATGCAGAAACAGGACATACAGCGGCAGCCTGCACAGGCCTGCAGTTCACATAGGAGACAGCAGGGCGGCGCCTGACTGAGAGCTTCCAGCTGCTGAGGAGAGTGAGAAGCAGCTCTGGGATGGAGCCACTGTGGTAGTAGGACTTCAGAGAGGAGGGGGGAGAAGAGGAGCAAATAACAGATGACACATTCCCCTGGAAGGTGGTGATTATACAGAAACAAAGAGAATGTTGCAAACGTAACTCAGAAACAGCAGAGGCTGATGGGATACATACCCAGGACGTGCTGCCCCCCTGACCCTTTGCAAAGAGGAGGGAGGAACCCTGCAGGACGGTCCACGAGGAGGTCCAGTTCTTCCTGTTTGTCAGGGTTAAACACATCAACGTCAACCTACACATTTGGAAAAATAGTCTGTAAAATAAAGGATGCTTTTAAAAAGTTCATTCCAACCTGACTTTCTTTCCATTCTCTGTGATTTTGGTGACATTGAGGACTCCACATTTCTCTGAGAGCTGTGGAGGAAAGACACAGGAACGCAGATAAGAACGTGCACAGAAACACACACACGCCAACAGCTGTTGTTTCCTCCTGTCCTGTCCAACTCGCACCAGCAGGTGGCACCCTAATGCTTGGAATGAGTTATTGGCAACGTGTGAGCTGGATGCAGTTAGATGTGGGCTGCAGCATGCAACAGATGGAGTGTTTCAGTGAGAAGTGGAAGGTGTGCAGTGTCAGCAGGAATACTAACGGTAGATGGGTGCTTAGGAGAGGAGGGGCAGGAGTCAGAGTCTGGAGAGCTCTGCTTCGGTGTCGAAGCGCACTCCTACCAACAAGAGGCACAACACTGTGAGAAGCTAACAACAGAGCTCACTACAAGAGGACACATGAAGTCAAGAGAAGAGCATGGAGGAATATTCTGGACTGGAATCCCATCCTGAAAGTATTCACACTTTTTCCATAATATCCTTTGTTACAGCCTTATTCCCAAAGAGATTCAATTCCTCTTTTACCTCAGTATTCTACACACAATACCCCATCATGACAAAGGTAAACAAGTTTGTTTGAATCTTTTGCAAATTTATTAGAAATAAAAAAACTCAAATTAAGAATTCACAGCGTTTGCTCAATACTTTGTTGAAGCACCTTTGGCAGCAATCAAGCCTCAAGTCTTTTTGAGCATGATGCTACAAGCTTGGCACCTATCTTTGGGCAGTTTCCCACATTCTTCTTTGCAGAACCTCTCAGGCTCCATCAGGTTGGATGGGGAGCATTTTCAGATCTCTCCAGAGATGTTCAATCAGGTTCAAATCTGGGCTCGAGTTGGGCCTCTCCAGGACAGAGTGGTCCTGAAGCCGCTGCTTTGTTACCTTGGCTGCGCTTCGGGTCGTTGTTCTGGTGGAAGATGAACCTTCGCCCCAGTCCGAGGTCCAGAGCGCTCTGAAGCAGGTTAGCAACAAGATGTCTCTGTACATTGCTGCATTCATCTTTCCCTGGACACAGACTAGTCTCTGAGTTCCTGCTGCTGAAGAACATCCCCACAGCATGTTGCTGCCACCACCATGCTTCACTGTAGGGATGGTATTAGCCAGTTGATGACCAGTGCCTGCTTTCCTCCAGATAGAATGCTTGGCATTCAGGCCAAAGAGCTCAATCTTTGTGTCAGTAGACCAGAGAATTTTATTTCTCATGGTCTGAGAGTCTTTCAGGGGCCTTTTACTGAGGAGTGGCTTCTGTCTGGCCCCTCTACCATACAGGCCTGATTGGTGGAGGGCTGCAGAAATGGTTGTCCTTCTGGAAGGTTCTGAATCATGACCAATCAACTGAACTGACCACAGGTGGCCTGCAATCAGGTTGTAGAAACTTCTGAAGGAAACAGGATGCACCTGAGCTCACTTCTGAGGGTCATGGCAAACGCTGGGAATTTATTTTCAATGAATTTGCAAGTTTCAAACAAAGTTGTTTCACTTTGTCATGATGGGGTATTGTGTGTAGAATGGTGAGGTAAAAGATGCATTCAACCTGTTTGAGAATAAGGCTGTAACACAGGATATTGTGGAAAAAGTGGAGCTGTGAATACTTTCAGGATGTGATTCCAGTCCAGAATATTCCTCCATGTTCTTCTCTGGAAGATGCGCTGTTGTGTTATGGTTAGTTTAGGGCTTAATGAGAGACTGAGGAAAGGGAGGTCAGGGTGGAGAAAAGAGAGTTCATTCAGAGAGATTTATGTTGAGATGCTCCTTTTAATACATGCAGTATGTACATGCAATATTACACTAATGTTATAACTACGGTATATATATATATATATATATATATATATATATATAACTATATATTAGGAGTGTTTGACACTGCTGTTCTTTTTTCGCTGCTCACTAAGTTCTCCTTTTCACCTGAAAGACTAACCCCCTTGTCAGAATTCCCAAATAAAACAGGAAAGCTTTTGTTCTGTGATGTCAAAGTGCGATATGAGAGCCTCCCACGCCTGCTGGGTGAGGGTTAGCTGTCAGATCAGACTCCCATCACACCTATCCAGGGTCTCCATCCTACCTCATTTAGGACGGCTTTTAATACCCAGCAGTATGATGACACTTATCTTATTTGATTTTGTTGTATTTTATTTCACTGTTCTTTTATTGTTTTTACTTATTCCTCTCTTTATTTATTATCTGCTGTAAAGCACTTTGGTACACCGTAAGGATCGTCTGTAAAGGGCTGTAGAAATAAAGTCCATTTACCTTCTCGTTGTGATCCAAGACGTAGGTGCTGTGCCTCCACTTGGTGAGCACGATGGGATCCTGCTGCTTCCTCTCCAGACTGCGACTCTTGGGAAACTCAGCAGGCTGAGAGGAGATATTATACTGCAGAGAAAGAGAGGGAAGCTCAAGTTTAGTCTGAGAAGTCATTCAAGCAGGACACTGATTAGCTTCCTCCCCCTTACCTCCCCCTTTACCGTCCGCAGCACCATTGGACAGGGACACAGAGCATTGCTACGCAGTCACCGGTTAAAGTCCACTGAATGTGTCCAAGTCTGCGCTACACTGCTGTTCAGTCACTGTGGGAATGGAGAGGTCTATTCTGATCTGATCTAAATCCTCCCGATTAGGAAGAGGAGAGCCACAAATAGTCCAGCATAGACTTAGCTCTGTGAGATCCTCTTCCCCTTACACCAGTCTTAAGAATGGAGCCTACAGGGAGGTGTACACATGCTACAGAACTCTGCTGACACAGACTAGGTCGAACATAGAAGTACTTTATTGGCCACCAGGTCCGTATTAGAATTACAGATGAATGCATCAAGTCTGGAGAGATCCTCGAAGCCCAAATGTCCACAGATATCCCTCTCATATTATATACAGAGTAAAACCTTCTCCCTCCTACAGAGTAAAACCTTCTCCCTTCTACAGAGTAAAACCTTCTCCCTCCTACAGAGTAAAACCTTCTCCCTCCTACAGAGTAAAACCTTCTCCCTCCTACAGAGTAAAACCTTCTCCCTCCTACAGAGTAAAACCTTCTCCCTCAGGCACACTATTCACTATACAATGTATACATATCTTGTGTCCATGAAGCACTTAATTAAGGAATATGTTGTGTTTCTGTGTGTCCCCATTGTTCCTCTCCTATCTGGAGCCACTGGGCCTCTGTTAAGTCGAATGAAGCAGACCCCACCCTGCTCTTTGGGGATGGACTGGGACTGGACTTTCCACTGTGGCATGTCTGATGTAACAAGGTCATCTCACCTTTGGCAGCTCCCACTCTGACCTGGATCCATCAGCACTGTAGTAATAAGGCCGGCCTTGTTCATCCACATGTTTGATCCACTGCAAACACAAATAGCACTCAGCCTCCAGGAGGATTCAAACTAACAGAAACACCAAGGGAACAGGCGTTAAGAGCAGACTCCACCTTCTCCTGCGTGTGCTCAGACACATAGAGAGTGTGTCCATGGTGGTCCAGCTCCTCCGACCAGCCTCTCGGGGGACATCCGTGCTGGCTGTCAGTCTGACTGGACTGGCTGCTGTGGCAGGTCTCCTCCGAAGACAGCTGCTGCAGAGCAGATGAGGGAGATGATTAGGTGAAGCAGCAATCACACAGCAGAAAGTACACGGCAAACTTCCAGCAGGAAGTCTGTGGAACCACTTTGAATGATGATGGTCTGCTGTTAAATTCCTCTGAATTTCTACAGAAGTTTGGCATCCACAAAGGAGTTGGCCACAGTTATGAGTGCTGTTC
Source organism: Odontesthes bonariensis (assembly GCF_027942865.1). Taxonomy (NCBI): domain Eukaryota; kingdom Metazoa; phylum Chordata; class Actinopteri; order Atheriniformes; family Atherinopsidae; genus Odontesthes; species Odontesthes bonariensis. The sequence goes on from NC_134525.1 coordinate 34,087,320, forward strand.
CCTCTGGAATTTTGTCCCTATTAAAGGAAACATCAGGACGAATATGTTCACCAAATCTAGACCCTAAACTAACTTCAGTTGGCATAAACCGTATTCAGATAACAATTCTGCTGCCATAATGCTGGACAGGACAAGGGGTTAAAAAAATAAAAATTAAAAAAATAATCGTGATATACGATCCTTGTTTCAAAATGATATTACCACTACCTCTTGTGTTTCCTATTGGTCTAGGTTTGCTGATAAACTGAACTGGAAAGAAGCCTGGGGCCTCATGTACAAAGACTTGCTGGATTTCCTCCTGAAACATGGCGTACGCTCAAACCCAAATGCCCTCCAACACACAAAAATATCCGGATGTATGAATCTGTGCGCATGCATCAATCCAAGCACATTTCCTTTGTACATCCCAATCAACGTGGAATTGAGCGCACATGTCGGAGCACCCGACTCCTCCCTGTCCACGCCCCTGATTAAATATGCAAATCATATTTAAATGAGCCCGGAAGTGGAGGCCCGCAAAATGTGTTCTTTGGCACGCTGTCCTCCGGCATAAGCAGCAAACTAAGAGGAGTGGGTGGGAGAGCCTGAGGCTGTCAATGCTGGGGGGTCTGAGAAGCCTCACAAGCAGAGGTGAAGAAGAAGTGGTCCCACATTAAGGTGGAGGTGAAGAAGAAGTGGTCCCACATTAAGGTGGAGGTGAAGAAGAAGTGGTCCCACATTAAGGTGGAGGTGAAGAAGAAGTGGTCCCACATTAAGGTGGAGGTGAACAAGAAGTGGTCCCACATTAAGGTGGAGTGGTGTTGCACTGTGGAATTTCTTGCTCCGCTTGGACTACTGATAATGACTTTATTTCGATCTATAACTTACACAATTTTGCATTGTTATTTACTCTATAGCTTACAGTTCTGTTCTAACACACTCCTACAGATCTTCAATCTTTATTTTCACTTTTTAGCGGTGTGTCTGGTTCTCTAGCGTAGCATGGCTACCGGTTCTCTTCCTCCTTCTCCTGCTTTCACCTGCTCCGTGTGTCAGATGTTTAGTTACTCCTCTGCCTCCTTTAGCGATAATGGTACATGTAACAAATGTAGTCTTTTTGTAGTTTTGGAGGCGAGGTTATCTGAATTGGAAGCTCGGCTCTGCACTGTTGAAAATCAACCGATAGCGAGCCAGGTCCCTTTTGCCAGTGTGGAGCCACCTAGCGTAGCTAGCTCAATTAGCCTCCCCCTAGCAGAACCTGAGCAGCCAGGATTACAACGTGGCTGGGTGACTGTCAGGAAGAGGCATAGCTCAAAAGTCAAGCCCGTTGTTCACCATCAACCTGTCCACGCTTCTAACAGATTTTCCCCACTCAGCGACACACCCGCTGAGGATAAAACCCTGGTAACTGGCAGCTCTATAGTCAGAAACGTGGCATTAGAGGCACCAGCGGCCATAGTCAAATGCATTCCAGGGGCCAGAGCGGGCGACATAGAATCCTATTTAAAACTGCTGGCTAAGGATAAACGTAAATACGGTAAAATAGTTATTCACGTCGGCGTTAATGACACCCGGTTACGCCAATCGGAGGTCACTAAAATTAATGTTGCATCGGTGCGTAATTTTGCCAAAACAATGTCGGACTCCGTAGTTTTCTCTGGACCCCTGCCAAATCTGACCAGTGATGACATGTTTAGCCGCATGTCGTCCTACAATCGCTGGTTGTCTAGATGGTGTCCAGCAAATAACGTGGGCTACAGAGATAATTGGCAATCTTTCTGGAGAAAACCTGGTCTGATGAGGAGAGACGGCATCCATCCCACTTTGGAAGGAGCGGCTTTCATTTCTGGAAATATGGATGAATTTATTTGCCACCCTAAAACATGACAACCCAGGGCTCAGAGCAGGATGCAGAGTTGTAGTCTTACACACTTCTCTGCAGCTTCCCACCTGCTGCTACCCACCCAATCGATTAACACAAAAGGAGCAAATCCTCTTGTGCAAAAAGAAATTAAAACAAAAACTTTAACTGAACAAAAACATCAAACTATTAAATGTGGTTTGCTGAATATCAGATCTCTCCTTTGGAAGTCTCTGTTAGTGAATGAGTTGATTTGTGATCATCATATTGATATATTTAGTCTTACAGAAACCTGGCTGCAGCAGGAGGATCATGTTAGCATTAATGAAGCAACTCCCTCTGACTGTTTAAATGTTCACGTTCCTCGAACCACAGGCAGAGGAGGAGGAGTTGTGGGAGAAGGATGTCATGACATTCTCATGACATCTGGCCTAGTTACATCGTGTGCCTTGCTGACTGGTTCAGATGAATATTGTTGATAGTTAGAATGAGTTGTTTAACATTAGGCACCTCCAGAGAGTGCCACGTACGGTTGTTTTGATAAAGACAAGCATAAAGAGGTATCACAGAAGGAAGACAGCGGACATTTTGTACATCCTGTATGCATATTTGCTGTGACAGTTTGCTCAATAAACTCCCCAATGGACGGCTGACCGACGCGTGATTCGACTCATTTTCTCCACAACATAATGGTGACCCCGAATTCGTGAGATTTTGCATCTGGATCCCGGCGGAGCGTGTCCTCTGTGCCCCGACAACCGACATCAGCTGTAACAAGCCGGCAGGTGGGATTTTTTTCCTACCATTACGCAGCTGGTTTCTGTTAGTGGAGCACAGCTGACCGCTTCTTCCGGCTTCCCCAAATTTAAAAGAACACAGGAGAGAGTACGGATTCTGCATTCGGTAAGCACTTCCATTGCTACCTCTGCGCAGGGGGGCTGCTGAAATTGTAATTGTTGAAATTGTGGGCCAAGGGGAGCCAAATGCTTGAATTGAGATAAAATTGGGTAAACAGCAGCTTATGTGAGTTGTAAAGCAGACAGCTGTGAGCAGTTGGTCGGGCTATTGTGTTGTTGTATTTTTTTTGTGGTAATTAAGAAGGGCTAGTCGCTCATGCTCGGGCAGGAAATAAATCGATGAGTTTAAACTGGAATAGTGGATACGCTTTTAGAGCGGGCAGAGTGGAAATCACTCGTTCATAGTGATGTCATAGAGCCAACGGCCGACCTTTAATGCATTGGGGGTAGGAATACCGTGGGACTATGGTTCGCATTAGTCATTAATATATGTGAAAATTATTTTCACTAGTCAAGGAGTAGACGAATGCTGGTAATTGATTGACTTGCGAACATAAAGGTTTGAAGGTGGCATCAAAAGAGCAGTTCAAGAAAACTCCGAAAAAGTCAATTCCAGTTCTATACGGGCACATTTTAAGTATATATGTTTATATCATTTATATATCTGCTTAGAACTCTTTGGAGTTATCCGAGACCTCAGTATAAAGACATTTTGAGAAGAAAATTCAAATTTGTTTATAAATTGGCCGCAGGAGATTATATTAAAGAGGTCATAGGGAAGCTGATAAGTACACGTCAGCATCTGTTGCTTTGGTCAAGAGACCATATCACAAGGCTTGTAGAGAAAACACATTTTGTATTTCATATATTGCCTACACCAATATCTCCTGAAAAATTAAAAGTCTAAATGAAAGAAATTGATAATTTAAAACTGTGAAGATTCGAACGGTGACTGACACAAAACTTTGATCGACTGACTTGGTGTGAGTGTGTGTGTCTTTGTTTGTCTGTCAATGTGTGTGAAATCCTGCTGTTTTATGTGAATCTAAAAAAAAAAAGAAAAGAAAAAGTTATTTTGTGTGATAAATCAAGGTTCTAACCTAACTCATCTCATCCCTTGACTTTTGAGTATTTTTTGTCATTTTGAGTTAACACATAGAGTTAACACAACGTCCTACTTATAATCTTAGGCCAAATAAAAATTAAGTGAGTGCAGAGACACTCAGATTTGCTTCATGGTTATAATTTGCTTCAGTGTTATAGTTTTGATTTCTTTAAGATTGTATATTTTGGTTGAGTGCATCTTGTTATTATTGAAGTATTGAATACTGCTGTGATTGGTGTTAAGTTTCTAAAGTTCTAGTTTCAACAGGCGAGTGAAGGTGTTTGAATTTCAGGGGGAGAGCGAGGTGCTGCGCGGGCACGCTGCTCGTGTGGAGGCGCGCTGCTCTGTCCTTGACATTCTTGTGCTGGTTTTACACTCACAGATGTTCGTGCGTAATCACATTTTCTTTCCTTGTGTCTTCCAGGGGCACTTTATGGTTGAACTGTAATAATTATTAGTTTTCTTTAGGTAATGTGCTAATTGCAGAGTTGTTATCAGTCGAGTAAATGTTGGTTTCGCAATTCCTAAGGGAGAGTTTCTGTCCTTAGGCCATTGATTCATCATGTCGTTCGACGTGAATGTGACATTCCTGATAAAGAAAGTTTTTCGCTTATGCATTGTTTCTGTATCTTTTGATCTGTAGTTTCCCTGTCCACAGCGTGTTAAATTGTATTTCTTTCTCTTTCTTAACAAATGCCATTTTGAGGTGAAGAATAGTGCAATTGGTATTTCTGTGTTGTTTGGTTTGTATTTTTTCTCTGTCCAGCTGGAAAGTTTGTATTTCTTCCTCTTTCTTAACTTGTCACAAAAAGTGTGACAAACGCCATTTTGAGTTGGGGTGTGGTTCAATTGTTATGTCTGGTTCAATTGTTATGCTTGGGAGGAGTTAATAACAGCCTGGGAAGTAAACGTAGTGGGGTGTTCATATTTTATTGGTTAGAAGTTACGTGTCCCAGACGTGTTTCATTGGAGGTAGAGTTAGAGGTGTGTGCAGATTTCATTGGTCAAAAAAAATATATTTTCATGTCATTGGTCAGAATTGACGTAGCTGTGACGTGCATTGTATCATCTGGATTGGTGGAGAGACATTGTGTGTGGATTGGATCGGTAACATCCGGATGTGAGCAAAGGTTGGGGCAACGCCTTGAGCCTGAGTCACTTCAAACAGAGTAAGCATTAACTGAGCTTTCGATTAGCAATAAATTAACATTGGGTAGCATTAGTAATACAGCAAGTATTGATTAGCAATAATTAGTATTGATTAGCAATAACTAGCATTGTTTAGCATTGATTAGCGTTGGTTAGCAATCAATAGTATTGATTAGCATAATTAGCATTCAATTAGCATTGGTCAACAAGGAAGCTAGTATTGATTAGCAATAGTTAGCATTGGTTAGCATTATTAGCATTTGTTAGCATTTCGTTAGCCATAATTAGCATTGATCAGAAATACAATTATCATTGATTAGCAACAGCAATAAGGCAAATATTGGTTTAAATCTTAATTAGCAATAGGTTAGCATTTATTAGCAACAGCTAGGAAGCTAACAGCAATTGGCATTGGTTAGCAAACATCAACATTAGCAATAATAGTAACCGAACTCCAAACTAGAAGTCAAAAAGCTAAATTAGCCTAACATCGAATTAACATTGGTTTAATTTAAAAAAACAAACAAAAAAAAAAAAAAACAACCTAGAGCATAAGCTTTTAAAGCTAACATAGGCTAACCTTAACAGTAGCATTGACAATATCCAATCCAATAATTAGCTGCATCTAAGCTAAATTTAGCAGAGCATTAAATTAGCATTGATTAGAGTTAAATAATTAGTTAATTTAAATTGACTTTCAAAAAAAAAAAAAAAAAGGGGAATAAGAATAATAAATAAGGAAAATTTAGAAAATAAATAAGTAAATAAAAAGAAAAAGTCAAAAGTCAATAGAAGGGAACTAACTAGGTGAAACAATGGATGTAACACCAACAATAACCATCAGCGCCAAACATCCTGAACATTCCAAAGATATTAAAAAGATATCTCTAAAATGGGAAAAACGAACAAAAAATAATTTCTCACCCTGGCCAAAAGGTGGCACTTTCAATGTAACGGCCTGTAAGATTATGGAACAAAGGATTAAAGCTTACAAACCAAAGGACAAAAGCAAAAAGAGACAGGAAAAGAGAGAGCTTGAATTAAAAGTTTTATATTTCTTTGAAAATGCAGAGCTATATCCAACACTGCCAGGAGCAGTAAACATACAAGGAGATTCTGAAATAAAAGATCACAAAATATCTCATGAACGTCCAGAACCACAAATAGCTACATCAAGCAGTCATGGAGCTCCTGAGCCAGACGCCGTCTGTAATTCAGATCAGGCAAGGGGACAGCTCCCACAATATCAAAAATCACCAGAACTGGCACCACCAGTTCAAAAGGCATCTTATGAAGAACATAAGAGTCCAACAGCGTCAGCACCGAGTTTGATAGAAATGACGCAGGGACAGTATGTGCCGTGGCAGATGCTCGACCTAGGGGGGCTGGTTGCCAGACTGCCGGACATTCACACAGGTGCAAGCAAATGGATAAGAGCTTTTGAACTAGAGACTGTGCATAAACTGTTGTCTGTGGGACACATTAAGGCAGTGTGGGCACTGTGTTTTGGAACTTCTACCATGGAGGGCATTTTGAGACACAGTGAGAATGACTGGATGTTAAGCCACCGAGCTGATGGAACTGATTTTAATGCATATCGAGCTGCACTCTGGAGAGCGTTACGAGCTGAGTTTCCTGTGGGAGTGGACCTCGAAGCATTAAAGGGGGAGCCACTGTCAGGAACAGAGAGTCCGGTTGTGTACATTGCACAACAATTGAAGAGATGGAGACAAGAGTCTGAGGGAGAAATCGAGAAGAGCCCAGCTTGGGTGACATTGTTCAGAGTTTCCATCAAAGAGGCTCTGCCTGCCCCAGTTCAGGGGAGGCTGGAGGATGTGGTGGGGTTGAATTCAATGTCACATGGGCAATTCCGCGACCACGTGGTGCATGCAGTAAACAAATACAGAAAAGAACTGAAACGGAAGGAGCAGGAGGAGGATATGCAAAGGGAACTTGCACGGTTGCAGTTAGAAGAACTGCAAGCGAAGCAAGAAGTACGAAATGAGGCCATGACAGCCGGGGCCGCTGAACAGCCATCACAGGGGCAAGTCCATCGTCGACGCTGTCAAAGGTCAAGAAGAGGTGCACCTGGAGGACGAAGGTCCTCGGGGACATGTTGGGCCTGTGGCGAGAGGGGACACTTTGTTTACAGCTGTCCGAGAGCACCGAGAAACCCGAGTGTTCGGCAGGACCGTGGCCAGTCCCTGGGGGGCGGAGCAAGTGACCCGGCAGGTCCAAGGCGTTCCTCTGGCAGAGGAATCCCAGTATTGGTTTACATTGACATATAGAGTACACTATCTAAGTGCCTTGAGATGACATTTGTTGTATTTGGCGCTATATAAATAAAAATGAATTGAATTGAATTGAATTGAATAGAGGTAAGAAGTACACTTACACCAGACGTACTCAAGGGTTTAAAAACCGCCCTCAGGGGTGTCATTATTACGAAACAAAACAAAGTTTTTAAGTTAAATGTGTCACAATTACCATGGAGACGGCGCCGCGGATGGCTGCCTCGGTACTTCGCTCTCTCGTGTTTTTTACGTTTTTGTGCATTTGTCGTGTTTTCTGTGCTCCTTCTCTGGTCACTTACTCCAGAGAAGAACTCCTAAACATTGGTATAACCACCAGCAAAGTTTTTTCTTCGGTTCTCATCGATCCGGAAAACTTAACAGAACTACTCATTGGAGGAGCAGCAGCTCTCTGTGGTCTCCGCTGGAGACGCCGGACACATCGGGGGAAGCGAGCCGGCGCACTTGTCAAATTGCGGCAGCGGGGGTTTCGCACTGCGCTCCCGTCTATTCACCTGGCCAACGTCCGCTCTCTGGCGAACAAGGTGGACGAACTGCAGCTCCTCAATACAACCAACACGGACTTCAACAGATCTGCTGCCTTGTGCCTCACCGAAACCTGGCTCGGTGAGCACATCCCGGACACTGCTCTCTACCTGCCTGGATTTCACCTGCACCGAGCGGACCGCATAACGGAGCTTACGGGGAAAACGAGGGGAGGCGGAATCTGCTTTTACATTAACGAAGGTTGGTGTACTGATGTCACGGTCCTAAACAAATCATGCAGTCCTCAACTAGAAACACTCTTCATCAACTGTAAACCGTTCTATTCGCCGCGGGAGTTTTCCTCGTTTGTTCTGGTCGGAGTCTACATCCCTCCTCAGGCCTGTGTTACTGAGGCGTTACAACACCTGGCCGACCAGATTAATAACGTGGAGAAAAAACACCCGGACTCTCTGCTCATTGTTTTGGGGGACTTTAACAGAGCAAACCTCAGCCACGAACTGCCAAAATATAAACAGCATATTAAGTGTCCCACCAGGGACACAAACACTCTGGACCACTGTTACACTGTTTTTAAGAACTCATATAACTCTGTCCCCCGTGCAGCCCTGGGACTCTCTGACCACTGCATGGTTCATCTTATCCCGACCTACAGGCAGAAGCTGAAATCTGCTAAGCCTGTGGTCAAGACGGTGAGGAGATGGACCAACAACGCCAAAGTGGAATTACAAGCCTGCTTTGACTGCACTGATTGGAGTGTTTATGAGACTGCAGCCTCAGACCTGCATGAACTGACTGATACCGTGACATCTTACATCAGCTTTTGTGAGGACATGTGTGTGCCCACCAAAACCTTCCGCACATACAGCAACAACAAACCTCGGTTCACTGCAAAACTCAGGCAACTTCGTCAGGCCAAGGAGGAGGCCTACAGAAGTGGGGACAGAGTCCTGTACAACCAGGCCAGAAACACGCTGACAATGGAGGTGAAAGCAGCCAAGAGGAGCTACGCTGAAAAGATTAAAAACAGCCTTTCAGCCAACGATCCAGCGTCAGTGTGGAGAGGCCTGCAGACCATCACCAACTACAGGAGACCATCCCCAAACACTGCAGCGAATCATCAACTGGCTGACGAGCTGAATGTGTTCTACTGCAGGTTTGACACATTCACACCTCTCCACCTCCCCCCCCCATTGACATCACCTGCCACTCTGCCACCTCTCCCCTCTGACCCCCCACCAGCACTCACGATCTGTGAAGAGGATGTTCTGTCAGTCTTTCACAGACAAAAGATCAGGAAGGCACCCGGCCCAGACGGTGTGTCACCTTCCTGCCTGAAGGTCTGTGCTGACCAACTGGCCCCCATCTTCACCCGGATCTTCAACAGATCCCTGGAGCTGTGCGAAGTCCCCTCATGCTTCAAACTCTCCACAATAATCCCGGTCCCCAAGAAACCCACCATCACAGGACTGAACGACTACAGGCCTGTTGCCCTCACATCTGTAGTCATGAAGTCCTTCGAGAGACTGGTGTTGGGGTACCTGAAGGACATTACAGACCCCCTGCTGGACCCCCTGCAGTTCGCCTACCGAGCGAACAGGTCAGCGGATGATGCCGTTAACATGGGACTGCACTACATCCTGCAACACCTCGACTCTGCAGGGACGTACGCCAGGATCCTGTTTGTCGACTTCAGTTCGGCGTTCAACACCATCGTCCCAGCCATCCTCCGCACCAAACTCACCCAGCTCACTGTGCCCTCCTCCACCTGTCAGTGGATTACAAACTTCCTGACTGACAGGAAGCAGCAGGTGAGGCTGAGGAGCATCACATCCAGCACCCGGACCATCAGCACAGGTGCCCCCCAGGGGTGTGTACTCTCCCCACTGCTCTTCTCCCTTTACACCAACGACTGCACCTCAAGAGACCCGTCTGTTAAACTCCTGAAGTTTGCAGATGACACAACAGTCATCGGTCTCATCCGGGACGGTGATGAGTCTGCATACAGACGGGAGGTTGAACGGCTGGTCTGCTGGTGTGGTCAGAACAATCTGGAGCTGAACACGCTAAAAACAGTGGAGATGACAGTGGACTTTAGGAGAAGCCCCCCCACTCTGCCACCCATCACCATCACCAACAACGCAGTGTCTGCTGTGGAATCCTTCAGGTTTCTGGGCCCCACAATCTCTCAGGACCTGAAGTGGGAGACCAACACAGTCACTACCATCAAAAAGGCACAGCAGAGGTTGTACTTCCTGCGGCAGCTCAGGAAGCTCAACCTACCTAAGGAGCTGCTGATCCAGTTTTACACCGCCATTGTTCAGTCTGTTCTCTGTTCATCCATCACCGTTTGGTTCGGATCAACCACCAAACAGGAAAAAAACAGACTGCAACGGACAATAAGGTCTGCAGAGAAGATTATTGGTGTCAGCCTGCCCTCCATCCAGGATCTGTACCTGTCCAGAGTCAGGAAACGGGCAGGTTACATCTCTGCAGACCCATCACACCCTGGACACAAACTGTTTAAACTCCTCCCTTCTGCAAGGTGCTACAGAACTCTGTACGCCAAAACAACAAGACACAGGAACAGTTTCTTCCCTCAGGCTGTCTCTGTGTTAAACAGCTAAAACCGGACTTCAGTGTTTCATCCTTGCACCATGCACCAATTTGCACTTCTGATTTAATCTTGTTCTATGTCTATTTTTTTGTCTATTTTTTTGTAATTGTTGCACTAAAGAGAGTGAGGTGTAACCGGAGTCAAATTCCTCGTGTGTGTCCACATACCTGGCAATAAAAAGCGATTCTGATTCTGATTCTGATTCTGATTCTGATTGCTAAGTTTCTAAAACTTAAATGTAAATAGGTCACTGTTACTAGGACAAAACAAAACAAAGTTTCTGAATTTAAAATTTAAATGTGCCACTATTACGAAGTTCTAAAATTTAAACGGAACAAAGTTTCTAATTTAAATTTTAGCATTGATAGCCTAAATTAGAGTATCTATTTAGCCCATAGGGAATTACTGATATCTCTCCATCCCACTTGGAGGGAGTAAGAAAAGCGCCATGTCCAAAGTAAATAAATAAATAACTAATGAATAAATAAATAAAATTAAAATACAACAAGTATGATCTTCTTTTGGGAGGATTATGCAATAAAATGCGCTTCCTCTGGAAGGAATCATGGAAAATCCAAAGATCAAAGGTTGAAAGCACAACTGGAGAGGACAACCGAGGCTAAGTTAGCCTTTGAAAATTTGAAACGAAATTAGCAAAAGTTATCCAAAACGGCCAACACGAGTCTATGAGAAGCCAATTTTCGTATATGTCTCCAATAAAAACCATAAGATTTCAGAACTAATAAATCAGAGTAGGTATGTTGTGACTCGGACAGGATGTTTGCAGGTTGTGCATCTTTTGACACGTCCAGATGTGAATACAGAAGTGTACTACATCGGATCCTGCAGATGTCATTCCACGTGAGTTTGAAGGAGAACCACATGAGCGTGTGGCAGAAGCTGTGTGATACATTAAACTGAGACATGACTTAGAAGCAACTCCACTTGTTCAGGCTGATGTCACTTATGTTGTATATGGTTCATGGTGTGAGACCATTTGGGTAATCATGAGGTTTTGCAGTTGTGAAACAGGACGGTGGAAAACTTTGTGACGGTGGAAGCTGAGAAGGGTGAACGGCCATGTTCGGCACAGTTGGCTGAACTGAAGGCACTAACGGAAGCATGTTGACTGGTGAAAGGTAAGGTTACGAATGTGTACACAGATTCTGCATATGCTCATGATATTTGCTATTTGTTTGAAGCAGTTTTGAAGCAGAGAGGGTTCAGGAGGTCAGACGGAAGCCCAGTGCGACATGAGGTCCAAATGAAGGAGCGGATTGCAGTCATGAAAATTGAAAATTGGCAGTGATAAAGTGTCAATCAAGCAGCGCTGTGGGGCCGTTTATCATCCACAGAGTCAAGGGATGGTTGAGAGGATCAATGGAACCTGGAAAGTGAAATTGAATTGAATCTGTGCTTCAACTAAACTAAACTAGATGCTTTGCTGCTTGCACTAATGAACTATCGTATGCAGACTCATAGAGTCACGCACTAACACCGCATAAAATGCTAACGGGTCGACCCATGCCGGCACCTCAGTTGAGAGGTCCCTTTAAAGGGCCCCCACTTGAGCAGCTGCAAACAGAGTGGACAGCTTACATGAAGCAACTAACTGCAATCCACAGAGCAATCTATCTACAGGAGGAGTTCAGAGACTTGAGTCTCGAACAGTTGGTTGAGAGGCCAGTGGTGCCAGGCGACCGGGTGCACATCGAAGTGTTCCGAAGGAAGTGGCTTGAGCCAAGACGGAAAGGACCGTACACAATGGTGCGAGCAACGTCAACAGCAGTTCAAATGGAAGGTAGCAACACATGGTACCATTTGAATCACTGCACTAAGGTTCGGACTAAAGACCCAGCCTCCGGACGCCACGACAAAGGGGCTATCTGGTAAGATCATGTTGTCCTCGGGTCAGAAGAAGTTGTTCACAATGGTTGTAAGAATAGAAAGATTTTTCGGGAAAAGCTAGGGGGATTTGATACCATTAGCACTACGGGACAGAATAATCATGTTAATCCAAGAACAGACGGAGTGTACATGCAGAGGTAGAGTCAGGAAAACAGTGTAACTGTGGAAGATGGGTTAAGGCAGCACAGGATATGTGGTATAGATGGGCATGGTACACTACGAGAGAACTGACAGCGACGGAGTGTCTCGTATGTGCAGACGCTCCAGGAGCATTGCCTGTTGTTGTTCCAGAGCCACACACCTTCAGGGACTGTGCAGTGGTCCAGCAACGGGAATGCAGGAAAGGTAGGTTCACATCGGAAGAGGATAAATGGTTATTGTTTCCTATGTGTGGTATTAAGTGCAGATTGATGTTTGGGCCAAATAAATTACATAGTTATTTTCAAAATAAGGAAGGGCCACAAATTTGAGTCTTCTTGTGCTGAATTTAATCTGAGTACATCACAGGATGGGCCTCCAACGGATTATAGAGTAGATTACGATGGTGAGTTTGAATGCTTTTGGAACTCACGTAGGTAATACTACTGTTAAATAAAACCAATATTTATTGGGATTTATTTATTTGGATCAAATTGTGAAAATATAGAAATGATCATTTTAACTCTATATCTTTTTGGGGATCAGACACACCCGGTAGCTGAGAGTTACTGGATGTGTGGAGATGATGTTTTGTTAAATGTGTTGCCCAACAGGGAGATAGGTCTTTGGGCACTGGTGAGGAGGAAGACATCAGTTGTGTTAGTGTAGGACAAGGTAAACGAGATGCAAGGTTTGGATGTGGGAAAAGGGGAGAGTTAAAAAATCTAGTGATGACTACATCAGGGATAAGCACGTTTACTTGGATGCAACAGGGGAGCCGAGAGGGATTCCTTTCGAGTTCAAAGCACGCAGTGAGATTGCAGCTGGATTTGAGTCTATTTTGCCGTGGATCATATTTAACAAAATGGTGAGTGGATTAATTACATATAATACAACCAACAGAGGATTCGTGACTACACGAGTGAAGGGTTTGCAGGCTTTGGAGAACAACTACGTGAGACGAGTATGATGGCTTGGTAGAACAGACAAGTTTTAGAATGGATATTAGAAGGGAAAATGGTGTTTGCCAGATGGTTGGGGAAATGGTGTACATTTATACCCGGGAACACTGCAGCTGATGGAACGTTTACAACGGCCATGAAGAAGATCAGAGAACGGAGAGAGGAGCTGACGTGTGATGCTGGTGGAGGTGAACGGTGGTGGACTGGTCTGTTTGGGATTTTGGGAGAAGGGGGAGCGATGACAGTTAAAGCGGGAATAGCAATATTGTTGATATGGTTTCCCTATTGGTGTGTTGCATTATACCCATTCTGAGAAGGTGTTTGCTGCAAGTGATGTTCGAACAAACAGTGGAAGGAATCTGGAGACAGATGACCATGCGAGACCAGGTCTGAGGACCAACGCATGGAAGAGCGTGTCAACGAATGAAGGTTATCAACGGACGGTTCACAAGATTCTTTCCTCGAGTGTGGAACCAAGTTTAGTCTGATAGGGAGAAGAGATGCTGAAGATCTCTTTGTTTGGGAGTGACGTACTGGCGACCTCTCCTCCCAGAGTTAGCTTAGCAGTTCCAGACCCAGCCGGACAGATGTTCGGCCAGGAGCAGACGACACCAGAGTACGGGAGATGGGACGGGACTGGAGGAGCTGCATTACATTGCATTTTATTACTATTTGTTGTGTGATAATCCATAATTTTGTGTATTGGACTTGGTACAAAACGGTGATTAATTGATTTGAAGGTTATGTATTCAGTCTATGTGTATTATCAATCAGAACTGATCACTAATATGTGCATTGCCAGTTGTGTTAGTCAACTGTTCGGAGTGCGACCTTTGGTAAAGTGGTCGGTCGCCAAGTGGGGTGGGGCCGTAGGTGAGTTTTCCCAAGATAAGAACATGAGTTACGAAAGTAGCAGCCGGTGGGTTTTTCGCACCTATGCACTGCGAACAGTGGACAGGTGTGATGGCAATGTAAAACTTGTAGTGTTGTTGAATTCAATATCGTTTAATTTAATCATTTAATCATTTAATGTGATTCGGGTGCGTATATATAATCGTTTTCATTTATTCAAAATGTTCCCTTTGTTTGAGATTGTAGAATTATTAGGATAATTTAGTGTTGATTATGTTAATTAATTCTTAATTAACTATGTGGGATGATTTTCTTTCATTTTAGATTATTTCTTTATTAAATCACTGATAAGTGATTTCAGGGGGGACTATGTGGGAGAAGGATGTCATGACATTCTCATGACTTCTGGCCTAGTTACATCATGTGCCTTGCTGACTGGTTCAGAATATTGTTGATAGTTAGAATGAGTTGTTTAACATTAGGCACCTCCAGAGAGTGCCACGTACGGTTGTTTTGATAAGGACCAGCATAAAGAGAGATCACAGAAGGAAGACGGCGGACATTTTGTACATTCTGTATGCATATTTGCTGTGACAGTTTGTTCAATAAACTCCCCAATGGACGGCTGACCAACGCGTGATTCGACTCATTTTCTCCACAACAGAGTGGCAGCTATTTTCAGATCAGGGTTACTAATCAGTCCCAGACCCAAGATTAGTTTGAGCTCTTTTGAATCTGTGATTCTCAGTTTTTCCCACGCAAAGTGGAAATCCCAGAAACCTCTTGTGTTTGTTGTTGTGTATCGTCCACCTGGCCCTTATTCTGAGTTTCTGTCTGAATTCTCAGAGTTTTTATCCCAGTTAGTGCTGAGTACAGATAAAGTCATTGTAGTGGGTGTAGCGTTATTGGGTATTTATATACGTATTAAATATAAGGATTTATGAGATGTTCTTACAGTCTCAAATAAACCTTACCTCGAATTCAGGGCACCACCTACCTAGGTTTTAACTTAATTTAAGTCACAGTCAGGTAGGAAAACTGTTCGAAATCTTACGATCCTGGTATGTTAAATTAATCTTTCAATTAATAATCAATTAATATTCAGTCTCATATCTCGCTACTTTCGTGAAGTTCTCGTTTGGTTGGACAGACATTACGTAAAGAAAGCATACGACACAATCTGTGATTATAACATATATATAGATATATGAACTGTTTATTACATTGATATGATCTTAGACATGAACCTTTAAACAAACAGGAGATGCATTGAATATGGGTGATTATATAAAACACTTAGTGAATATAAAATAAAATATGGGAATGGAGAGATACTGGATTTATTCAAATAGTTAGGTTGGCTGACTATTTGACGCTAAATACTGACATTTCGGATTAATTTATCATTCTGTGAAAGCCTCGAGACATCCATCAAACCCACTTTAAGGTGAAAACGGGTCGGTCTTACTGTGTTGAAGTTCTGTTTAGTCAGCTCGGAACAAGACAGCGGCCACGCGGGGTCCGAGGGGATTTCTCTTCCGCTCTCTGGGCCTTCCTGGTTGTGGTGGCTGACTTTAGCGGACTTCTCAGTTGCTTCTTTCACCGGGAAACGGGAACGATGGTGCCGAGGGCTGTGGTTAGATGATCGAATCTTCTGAGTGTCAGTGGGTCCGTTGCTTCTCTGATGAAGTGAACTTAAGTTCACAGAAGATTAATAAAAGGTTGCTTGGAGTTGGCTTTCTTGGTAGGAAAAGGTGATGATGGCGTGAAACAGCGGAGGTTAGGACGTGCGACGTAGAAGGACGTGGATGGCGAGGGACGAACAAAAACACGTAAAACGTGCATCTTCAGAGTATTTCAATCTGTTTCTTTGTTCGGGTCTTTCTTTCTCGTCTCCGGGGTCTCACTGGGTTCTGGAGGGTTTCCTCCGGTCGAATAGTGAACCACACAATGTTGATTTTCTGTGTTAACAATGGGGATACCAAACAAATACCAAATAGATACCGAAGGGACATCGTTAGAAGTTAATAGTTGCATATATCTTGTCCATTTTACTGAGTCCTCTGGGATTTAAATGTTCAACTAATCAACACTGCAGACCACTAGGGGGCAATGTGGTTCCATCAGGCAGGTTTGGCATTTTCCACCAAGATCAGTTCTTTGTCAATATTTAAGCCAGAATCGTACAAATTGTCTCTATATGCGTCGTGTGATCAAGCTGGAAACCTGAAAGAAATTGTATACGGTTATCAAACACATTTAATATAGTTTTAAGATTCGACTAAAAGTGAGTCTAATGAAGTCTTCTCAGTTCGTATGTAGCCATCTGGTCGGTTTGCTGGTGAAAAGGGGTGTTAAAGTGTCAACTTTCGAGTTATGGTCCAGATAAGATAGTAAGTGTCCCACTTTTCCAAGAGTGAGTTCTTTGTTCGTTAGAGTCTATCCCAATTTTTATTGCAAGTGTCTGTTGCTTATTTTTCACTCCCAAAAGCTCTTAAGAGGGTAGAAGGTGAACGTAAATTAGGCAGTTTCTGTCTCTTTTTCCTTTGTGGAAAGAAAATGAAGATCTGGTTTATATCCACATACGTAAACATCCCCCACAGGAATGTTGGTTTTGTCAAAGTTTGAAAAACTCTTAATCCACACGGCACTGTGACTGCTACATGGGTGACTTTAATATTCATGTAGATGTTGAAAATGACAGCCTGAATATGAACTTTAATTCTATATTGGACTCTATTGGATTTTCTCAGAGTGTTCACAGACCGACTCACTGCCTTAATCACACCCTTGATCTTGTGCTGACTTATGGCATTGAGAGTGAACAGTTAACAGTGTTCCCTCATAACCCTGTCTTATCTGACCATTTTCTGATAACCTTTGAGTTTACATTACTTGACTATACAGTTTCTGAGAAGAAATTTACATATAGAAGGTGTCTATCAGAGGATGCTGTAACCAGATTTAAAGAATTAATTCCATCATCCTTTTCTTCACTGCCATGTGCAGATATGACAGAGGACGACTACCTAAACTTTACTCCAGCAGCACTTGACTCTCTTGTTGACAGCACTATAGTTTCAATGCGTACAGCACTGGACAATGTTGCCCCTCTGAAAAGGAAGGTAATCAGTCAGAAGAGGTTGGCTCCTTGGTATAATTCACAGCTGCGTGCTTTAAAGCAGACTGCAAGAAAGCTGGAGAGACAGTGGCGTTCCTCTAATTTAGAAGAGTCTCAATTAGTCTGGAAAGATAGTTTAATAAGGTATAAGAAAGCCCTTCGTAAAGCTAGAACTGCTTATTATTCATCATTGATAGAAGATAATAA
The DNA here is from genome assembly GCF_027942865.1 of Odontesthes bonariensis. Taxonomy (NCBI): domain Eukaryota; kingdom Metazoa; phylum Chordata; class Actinopteri; order Atheriniformes; family Atherinopsidae; genus Odontesthes; species Odontesthes bonariensis. The sequence continues at coordinate 34,104,811 of NC_134525.1, forward strand.
GAATAATCCCAGGTTTCTTTTCAGCACTGTAGCCAGTCTGACTAAGAGTCCGAGCTCTGCTGAGCCAGGTATTCCTTTAACTCTCAGCAGTGATGATTTCATGAGCTTCTTTATTAATAAAATTGTTTCTATCAGAGAGAAGATTGATGGAGTCCTTCCCACTATTATCAGTGATGTATCATCAAGTACAGCAGCTTTAGAAGTATCTTTAGAACCTGATTTGTATTTAGACGGCTTCTGTCCAGTTGATCTCTCTGAACTAACAACAGCAATAGTCTCTTCTAAACCATCAACTTGTATTTTAGACCCAATCCCAACCAGACTGTTCAAGGAGGTTTTCCTATTAATTGACACTTCCATATTGGATTTGATCAATCTGTCTTTGTTGACAGGATATGTACCTCAGACTTTTAAGGTTGCTGTAATTAAACCTTTACTTAAAAAACCTACTCTTGATTCAGAAGTGTTGGCTCATTATAGACCTATATCCAATCTCCCTTTTATGTCTAAAGTTCTTGAAAAAATAGTTGCAGCTCAGCTTTGTGATCACTTACACAGAAATAATCTGTTTGAAGAGTTTCAGTCAGGATTCAGAGTGCATCATAGCACAGAAACTGCACTGCTGAAAGTTACCAATGATCTCCTCTTAGCCTCTGATAGCGGACTTGTGTCTGCTTGTCCTGTTGGATCTCAGTGCTGCATTTGATACGGTCGATCACAGTATCTTATTACAGAGACTTGAACATGTTATTGGGATTAAAGGAACTGCATTAGGCTGGTTTAAGTCATATTTATCTGATAGATTTCAGTTTGTTCTTGTAAATGAAGAATCTTCCTCACACACCAGAGTAAGTCATGGAGTTCCCCAGGGTTCTGTGCTTGGACCGATTCTTTTTACTTTATACATGCTTCCATTAGGTAACATTATTAGACAGCATGGCATAAATTTCCATTGCTATGCTGATGATACTCAGCTGTACTTATCTATAAAACCAGATGAACCCAATAGGTTGGTCAGACTACAAGCATGTCTTAAAGACATAAAGACCTGGATGACTCAGAACTGTCTGCTTCTAAATTCAGACAAAACTGAAGTCGTTATCTTTGGACCTGAGCGTTTCAGGGAGAAATTGTCTAGCTATATAGTTACTCTAGATGGTATTTCCTTGGCTTCTAGTTCTACAGTGAGGAACCTTGGAGTTATTTTTGACCAGAACTTATCATTTGACTCGAATATAAAACAGGTTTCTAGGACTGCCTTCTTTCATCTTCGTAATATTGTTAAAATCAGGAACATCTTGTCCATGCATTTGTTACTTCAAGATTGGACTACTGTAATTCTTTATTATTGGGCTGTCCCACATATTCTCTGAAAAGCCTTCAGTTGATCCAAAATGCTGCAGCCAGAGTTTTGATGAGAACTAACAGGAGAGATCATATTTCTCCAGTTTTAGCTTCTCTTCATTGGCTCCCTGTTAAATTCAGAATAGAATTTAAGATTCTTCTCCTTACATATAAAGCTCTTAATGACCGAGCTCCATCATATCTTAAAGATCTCATTGTAAGATATTTTCCTAACAGAGCACTTCGTTCCCAAACTGCAGGTTTACTTGAGGTTCCCAGAGTTTCTAAAAGTAGAATGGGAGGCAGAGCCTTCAGTTATCAGGCCCCTCTCTGTGGAACCAGCTGCCAGTTTGGGAGGCAGAGCCTTCAGTTATCAGGCCCCTCTCTGTGGAACCAGCTGCCAGTTTGGGAGGCAGAGCCTTCAGTTATCAGGCCCCTCTCTTGTGGAATAAGCTGCCAGTAAATGTCCGGGAAGCAGACACCCTTTCCACTTTTAAGACCAGGCTTAAAACTTTCCTTTTTTATAAAGCTTATAGTTAGGTCTGTTGAATCTGATAGTGTGTCTGCTAGTGTGTCTTGTTCTGCCTCCACCTCTGGCACCCTCTATACTTTCATTACCCCCTACCCGAACCAGGGTTTGAATCCCATTCCCGCTGTGACTGGTGTGCAGTTGGTGAGAGGCTGAGGTAGCTTGTGGCTGTAAAAGATGGTTCTATATATGGATCTATATAGGGAGTATAGGGAATTACTCACTGAGTCTGGTCCTTTATTTATTTATTTATTTATTTTTTCGTTAGCACAAGTTTCTTGTGTTTACCTTGAATAGGGATGGCTCAGGTAATCCTGAAACATCCCATAATTAAGCTGCTATAGGCCTAGACTGCTGGGGGGCCTCATCTGTCACACCTTTCCTCACTTTACTCTCTTTATGTATATGTGACATTATTGTGGTCATTAACTTGTGTTTCCCTGTTCCAACAGATATCCTTTGAATGGTGTTACAGTGCCGCCGCGGCCCCCTTCCCCCCCCCCCCCCCCCCCCCTTTCTGTCTTCTCAAACCCCAGCTGGTGGAGGCGGATGGCCACCCTTCCTGAGTCTGGTTCTGCCAGAGGTTTCTTCCTGTTCAAAGGGAGTCGTTTCTCTCCACAGTCGCCTCAGGCACGCTCAGGACGGGAGATTGGACCGAAAAACAAAAAGTTTTCAGTGCAATCTGTTGGTTTTCTTAGCTAGGAAATTGTTTTTGAATTGGCTCTATATGAACGAATTGGATTATTTTATGAATTATGATTATTATTAATTAATTGAATTCCAATTGGCTTGAATTGGACTTACTATCTAAGTGCCTTGAGATGACATTTGTTGTATTTGGCGCTATATAAATAAAAATGAATTGAATTGAATTGAGGTGAAGAAGAAGTGGTCCCACATTAAGGTGGATGTGAAGAAGAAGTGGTCCCACATTAAGGTGGAGGTGAAGAAGAAGTGGTCCCACATTAAGGTGGAGGTGAAGAAGAAGTGGTCCCACATTAAGGTGGATGTGAAGAAGAAGTGGTCCCACATTAAGGTGGAGGTGAAGAAGAAGTGGTCCCACATTAAGGTGGAGGTGAAGAAGAAGTGGTCCCACATTAAGGTGGAGGTGAAGGAGAAGTGGTCCCACATTAAGGTGGAGGTGAAGAAGAAGTGGTCCCACATTAAGGTGGAGGTGAAGGAGAAGTGGTCCCACATTAAGGTGGAGGTGAATTGAAATGCAGTTTGGATAATTTATTAATCATTTTATTTATTAGTCAAAAAATGCAGGTATATTCTGAAAATGAAAAGGTATTTCTGTTAATGCATTTTAATTTGAATTATGGTACAGATTTGCTTCCATAAAAAATAACCTGGATTTCACATTTGACATTACAATAGTCTCAGTTTATAGTTTAGTCTCAATTTAAATGAATCCCTTTAGTTGCTACTTTAAGCCCCCAAAACTTGCTAAATAATATAATCTACCCTGCTATCTGCAAAAGCACCATGCAAAAGCACATAGCACCATGCCGTAGCACCATGCCGTAGCACCATGCCGTAGCACCGAGCCGTAGCACCATGCTGTAGCACCATGCCGTAGCACCATGCCGTAGCACCATGCCGTAGCACCGAGCCGTAGCACCATGCCGTAGCACCATGCCGTAGCACCGAGCCGTAGCACCATGCCGTAGCACCATGCCGTAGCACCATGCCGTAGCACCGAGCCGTAGCACCATGCCGTAGCACCATGCCGTAGCACCGAGCCGTAGCACCATGCAGTAGCACCGAGCCGTAGCACCATGCCGTAGCACCATGCCGTAGCACCATGCCGTAGCACCGAGCCGTAGCACCATGCCGTAGCACCATGCCGTAGCACCATGCAGTAGCACCGAGCCGTAGCACCGAGCCGTAGCACCGTGCCGTAGCACCGAGCCGTAGCACCATGCCGTAGCACCGAGCCGTAGCACCATGCCGTGGCACCGAGCTGTAGCACCATGCTGTAGCACCGAGCTGTAGCACCATGCTGTAGCACCATCTCCCCCCTTTCTGTCTTCTCAAACCCCAGCTGGTGGAGGCGGATGGCCACCCTTCCTGAGTCTGGTTCTGCCAGAGGTTTCTTCCTGTTAAAAGGGAGTCGTTTCTCTCCACAGTCGCCTCAGGCACGCTCAGGACGGGAGATTGGACCGAAAAAGAAAAAGTTTTCAGTGCAATCTGTTGGTTTCCTTAGCTAGGAAATTGTTTTTGAATTGGCTCTATATGAACGAATTGGATTATTTTATGAATTATGATTATTATTAATTAATTGAATTCCAATTGGCTTGAATTGGACTTACTATCTAAGTGCCTTGAGATGACATTTGTTGTATTTGGCGCTATATAAATAAAAATGAATTGAATTGAATTGAGGTGAAGAAGAAGTGGTCCCACATTAAGGTGGATGTGAAGAAGAAGTGGTCCCACATTAAGGTGGATGTGAAGAAGAAGTGGTCCCACATTAAGGTGGAGGTGAAGAAGAAGTGGTCCCACATTAAGGTGGAGGTGAAGAAGAAGTGGTCCCACATTAAGGTGGAGGTGAAGAAGAAGTGGTCCCACATTAAGGTGGAGGTGAAGAAGAAGTGGTCCCACATTAAGGTGGATGTGAAGAAGAAGTGGTCCCACATTAAGGTGGAGGTGAAGAAGAAGTGGTCCCACATTAAGGTGGAGGTGAAGGAGAAGTGGTCCCACATTAAGGTGGAGGTGAAGAAGAAGTGGTCCCACATTAAGGTGGAGGTGAAGTACACGAGAACACAAGTACAGACAAGTACGCATGTTGAGAAATGGCCAAATTGAATTATGGAACATTTTTTGTGGGGGCGTGCATGAAAACAAAAAAGCAATGTCCTTTTCTTTATCATTTTAATTAAGTTACAAAATGAGCAGTCTTGAAGAAGAAAATTGAAATGCAGTTTGGATAATTCATTAATCATTTTATTTATTAGTCAAAAAATGCAGGTATATTCTGAAAATGAAAAGGTATTTCTGTTAATGCATTTTAATTTGAATTATGGTACAGATTTGCTTCCATAAAAAATAACCTGGATTTCACATTTGACATTACAATAGTCTCAGTTTCTAGTTTAGTCTCAATTTAAATGAATCCCTTTAGTTGCTACTTTAAGCCCCCAAAACTTGCTAAATAATTTAATCTACCCTACTATCTGCAAAAGAGACTGTAGCTAGATAATAATAATAGCTCATAATAATAATACTAGCTAATAGAAAATGGTTGAGATGATTGAGATTATTCTGTAATACTCTGTATGTGTTGCAGTAAATGTGAACACCACATGGGGGCAGTGTTGGGTGATTCAGAAGGACAAGATAACCTGACAGAAAACCATGATTTCCCCACAAAATCCCTCCAACAGCAACCTTAAAATTTCCACCACAGCCTAGTCATGTGACATGGGGGCTTCAGCTCTGTTCAGTCCCATGCACACATGTATGGAGATGGTGCTGCTGATAATGTTGCATGGGGCTCTCAGTACAAACAGCATCTCTCCCAACTCCACACACAGACACGGTGAAGTGTTCTGGACTCACTCAGCATGCCTTACCTCGCTCTCTGCTGATCTCTGGGTGTCTCCTCGGACACTGCTGATGCTGCTGCTGGTGTCCCTGGTGCGTGGGGGCTTCCAGGTCCGCTCCTCGGTGGCCCTGTTGTAGTAGAAATGCCTGCCGCTCACGTCTTTATGGGTCTCCCAGTCCCCCAGGATGTGGAGCGGGGAGCCTGAGGGGATGGGCGGCAGGCTGGACTGCGAGATCTTCAGCTCCTGAAGGTTGGTGTAGATGGGGGAGTTTGAGCGGCCCTGACCAGTAGGTGACGTTGTCTGGAGGAGGGAGAGGGGAGCAGGGATGTCAGATCAGGACCTTGTGTGCATTTATTTTAGGAGTATTTGTTTTCCAATATGGCAGCTGATATTCTTGATGAACTTAATGAGTGTCCCAAATTTCTATGAGGATTGTGTAATAATCCAGGAATTACATAACCAGGAGCCATAGAAATGCTCCATTGTCTGCTGAGGTTGAAGTATGTGATGGTGTGTTCAGAGACTGTGACAGTCTGTAGGACAGCCTCTGAATCACCACAGCTGCCACATGTGGCCTGCAGAGTCCTAAAACCAGATGGACCCAACTAACTTATATCTGCCTACTCAGAGAGCAGGAGATTTTGAATTATTAAAAGAAAGTATTTTTCTATTCTATTATATTCTATTCTTCTATGAAGGGCTATTGGCATTTTACTAAGGGCTTTACTTGAATTAAAAGGTACAAAGTCCCAACAAGTCAGGTAAATATATCCCAAGCACATAACTCTTCCAACCATCCAGAAAAAAACCTGTGCAGGAGGGTTTCTTTCAGGATTCCTGTTTCTGGTATGCAATCAGTCCCTTTTCTGTGACAGAACAAGCATCTCCTTAGCAGCCATGCTGCAGTAAATATAGTTTCAAACAGGTTAACCCTAACCCTAACCCTAACCCCAGGTTTGGTTAAAAAGAAGAAGAAGGAGAGGGAGAGATAAGATATAAACTGCTCTTCTGATCAAAGGGTGCGAAGACTGAGGCAAGGTGCACGAGGGAAAAAGAATTGAACAGCTCAGAAATGTAAATAATACGAGTGGACCACGGTGGAACTTCAGGGAGGCTATTTTTGCATCTACTGAGGGGACCTGAACACAACCAATTCTAAACCTACATGAGCCTGCTGTGTCAGTGCTGATACACATCAAAGACCGCTTCTAAGGTGGTCTTTTCAAACTTGGCAGCAGCTGAAGGTCACTTCACAAGACTCAGAATGCTGTTTCCATGGCAACGGCTCAGAGCATCTGAACTGCTTTCAGGACACAGATGGGACTTCCTGCCCATCTTGAAATAACGGAATATTTGTCCCAGAAATTATTATTCAATATCCTGCACACATGCCAGAGCTCAGCAAAAGTTTCAGTTAGTGTCTGCTCCTTCAGTCCAATGCACAGTAAGATGTTCGAGCAAAGAGAGAAAACGTTCTGGCTGAGTTTGGGTTCAGAGCCATCCATCAACACCAGAATGCAGACTGCATGTTCCACTTTTAGTTGGGTCATTTAGGAAGTAATGGTGATCAAGTCTGAGTGCAAATGATGGTGGAAGGGTCAAACTCAGCTCAGACAAAGTGAACTACATCAGTGGCACAGGTGATTACAAGCCATTTTAACACGTTCAAATTCAAACTTTAACTATCATTTTCGACACACATTGATGTGTGTAGTAACAAAGCTCACATGAATACTTCTCATGTCGCAATCATTTCATCTCATATGATCCATGCTGCTCTTACAGTATCTTTATCTGCTCTTAAAAGGGTGTTTTGACATTTGTGTGATGCACAAGCAGAAAACTACTGGACATAAAAAGAATGGTCAAAGCTAAAGCTGGCATGGGACTATGTTTTAGATCCTGTTTGGTTTTTAGATCATGTCTTAGTTTAGTTCTTAGATAGATCATGTTTTAGGTTCAGGTCTTGTTTAGTTTTCCTGTCATGCCACCCTCTCCTGCCCTGCCATCAGCCTCACGTCCCTCACCTGTGTTTTCCCCATCAGCTGCACTCTATCCCTAATCACCCTTCACAGTATTTAGTTTCCAGGTTCCCTCATTGTTTTGTCAGATCCTTAACTGTCGTCCATACTCCAGGTCACAGTAAGATTGTATTTATCCATGTCAAGTCTTTTGTTTTGTCAGTCTTGTTTTGTTCAGTCATGTTAAGATTTTTGTTAAAACCTTTTTTGTGAAAATAAAGTTTTGATTTCCAAGGATCCGCATCCTTTCTCCTCACACCCACCCCCTTTTGACAAAAGCAGCAGCGGCTGGCACAGGTAGCTTCTCATTATGGAGGGGTTTGACACAGTTCATTAGCAGTGCTCTCCATATTCAAAGCACTCTGTAGAACTCCACCAATGAAGAGCTAAAGGGGACATATTATAAAAAGAATCACTTTTCCTGTGCTTCACAGCATGTATTTGGGTGTTTGAAGAGACCACCAACTCTAAAACTTTGACATAACACCACATTGTCACCTTGTTTGGAGCCACCTCTGTCATCCAATTATCCATTCAGATCTGCAGGGTACTGTCACATCACAGTAGCAGCAAAGACTAGAATAATCAGCATCCTCATATTTATCTTAACATAATGCTGCATTCACTAGACCTCAGAAGTAGGAAGTCTCAATCATTAAGCTTTTTACTTTACTATCAACAGCAAATTCATATCAGCAGTTATATTGTTAATCTAAGACAGAAATAAGATAACAAAACTCTATTAGATGAAGAAAAAACAATAAACGATAACTTTCCAGGGAATGACTTAAAATGTGGAAGACAGAAGTTGGTTAACGTAGAACGAGTTCCTTGGCGTTAACTTGTATTTTTCAGTGGATTGCATTTTCCTGTATTATCACTTTGTACTACATGGGTCTCAAGTTGTCTAGTCTGCCCTGGAGCCAACAGAATAAGAACAGCAAGAAGGCGTAGAAGAGGACAAAGTATGTTATTATGTTACTTGTAATATAAAGTATTATCTTTATAATATATATATCTTTACCTCTTCTATTTCTACCCCCTACCTGACCCAGGGTTTGAATCCCATTCCTACTTATCTTTACCTCTTCTATTTATACCCCCTACCTGAACCAGGGTTTGTTTGTATCCCCACTCCGCTTTGACTGGTGTGCAGTTGGTGAGAGCCTGGGGTAGCTTGTGGTTGTGGAAAAAAAGATGGTTGTTGTGGTGTGAGGAGCAGAACACCGATGAAAGGAGGTTCCCACCTGATGACCCCAATGACATGTTGGTCAGCATTGCTCACTGATCTATATAGGGATTATAGGGAATTATTCACTGTCTGGTCCATTTTTTTCTTTAGCACAAGTTTCTTGTGTTCACTTCAAAAGCTATGTACACTGAAGTATGCTATGTTAGTTCAGTGTTCCTGCTTATGGTGTTTTAACTGCCTGGACAAGTTCATCACATGATTCATGATGAGATTGTTCATGAAAGGTGGATCAGAACCAGCTGTCTGCTGTAGCACCATGCTGTAGCACCGAGCTGTAGCACCATGCCGTAGCACCATGCCGTAGCACCATGCCGTAGCACCGAGCTGTAGCACCATGCCGTAGCACCATGCCGTAGCACCATGCTGTAGCACCATGCCGTAGCACCATGCCGTAGCACCGAGCTGTAGCACCATGCCGTAGCACCATGCCGTAGCACCATGCCGTAGCACCATGCCGTAGCACCATGCCGTAGCACCGAGCTGTAGCACCATGCCGTAGCACCGAGCCGTATCACCGAGCCGTAGCACCGAGCCGTAGCACCATGCCGTGGCACCGAGCTGTAGCACCATGCTGTAGCACCGAGCTGTAGCACCATGCTGTAGCACCATCTTGTAGCACCGAGCTCAACGGATGACCAAACCGGTGAGGAATGGAGAGCATCACTGCAGCTCCTAAAACTAGCTGCTTTGAACAGATATGTAGAGGTTTGGCAGAAAAGGAGCTGTTGTTCAGCCATATCTCTGCGGTATCTTGACCAAACGTGACATACATTTCATTAAATCTCTGGAACTGTTTCAGCTTGTAAAAAAAGTGGGCAGAATATGTCTCCTTTTAAGTATCCAACCCAGTTCCAATATCAGTTTATTCACCATTTTAGTAGTGACCAAATACCTCCCAAATGAACGACATTCTAATGAGCCACAGCCACAGTCACAGCTGATGTGCACGCACAACTAAGTTAGTGAACATTATATCTGTTCAACACAGTGACTTTAGGACAGCCAACGGCAACATATTACTGTACTTATGTTGCATCATAAAAACAATGAGTCAATGTGAGCCTGGCTGTGGCATTTCTGTAAAATGGAAAAAGATGCTGTTCAGTCAGACAGAGAAGCCTCCTAAATGTTTCATTGAACTCAACATCTTTTACTGGCAGACAGTCAGACTGTAGTTAGGAGGCTAGAAATGCTACCTGGAATCATTTTAACAGTTTACAGAGAACAAAAGTTGGTGCTGGGTGCCAGCGCGGATGAAAAGTTCTCCAACGAGAATGTTTGACGAACAAGACAGAGAAATCTATTCTTACAGGACACAAAGTCCATCTGTGCTGGCAAAGCTGGCGCCCTGTTCTATACAAGTCTGGTGGACACTACACAGAAACCTGACTTCTGAAAATATCCTCCTTTAAAACTAGCAGATTGCACACAAATTTAATGTCCACCTTTTTTTTTCTATCACCTTGCATCCTGGGCTGCACACAAACACCTCGTCGTCATCCTCCCCAGCTCTCCTGTAACCTCTGAACATGCTGAAGGCACGACGCATGGCGATGATCGGCGGCCATCAGATGACACAGGAGACTAGCTGTGCCCCCCCCCAACACACACACTTCTGTTTTCTGCCTGTCCTTCTGGTTCTGTTACGTGCTGGTTGAAAGTAAGAGGCAACTTGATCCCGACGTGACAGATGCAAAGAGGAACAGGATCTTCCTACCTTGCATGTGTGTGCACACACTCATCCAACACTAGAGGAAATGGTTCTGTATAACCCTACAACAGCTTCTACCATCATAGCGTATTTCTGTATGTTTGAGTCAAACTTGGGACTGACAGACCAAACTGGAACTTCTATTTTCAACCAGGCCACAGCCAAGCCACTGTGAGTTGTAGAAAGATACTATGACAATTCAGATCACTACTACTGTGCACTCATATTTCAGTGTAACAGAAGTATAGTTTATGAATGATGACATAAAAAAGAGGTAAAAGAAAGAGGAACAAATAATGAAAAATGTCCCTTTAAAATTGGACAATACATTTGGTAACACAGTAGTGTGGATCTTTCAAGACCACAGGACATAGTTTCTGCTTAGAAAACAACCTCTTTACGATTTCATTGTTTTTTAGATCAATACAATAGTTATCATGGAACCATGAAGTCATATCTGCTGTTGTACAGGTAAATGGTAAGTTTGACTTTAAAAATATTACATTTGTAGTTAACTCAAGTGTGGATTTAATGTGGAGCCTAATTTTTGGGAGGCCCCAGCAACATTCCTGTGTAACATTACTGGTATTTCCATACCAGTAAGAGACAGACACTATCTGCTATTTACAACAACCTTTGTCCTTTGGAGACGATTTCAGGGACTCTCTTCCACCAGACCCGTCCCATAACTTATCTGGAGGACATTAAAATAACAGCTAGCAAAAAGCTTCCCATGAACAAACAAAGGAACCCCTTTTATGCAGAGAATCCAGACCGAATGTTTCTTCCTCCTTATCTGGACATCAAAGGTGACACCGATCTGCTTCGATCTAACAAGACAAGAAACAGACCTCTCAAACCTCGACCAAATATTTTCTTCGACATTCACTTTCAGTTGGATTTTTAAAACTGTGTTAAATTGAGTTTTCTTTGTTTTATCAAACTCTTAACACTAGAATTAAAACTATTTAACACACCCAGAAATTAGAGTAAGAAAGAGGAAAAAAGAGAAAAGAGGAAAAAGAAAGCAGAATGAAATAATAGAAAGATATATACGTTTTTTCATTTTCATTTGTCCGTCGTTATTTCGTCTCCGTGTCTGTTTTTTGTTGCACGTTTTAACCTCCACTGCTGCATAAGTTACCACACAGTGATTGAAACCAACTCCAACACGCACGTGAACGCATCTAAATTTGTGTTATTTTTGATGATGAAGTCTCTATATCAGGGGTCTCAAACTGATCCGTGAAAGGGCCGGTGTGGCTGCAAGTTTTTGTTCCGAACCTGCAGCTGAACTGTCTGCACTGAAGGGCTTACCAGTTCAGGGTCGGAACAAAAACCTGCAGCCACACCGGCCCTTTCAACCCCTTTCAGACCCCTGCTCTATATCAACCCTCCGTCTCCCTGGTAACAAGAATCCCCGGTGGAGAGACCTTCGCAGGCAACTTAAAACTCCATGGAAAATCATCCACAACCAGCTGACTAGGCACAGAGACAGCGGACCAAGAGAGACCCACTTGGACACTGTTGGCCATCGACCTGGTGTGTTCACAGATGACTAATGGCGCATTTCCACGAGCTCGGCACGGCTCGGTTTGGTTGTGTTTCCATTACAACCCAGTATCACTTCGTGCCTCCTCGACGTGGGCGGGGTCGTCATAACACGGCTGCGCGACCAGAACAACAACAACAACAACAACATAGGAGGAGGATAGCATGGAGGACATGGATGCGCTCGTGTTGCTGCTCACCCTGTGGCTGCTCGCCCTGTGGCTGCTGCTCACCCTGTGGCTGCTGCTCACCCTGTGGCTGCTCGCCCTGTGGCTGCTGCTCACCCTGTGGCTGCTGCTCACCCTGTGGCTGCTGCTCGCCCTGTGGCTGCTGCTCACCCTGTGGCTGCTCACCCTGTGGCTGTTCACCCTGTGGCTGCTGCTCGCCCTGTGGCTGCTGCTAACCCTGTGGCTACTCACCCTGTGGCTGCTGCTCACCCTGTGGCTGCTGCTCACCCTGTGGCTGTTCACCCAGTGGCTGCTCGCCCTGTGGCTGCTCACCCTGTGGCTGCTGCTCACCCTGTAGCTGCTCGCCCTGTGGCTGCTGCTCGCCCTGTGGCTACTCACCCTGTGGCTGCTGCTCACCCTGTGGCTGCTCTCCCTGTGGCTGCTCGCCCTGTGGCTGCTGCTCACCCTGTGGCTACTCACCCTGTGGCTGCTGCTCACCCTGTGGCTGCTGCTCACCCTGTGGCTGTTCACCCTGTGACTGCTGCTCGCCCTGTGGCTGCTGCTCGCCCTGTGGCTACTCACCCTGTGGCTGCTGCTCACCCTGTGGCTGCTGCTCGCCCTGTGGCTGCTGCTCGCCCTGTGGCTGCTCGCCCTGTGGCTGCTCGCCCTGTGGCTGCTGCTCACCCTGTGGCTGCTCGCCCTGTGGCTGCTGCTCACCCTGTGGCTGCTCGCCCTGTGGCTGCTGCTCACCCTGTGGCTGCTGCTCACCCTGTGGCTGCTCGCCCTGTGGCTGCTCACCCTGTGGCTGCTCGCCCTGTGGCTGCTCACCCTGTGGCTGCTCGCCCTGTGGCTGCTGCTCGCCCTGTGGCTGCTCGCCCTGTGGCTGCTGCTCGCCCTGTGGCTGCTCGCCCTGTGGCTGCTGCTCACCCTGTGGCTGCTGCTCACCCTGTTGATGCTCGCCCTGTGGCTGCTGCTCACCCTGTGGCTGCTCGCCCTGTGGCTTCTGCTCACCCTGTGGCTGCTGCTCGCCCTGTGGCTGCTGCTAGCCCTGTGGCTGTTCACCCTGTGGCTGCTGCTCGCCTTGTGGCTGCTGCTCACCCTGTGGCTACTCACCCTGTGGCTGCTGCTCGCCCTGTGGCTGCTGCTCACCCTGTGGCTGTTCGCCCTGTGGCTGCTCGCCCTGTGGCTGCACGCCCTGTGGCTGCTGCTCACCCTGTTGCTGCTCACCCTGTTGCTGCTCACCCTGTTGCTGCTTGCCCTGTGGCTGCTGCTCACCCTGTGGCTGCTGCTCGCCCTGTGGCTGCTCGCCCTGTGGCTGCTCGCCCTGTGGCTGCACGCCCTGTGGCTGCTGCTCACCCTGTGGCTGCTCGCCCTGTGGCTGCTGCTCACCCTGTGGCTGCTCGCCCTGTGGCTGCTCACCCTGTGGCTGCTCACCCTGTGGCTGCTGCTCGCCCTGTGGCTGCTCACCCTGTGGCTGCTGCTCGCCCTGTGGCTGCTGCTCACCCTGTGGCTGCTGCTCGCCCTGTGGCTGCTGCTCACCCTGTTGATGCTCGCCCTGTGGCTGCTGCTCACCCTGTGGCTGCTCGCCCTGTGGCTGCACGCCCTGTGGCTGTTTGCCCTGTGGCTGCTGCTCACCCTGTTGCTGCTCGCCCTGTGGCTGCTGCTCACCCTGTTGCTGCTCGCCCTGTGGCTGCTGCTCACCCTGTGGCTGCTGCTCGCCCTGTGGCTGCTGCTCACCCTGTGGCTGCTCGCCCTGTGGCTGCTCGCCCTGTGGCTGCTCACCCTGTGGCTGCTCGCCCTGTGGCTGCTGCTCACCCTGTGGCTGTTCGCCCTGTGGCTGTTCGCCCTGTGGCTGCTGCTCACCCTGTGGCTGCTCGCCCTGTGGCTGCTGCTCACCCTGTGGCTGCTCGCCCTGTGGCTGCTGCTCACCCTGTGGCTGCTGCTCACCCTGTGGCTGCTGCTCACCCTGTGGCTGCTCGCCCTGTGGCTGCTGCTCACCCTGTGGCTGCTCGCCCTGTGGCTGCTGCTCACCCTGTGGCTGCTGCTCACCCTGTGGCTGCTCACCCTGTTGCTGCTCACCCTGTGGCTGCTCACCCTGTTGCTGCTCACCCTGTGGCTAATCACCCTGTTGATGCTCACCCTGTGGCTGCTGCTCACCCTGTGGCTGCTCGCCCTGTGGCTGCTGCTCACCCTGTGGCTGCTGCTCGCCCTGTGGCTGCTCGCCCTGTGGCTGCTGCTCACCCTGTGGCTGCTGCTCGCCCTGTGGCTGCTCGCCCTGTGGCTGCTCACTCTGTGGCTGCTCGCCCTGTGGCTAATTACCCTGTGGCTGTTCGCCCTGTGGCTGCTGCTCGCCCTGTGGCTGCTCGCCCTGTGGCTGCTCGCTCTGTGGCTGCTCGCCCTGTGGCTAATTACCCTGTGGCTGTTCGCCCTGTGGCTGCTCTCCCTGTGGCGGCTGCTCACCCTGTGGCTGCTCGCCCTGTGGCTGCTCACCCTGTGGCGGCTGCTCGCCCTGTGGCTGCTCGCCCTGTGGCTGCTCGCCCTGTGGCTGCTGCTCACCCTGTGGCTACTCGCCCTGTGGCTGCTGCTCGCCCTGTGGCTGCTCTCCCTGTGGCTGCTCGCCCTGTGGCTGCTGCTCAGCCCTGTGGCTGCTCGCCCTGTGGCTGCTCGCCCTGTGGCTGCACGCCCTGTGGCTGCTCGCCTTGTGGCTGCTCGCCCTGTGGCTGCTGCTCACCCTGTGGCTGCTCTTCCTGTGGCTGCTCGCCCTGTGGCTGCTCACCCTGTGGCGGCTGCTCGCCCTGTGGCTGCTGCTCGCCCTGTGGCTGCTGCTCACCCTGTGGCTGTTCGCCCTGTGGCTGCTCGCCCTGTGGCTGCTCTCCCTGTGGCGGCTGCTCACCCTGTGGCTGCTGCTCACCCTGTGGCGGCTGCTCACCCTGTGGCTGCTCGCCCTGTGGCTGCTCACCCTGTGGCGGCTGCTCGCCCTGTGGCTGCTACTCACCCTGTGGCTACTGCTCACCCTGTGGCTGTTCGCCCTGTGGCTGCTCGCCCTGTGGCTGCTCAGCCCTGTGGCTGCTCGCCCTGTGGCTGCTCGCCCTGTGGCTGCACGCCCTGTGGCTGCTCGCCTTGTGGCTGCTCGCCCTGTGGCTGCTGCTCACCCTGTGGCTGCTCGCCCTGTGGCTGCTGCTCACCCTGTGGCTGCTGCTCACCCTGTGGCTGCTGCTCACCCTGTGGCTGCTCGCCCTGTGGCTGCTGCTCACCCTGTGGCTGCTCGCCCTGTGGCTGCTGCTCACCCTGTGGCTGCTGCTCACCCTGTGGCTGCTCACCCTGTTGCTGCTCACCCTGTGGCTGCTCACCCTGTTGCTGCTCACCCTGTGGCTAATCACCCTGTTGATGCTCACCCTGTGGCTGCTGCTCACCCTGTGGCTGCTCGCCCTGTGGCTGCTGCTCACCCTGTGGCTGCTGCTCGCCCTGTGGCTGCTCGCCCTGTGGCTGCTGCTCACCCTGTGGCTGCTGCTCGCCCTGTGGCTGCTCGCCCTGTGGCTGCTCACTCTGTGGCTGCTCGCCCTGTGGCTAATTACCCTGTGGCTGTTCGCCCTGTGGCTGCTGCTCGCCCTGTGGCTGCTCGCCCTGTGGCTGCTCGCCCTGTGGCTGCTCGCTCTGTGGCTGCTCGCCCTGTGGCTAATTACCCTGTGGCTGTTCGCCCTGTGGCTGCTCTCCCTGTGGCGGCTGCTCACCCTGTGGCTGCTCGCCCTGTGGCTGCTCACCCTGTGGCGGCTGCTCGCCCTGTGGCTGCTCGCCCTGTGGCTGCTCGCCCTGTGGCTGCTGCTCACCCTGTGGCTACTCGCCCTGTGGCTGCTGCTCGCCCTGTGGCTGCTCTCCCTGTGGCTGCTCGCCCTGTGGCTGCTGCTCAGCCCTGTGGCTGCTCGCCCTGTGGCTGCACGCCCTGTGGCTGCTCGCCTTGTGGCTGCTCGCCCTGTGGCTGCTGCTCACCCTGTGGCTGCTCTTCCTGTGGCTGCTCGCCCTGTGGCTGCTCACCCTGTGGCGGCTGCTCGCCCTGTGGCTGCTGCTCGCCCTGTGGCTGCTGCTCACCCTGTGGCTGTTCGCCCTGTGGCTGCTCGCCCTGTGGCTGCTCTCCCTGTGGCGGCTGCTCACCCTGTGGCTGCTGCTCACCCTGTGGCGGCTGCTCACCCTGTGGCTGCTCGCCCTGTGGCTGCTCACCCTGTGGCGGCTGCTCGCCCTGTGGCTGCTACTCACCCTGTGGCTACTGCTCACCCTGTGGCTGTTCGCCCTGTGGCTGCTCGCCCTGTGGCTGCTCAGCCCTGTGGCTGCTCGCCCTGTGGCTGCTCGCCCTGTGGCTGCACGCCCTGTGGCTGCTCGCCTTGTGGCTGCTCGCCCTGTGGCTGCTGCTCACCCTGTGGCTACTCACCCTGTGGCTGCTGCTCACCCTGTGGCTGCTCGCCCTGTGGCTGCTCGCCCTGTGGCTGCACGCCCTGTGGCTGTTTGCCCTGTGGCTGCTGCTCACTCTGTGGCTGCTCACCCTGTGGCTGCTGCTCACCCTGTGGCTGCTGCTCACCCTGTGGCTGCTCACCCTGTGGATGCTCGCCCTGTGGCGGCTGCTCACCCTGTGGCTGCTCGCCCTGTGGCGGCTGCTCGCCCTGTGGCTGCTCGCCCTGTGGCGGCTGCTCACCCTGTGGCGGCTGCTCGCCCTGTGGCTGTTCGCCCTGTGGCTGCTCGCCCTGTGGCTGCTCGCCCTGTGGCTGCTCAGCCCTGTGGCTGCTCGCCCTGTGGCTGCACGCCCTGTGGCTGCTCGCCTTGTGGCTGCTCGCCCTGTGGCTGCTGCTCACCCTGTGGCTACTCACCCTGTGGCTGCTGCTCACCCTGTGGCTGTTCGCCCTGTGGCTGCTCGCCCTGTGGCTGCTGCTCACCCTGTGGCGGCTGCTCTCCCTGTGGCTGCTCGCCCTGTGGCTGCTACTCACCCTGTGGCTGTTCGCCCTGTGGCTGCTCGCCCTGTGGCTGCTCGCCCTGTGGCTGCACGCCCTGTGGCTGCTCGCCTTGTGGCTGCTCGCCCTGTGGCTGCTGCTCACCCTGTGGCTGCTGCTCACCCTGTGGCTGCTCGCCCTGTGGCTGCTCTCCCTGTGGCGGCTGCTCACCCTGTGAATGCTGCTCACCCTGTGGCTGCTGCTCACCCTGTGGCTGCTGCTCACCCTGTGGCTGCTCGCCCTGTGGCTGCTCACCCTGTGGCGGCTGCTCGCCCTGTGGCTGCTACTCACACTGTGGCTACTGCTCACCCTGTGGCTGTTCGCCCTGTGGCTGATCGCCCTGTGGCTGCTCAGCCCTGTGGCTGCTCACCCTGTGGCTGCTCGCCCTGTGGCTGCACGCCCTGTGGCTACTCGCCTTGTGGCTGCTCGCCCTGTGGCTGCTGCTCACCCTGTGGCTGCTGCTCTCCCTGTGGCTGTTCGCCCTGTGGCTGCTCGCCCTATGGCTGCTCTCCCTGTGGCGGCTGCTCACCCTGTGAATGCTGCTCACCCTGTGGCTGCTGCTCACCCTGTGGCTGCTGCTCACCCTGTGGCTGCTCGCCCTGTGGCTGCTCACCCTGTGGCGGCTGCTCGCCCTGTGGCTGCTACTCACACTGTGGCTACTGCTCACCCTGTGGCTGTTCGCCCTGTGGCTGATCGCCCTGTGGCTGCTCAGCCCTGTGGCTGCTCGCCCTGTGGCTGCTCGCCCTGTGGCTGCACGCCCTGTGGCTGCTCGCCTTGTGGCTGCTCGCCCTGTGGCTGCTGCTCACCCTGTGGCTACAAACCCTGTGGCTGCTGCTCACCCTGTGGCTGTTCGCCCTGTGGCTGCTCGCCCTGTGGCTGTTCGCCCTGTGGCTGCTCGCCCTGTGGCTGCTCGCCCTGTGGCTGCACGCCCTGTGGCTGTTTGCCCTGTGGCTGCTGCTCACCCTGTGGCTGCTCACCCTGTGGCTGCTGCTCACCCTGTGGCTGCTGCTCACCCTGTGGCTGCTCACCCTGTCGATGCTCACCCTGTGGCGGCTGCTCACCCTGTGGCTGCTCACCCTGTGGCGGCTGCTCACCCTGTGGCGGCTGCTCGCCCTGTGGCTGCTCGCCCTGTGGCTGCTCACCCTGTGGCTGCTGCTCACCCTGTGGCTACTCGCACTGTGGCTGCTGCTCGCCCTGTGGCTGCTCTCCCTGTGGCTGCTCGCCCTGTGAATGCTCGCCCTGTGGCTGCTCACCCTGTGGCGGCTGCTCGCCCTGTGGCTGCTGCTCACCCTGTGGCTGCTCGCCCTGTGGCTGCTCACTCTGTGGCTGCTCGCCCTGTGGCTAATTACCCTGTGGCTGTTCGCCCTGTGGCTGCTGCTCGCCCTGTGGCTGCTCGCCCTGTGGCTAATTACCCTGTGGCTGTTCGCCCTGTGGCTGCTGCTCACCCTGTGGCTGCTCTCCCTGTGGCTGCTCGCCCTGTGGCGGCTGCTCGCCCTGTGGCTGCTGCTCACCCTGTGGCTGCTGCTCACCCTGTGGCTGCTCGCCCTGTGGCTGCTCACTCTGTGGCTGCTCGCCCTGTGGCTAATTACCCTGTGGCTATTCGCCCTGTGGCTGCTGCTCGCCCTGTGGCTGCTCGCCCTGTGGCTGCTCGCCCTGTGGCTGCTCACTCTGTGGCTGCTCGCCCTGTGGCTAATTACCCAGTGGCTGTTCACCCTGTGGCTGCTGCTCGCCCTGTGGCTGCTGCTCACCCTGTGGTTGCTGCTCGCCCTGTGGCTGCTCGCCCTGTGGCTGCTCGCCCTGTGGCTGCTGCTCACCCTGTGGCTGCTCGCCCTGTGGCTGCTCACCCTGTGGCGGCTGCTCGCCCTGTGGCTGCTGCTCACCCTGTGGCTGCTGCTCACCCTGTGGCGGCTGCTCGCCCTGTGGCTGCTCGCCCTGTGGCTGCTGCTCACCCTGTGGCTACTCGCCCTGTGGCTGCTGCTCGCCCTGTGGCTGCTCTCCCTGTGGCTGCTCGCCCTGTGGCTGCTGCTCGCCCTGTGGCTGCTCGCCCTGTGGCTGCTCACCCTGTGGCTGCTCGCTCTGTGGCTGCTCGCCCTGTGGCTAATTACCCTGTGGCTGTTCGCCCTGTGCTGCTGCTCGCCCTGTGGCTGCTGCTCACCCTGTGGCTGCTCTCCCTGTGGCTGTTCGCCCTGTGGCTGCTCGCCCTGTGGCTGCTCTCCCTGTGGCGGCTGCTCACCCTGTGGCTGCTCTCCCTGTGGCTGCTCGCCCTGTGGCTGCTCACCCTGTGGCGGCTGCTCGCCCTGTGGCTGCTACTCACCCTGTGGCTACTGCTCACCCTGTGGCTGTTCGCCCTGTGGCTGCTCGCCCTGTGGCTGCTCAGCCCTGTGGCTGCTCGCCCTGTGGCTGCACGCCCTGTGGCTGCTCGCCCTGTGGCTGCTCGCCCTGTGGCTGCTGCTCACCCTGTGGCTACTCGCCCTGTGGCTGCTGCTCACCCTGTGGCTGTTCGCCCTGTGGCTGCTCGCCCTGTGGCTGCTCTCCCTGTGGCGGCTGCTCACCCTGTGGCGGCTGCTCTCCCTGTGGCGGCTGCTCACCCTGTGGCTGCTGCTCACCCTGTGGCTGCTCTCCCTGTGGCTGCTCGCCCTGTGGCTGCTCACCCTGTGGCGGCTGCTCGCCCTGTGGCTGCTGCTCGCCCTGTGGCTACTCACCCTGTGGCTGCTGCTCACCCTGTGGCTGTTCGCCCTGTGGCTGCTCGCCCTGTGGCTGCTCGCCCTGTGGCTGCTCTCCCTGTGGCGGCTGCTCACCCTGTGGCTGCTGCTCACCCTGTGGCGGCTGCTCACCCTGTGGCTGCTCGCCCTGTGGCTGCTCACCCTGTGGCGGCTGCTCGCCCTGTGGCTGCTACTCACCCTGTGGCTACTGCTCACCCTGTGGCTGTTCGCCCTGTGGCTGCTCGCCCTGTGGCTGCTCAGCCCTGTGGCTGCTCGCCCTGTGGCTGCTCGCCCTGTGGCTGCACGCCCTGTGGCTGCTCGCCTTGTGGCTGCTCACCCTGTGGCTGCTGCTCACCCTGTGGCTACTCACCCTGTGACTGCTGCTCACCCTGTGGCTGTTCGCCCTGTGGCTGCTCGCCCTGTGGCTGCTCGCCCTGTGGCTGCACGCCCTGTGGCTGTTTGCCCTGTGGCTGCTGCTCACCCTGTGGCTGTTCACCCTGTGGCTGCTGCTCACCCTGTGGCTGCTCGCCCTGTGGCTGCACGCCCTGTGGCTGCTCGCCTTGTGGCTGCTCGCCCTGTGGCTGCTGCTCACCCTGTGGCTACTCACCCTGTGGCTGCTGCTCACCCTGTGGCTGTTCGCCCTGTGGCTGCTCGCCCTGTGGCTGCTCGCCCTGTGGCTGCACGCCCTGTGGCTGTTTGCCCTGTGGCTGCTGCTCACCCTGTGGCTGTTCACCCTGTGGCTGCTGCTCACCCTGTGGCTGCTCACCCTGTTGATGCTCGCCCTGTGGCGGCTGCTCACCCTGTGGCTGCTCGCCCTGTGGCGGCTGCTCGCCCTGTGGCTGCTCGCCCTGTGGCGGCTGCTCACCCTGTGGCGGCTGCTCGCCCTGTGGCTGTTCGCCCTGTGGCTGCTCGCCCTGTGGCTGCTCGCTCTGTGGCTGCTCAGCCCTGTGGCTGCTCGCCCTGTGGCTGCACGCCCTGTGGCTGCTCGCCCTGTGGCTGCTGCTCACACTGTGGCTACTCACCCTGTGGCTGCTGCTCACCCTGTGGCTGTTCGCCCTGTGGCTGCTCGCCCTGTGGCTGCTGCTCACCCTGTGGCGGCTGCTCTCCCTGTGGCTGCTCGCCCTGTGGCTGCTCACCCTGTGGCGGCTGCTCGCCCTGTGGCTGCTACTCACCCTGTGGCTGTTCGCCCTTTGGCTGCTCGCCCTGTGGCTGCTCGCCCTGTGGCTGCACGCCCTGTGGCTGCTCGCCTTGTGGCTGCTCGCCCTGTGGCTGCTGCTCACCCTGTGGCTGCTGCTCACCCTGTGGCTGCTCGCCCTGTGGCTGCTCTCCCTGTGGCGGCTGCTCACCCTGTGAATGCTGCTCACCCTGTGGCTGCTGCTCACCCTGTGGCTGCTCGCCCTGTGGCTGCTCACCCTGTGGCGGCTGCTCGCCCTGTGGCTGCTACTCACACTGTGGCTACTGCTCACCCTGTGGCTGTTCGCCCTGTGGCTGATCGCCCTGTGGCTGCTCAGCCCTGTGGCTGCTCGCCCTGTGGCTGCTCGCCCTGTGGCTGCACGCCCTGTGGCTGCTCGCCTTGTGGCTGCTCGCCCTGTGGCTGCTGCTCACCCTGTGGCTACTCACCCTGTGGCTGCTGCTCACCCTGTGGCTGTTCGCCCTGTGGCTGCTCGCCCTGTGGCTGCTCGCCCTGTGGCTGTTCGCCCTGTGGCTGCTCGCCCTGTGGCTGCTCGCCCTGTGGCTGCTCGCCCTGTGGCTGCACGCCCTGTGGCTGTTTGCCCTGTGGCTGCTGCTCACCCTGTGGCTGCTCACCCTGTGGCTTCTGCTCACCCTGTGGCTGCTGCTCACCCTGTGGCTGCTCACCCTGTTGATGCACACCCTGTGGCGGCTGCTCACCCTGTGGCGGCTGCTCGCCCTGTGGCTGCTCGCCCTGTGGCTGCTCACCCTGTGGCTGCTGCTCACCCTGTGGCTACTCGCACTGTGGCTGCTGCTCGCCCTGTGGCTGCTCTCCCTGTGGCTGCTCGCCCTGTGGCTGCTCGCCCTGTGGCTGCTCACCCTGTGGCGGCTGCTCGCCCTGTGGCTGCTGCTCACCCTGTGGCTGCTGCTCACCCTGTGGCTGCTGCTCACCCTGTGGCTGCTCGCCCTGTGGCTGCTCACTCTGTGGCTGCTCGCCCTGTGGCTAATTACCCTGTGGCTGTTCGCCCTGTGGCTGCTGCTCGCCCTGTGGCTGCTCGCCCTGTGGCTAATTACCCTGTGGCTGCTCGCCCTGTGGCTGCTGCTCACCCTGTGGCTGCTGCTCACCCTGTGGCTGCTCGCCCTGTGGCTGCTCGCCCTGTGGCTGCTCATTCTGTGGCTGCTCGCCCTGTGGCTAATTACCCTGTGGCTGTTCGACCTGTGGCTGCTGCTCGCCCTGTGGCTGCTGCTCACCCTGTGGCTGCTGCTCACCCTGTGGCTGCTCTCCCGGTGGCTGCTCGCCCTGTGGCTGCTCGCCCTGTGGCTGCTCACCCTGTGGCTGCTCACCCTGTGGCGGCTGCTCGCCCTGTGGCTGCTCGCCCTGTGGCTGCTCACCCTGTGGCTGCTCACCCTGTGGCTGCTGCACGCCCTGTGGCTGTTTGCCCTGTGGCTGCTGCTCACCCTGTGGCTGCTCACCCTGTGGCTTCTGCTCACCCTGTGGCTGCTGCTCACCCTGTGGCTGCTCACCCTGTTGATGCACACCCTGTGGCGGCTGCTCACCCTGTGGCGGCTGCTCGCCCTGTGGCTGCTCGCCCTGTGGCTGCTCACCCTGTGGCTGCTGCTCACCCTGTGGCTACTCGCACTGTGGCTGCTGCTCGCCCTGTGGCTGCTCTCCCTGTGGCTGCTCGCCCTGTGGCTGCTCGCCCTGTGGCTGCTCACCCTGTGGCGGCTGCTCGCCCTGTGGCTGCTGCTCACCCTGTGGCTGCTGCTCA
Organism: Odontesthes bonariensis; assembly: GCF_027942865.1. Classification (NCBI taxonomy): domain Eukaryota; kingdom Metazoa; phylum Chordata; class Actinopteri; order Atheriniformes; family Atherinopsidae; genus Odontesthes; species Odontesthes bonariensis. The sequence continues at coordinate 34,127,554 of NC_134525.1, forward strand.
CCCTGTGGCTGCTGCTCACCCTGTGGCTGCTCGCCCTGTGGCTGCTCACTCTGTGGCTGCTCGCCCTGTGGCTAATTACCCTGTGGCTGTTCGCCCTGTGGCTGCTGCTCGCCCTGTGGCTGCTCGCCCTGTGGCTAATTACCCTGTGGCTGCTCGCCCTGTGGCTGCTGCTCACCCTGTGGCTGCTGCTCACCCTGTGGCTGCTCGCCCTGTGGCTGCTCGCCCTGTGGCTGCTCATTCTGTGGCTGCTCGCCCTGTGGCTAATTACCCTGTGGCTGTTCGACCTGTGGCTGCTGCTCGCCCTGTGGCTGCTGCTCACCCTGTGGCTGCTGCTCACCCTGTGGCTGCTCTCCCGGTGGCTGCTCACCCTGTGGCTGCTCGCCCTGTGGCTGCTCGCCCTGTGGCTGCTCACCCTGTGGCTGCTCACCCTGTGGCGGCTGCTCGCCCTGTGGCTGCTCGCCCTGTGGCTGCTCACCCTGTGGCTGCTCACCCTGTGGCTGCTGCTCACCCTGTGGCGGCTGCTCGCCCTGTGGCTGCTGCTCGCCCTGTGGCTACTGCTCACCCTGTGGCTGTTCGCCCTGTGGCTGCTCAGCCCTGTGGCTGCTCGCCCTGTGGCTGCTCGCCCTGTGGCTGCACGCCCTGTGGCGGCTGCTCGCCCTGTGGCTGCTGCTCACCCTGTGGCTGCTGCTCACCCTGTGGCTACTCACCCTGTGGCTGCTCGCCCTGTCGCTGCTGCTCACCCTGTGGCTGCTGCTCACCCTGTGGCTACTCACCCTGTGGCTGCTGCTCACCCTGTGGCTGCTCTCCCTGTGGCTGCTCGCCCTGTGGCTGTTCGCCCTGTGGCTGCTCGCCCTGTGGCTGCTGCTCACCCTGTGGCTGCTGCTCACCCTGTGGCTGCTCGCCCTGTGGCTGCTCGCCCTGTGGCTGCTCATTCTGTGGCTGCTCGCCCTGTGGCTAATTACCCTGTGGCTGTTCGACCTGTGGCTGCTCAGCCCTGTGGCTGCTCGCCCTGTGGCTGCTCGCCCTGTGGCTGCACGCCCTGTGGCTGCTCGCCTTGTGGCTGCTCGCCCTGTGGCTGCTGCTCACCCTGTGGCTACTCACCCTGTGGCTGCTGCTCACCCTGTGGCTGTTCGCCCTGTGGCTGCTCGCCCTGTGGCTGCTCACCCTGTGGCTGCTCGCCCTGTGGCGGCACGCCCTGTGGCTGTTTGCCCTGTGGCTGCTGCTCACCCTGTGGCTGCTCGCCCTGTGGCTGCTGGTCACCCTGTTGCTGTTCGCCCTGTGGCTGCTGCTCACCCTGTGGCTGCTGCTCACCCTGTGGCTGCTCACCCTGTGGCTGCTGCTCACCCTGTGGCTGCTCACCCTGTTGCTGCTCACCCTGTGGCTGCTGCTCACCCTGTGGCTGCTCACCCTGTTGCTGCTGCTCACCCTGTGGCTGCTCACCCTGTGGCGGCTGCTCACCCTGTGGCGGCTGCTCGCCCTGTGGCTGCTCGCCCTGTGGCTGCTCACCCTGTGGCTGCTCACCCTGTGGCTGCTGCTCACCCTGTGGCTGCTGCTCACCCTGTGGCTACTCGCACTGTGGCTGCTGCTCGCCCTGTGGCTGCTCTCCCTGTGGCTGCTCGCCCTGTGGCTGCTCGCCCTGTGGCTGCTGCTCACCCTGTGGCTACTCGCACTGTGGCTGCTGCTCGCCCTGTGGCTGCTCGCCCTGTGGCTGCTCGCCCTGTGGCTGCTCACCCTGTGGCGGCTGCTCGCCCTGTGGCTGCTGCTCACCCTGTGGCTGCTGCTCACCCTGTGGCTGCTGCTCACCCTGTGGCTGCTGCTCACCCTGTGGCTGCTCGCCCTGTGGCTGCTCGCCCTGTGGCTGCTTACTCTGTGGCTGCTCGCCCTGTGGCTAATTACCCTGTGGCTGTTCGCCCTGTGGCTGCTGCTCGCCCTGTGGCTGCTCGCCCTGTGGCTGCTCACCCTGTGGCTGCTCACTCTGTGGCTGCTCGCCCTGTGGCTGCTCGCCCTGTGGCGGCTGCTCGCCCTGTGGCTGCTCGCCCTGTGGCTGCTCGCCCTGTCGCTGCTGCTCACCCTGTGGCTGCTGCTCACCCTGTGGCTACTCACCCTGTGGCTGCTCACTCTGTGGCTGCTCGCCCTGTGGCTGCTCGCCCTGTGGCGGCTGCTCGCCCTGTGGCTGCTCGCCCTGTGGCTGCTCGCCCTGTCGCTGCTGCTCACCCTGTGGCTGCTGCTCACCCTGTGGCTACTCACCCTGTGGCTGCTGCTCTCCCTGTGGCTGCTCGCCCTGTGGCTGCTCGCCCTGTGGCTGCTCGCCCTGTGGCTGCTCACCCTGTGGCGGCTGCTCGCCCTGTGGCTGCTCACCCTGTGGCGGCTGCTCGCCCTGTGGCGGCTGCTCACCCTGTGGCTGCTGCTCACCCTGTGGCGGCTGCTCACCCTGTGGCTGCTCACCCTGTGGCTGCTCGCCCTGTGGCTAATTACCCTGTGGCTGTTCGCCCTGTGGCTGCTGCTCGCCCTGTGGCTGCTCGCCCTGTGGCTGCTCACCCTGTGGCTGCTCACTCTGTTGCTGCTCGCCCTGTGGCTAATTACCCTGTGGCTGTTCGCCCTGTGGCTGCTGCTCGCCCTGTGGCTGCTGCTCACCCTGTGGCTGCTGCTCACCCTGTGGCTGCTCACCCTGTGGCTGCTGCTCACCCTGTGGCTGCTCACCCTGTTGCTGCTGCTCACCCTGTGGCTGCTCTCCCTGTGGCTGTTCGCCCTGTGGCTGCTCGCCCTGTGGCTGCTCGCCCTGTGGCGGCTGCTCACCCTGTGGCTGCTGCTCACCCTGTGGCTGCTGCTCACCCTGTGGCTGCTCGCCCTGTGGCTGCTGCTCACCCTGTGGCTACTCACCCTGTGGCTGCTGCTCACCCTGTGGCTGCTCGCCCTGTTGCTGCTCACCCTGTGGCTGCTCACCCTGTGGCGGCTGCTCGCCCTGTGGCTGCTGCTCACCCTGTGGCTGCTGCTCACCCTGTGGCTGCTCGCCCTGCTGCTGCTCGCCCTGTGGCTGCTCACTCTGTGGCTGCTCGCCCTGTGGCTAATTACCCTGTGGCTGTTCGCCCTGTGGCTGCTGATCACCCTGTGGCTGCTGCTCACCCTGTGGCTGTTCGCCCTGTGGCTGCTCGCCCTGTGGCGGCTGTTCACCCTGTGGCTGCTGCTCACCCTGTGGCTGCTCGCCCTGTGGCTGCTCGCCCTGTGGCTGCTTACTCTGTGGCTGCTCGCCCTGTGGCTAATTACCCTGTGGCTGTTCGCCCTATGGCTGCTGCTCGCCCTGTGGCTGCTCGCCCTGTGGCTGCTCACCCTGTGGCTGCTCACTCTGTGGCTGCTCGCCCTGTGGCTGCTCGCCCTGTGGCGGCTGCTCGCCCTGTGGCTGCTCGCCCTGTGGCTGCTCGCCCTGTCGCTGCTGCTCACCCTGTGGCTGCTGCTCACCCTGTGGCTACTCACCCTGTGGCTGCTGCTCACCCTGTGGCTGCTCGCCCTGTGGCGGCTGCTCGCCCTGTGGCTGCTCACCCTTTGGCTGCTCGCCCTGTCGCTGCTGCTCACCCTGTGGCTGCTGCTCACCCTGTGGCTACTCACCCTGTGGCTGCTGCTCTCCCTGTGGCTGCTCGCCCTGTGGCTGCTCGCCCTGTGGCTGCTCACCCTGTGGCGGCTGCTCGCCCTGTGGCTGCTGCTCACCCTGTGGCTGCTGCTCACCCTGTGGCGGCTGCTCACCCTGTGGCTGCTCACCCTGTGGCTGCTCGCCCTGTGGCTAATTACCCTGTGGCTGTTCGCCCTGTGGCTGCTGCTCGCCCTGTGGCTGCTCGCCCTGTGGCTGCTCACCCTGTGGCTGCTCACTCTGTGGCTGCTCGCCCTGTGGCTAATTACCCTGTGGCTGTTCGCCCTGTGGCTGCTGCTCGCCCTGTGGCTGCTGCTCACCCTGTGGCTGCTGCTCACCCTGTGGCTGCTCACCCTGTGGCTGCTGCTCACCCTGTGGCTGCTCACCCTGTTGCTGCTGCTCACCCTGTGGCTGCTCTCCCTGTGGCTGTTCGCCCTGTGGCTGCTCGCCCTGTGGCTGCTCGCCCTGTGGCGGCTGCTCACCCTGTGGCTGCTGCTCACCCTGTGGCTGCTGCTCACCCTGTGGCTGCTCGCCCTGTGGCTGCTCGCCCTGTGGCTGCTGCTCACCCTGTGGCTACTCACCCTGTGGCTGCTGCTCACCCTGTGGCTGCTCGCCCTGTTGCTGCTCACCCTGTGGCTGCTCACCCTGTGGCGGCTGCTCGCCCTGTGGCTGCTGCTCACCCTGTGGCTGCTGCTCACCCTGTGGCTGCTCGCCCTGCTGCTGCTCGCCCTGTGGCTGCTCACTCTGTGGCTGCTCGCCCTGTGGCTAATTACCCTGTGGCTGTTCGCCCTGTGGCTGCTGCTCGCCCTGTGGCTGCTGCTCACCCTGTGGCTGCTGCTCACCCTGTGGCTGTTCGCCCTGTGGCTGCTCGCCCTGTGGCGGCTGTTCACCCTGTGGCTGCTGCTCACCCTGTGGCTGCTCGCCCTGTGGCTGCTCGCCCTGTGGCTGCTCACCCTGTGGCTGCTCGCCCTGTGGCTGCTGCTCACCCTGTGGCGGCTGCTCACCCTGTGGCTGCTCTCCCTGTGGCTGCTCGCCCTGTGGCTGCTCACCCTGTGGCTGCTCACCCTGTGGCGGCTGCTCGCCCTGTGGCTGCTGCTCGCCCTGTGGCGGCTGCTCGCCCTGTGGCTGCTCGCCCTGTGGCGGCTGCTCGCCCTGTGGCTGCTCGCCCTGTGGCTGCTCGCCCTGTCGCTGCTGCTCACCCTGTGGCTGCTGCTCACCCTGTGGCTACTCACCCTTTGGCTGCTGCTCACCCTGTGGCTGCTCGCCCTGTGGCTGCTCGCCCTGTGGCGGCTGCTCGCCCTGTGGCTGCTCACCCTTTGGCTGCTCGCCCTGTCGCTGCTGCTCACCCTGTTGCTGCTGCTCACCCTGTGGCTACTCACCCTGTGGCTGCTGCTCACCCTGTGGCTGCTCTCCCTGTGGCTGCTCGCCCTGTGGCTGCTCGCCCTGTGGCTGCTCACCCTGTGGCGGCTGCTCGCCCTGTGGCTGCTGCTCACCCTGTGGCTGCTGCTCACCCTGTGGCGGCTGCTCACCCTGTGGCTGCTCACCCTGTGGCTGCTCGCCCTGTGGCTAATTACCCTGTGGCTGTTCGCCCTGTGGCTGCTGCTCGCCCTGTGGCTGCTCGCCCTGTGGCTGCTCGCCCTGTGGCTGCTGCTCACCCTGTGGCTACTCACCCTGTGGCTGCTGCTCACCCTGTGGCTGCTCGCCCTGTTGCTGCTCACCCTGTGGCTGCTCACCCTGTGGCGGCTGCTCGCCCTGTGGCTGCTGCTCACCCTGTGGCTGCTGCTCACCCTGTGGCTGCTCGCCCTGCTGCTGCTCGCCCTGTGGCTGCTCACTCTGTGGCTGCTCGCCCTGTGGCTAATTACCCTGTGGCTGTTCGCCCTGTGGCTGCTGCTCGCCCTGTGGCTGCTGCTCACCCTGTGGCTGCTGCTCACCCTGTGGCTGTTCGCCCTGTGGCTGCTCGCCCTGTGGCGGCTGTTCACCCTGTGGCTGCTGCTCACCCTGTGGCTGCTCGCCCTGTGGCTGCTCGCCCTGTGGCTGCTCACCCTGTGGCTGCTCGCCCTGTGGCTGCTGCTCACCCTGTGGCGGCTGCTCACCCTGTGGCTGCTCTCCCTGTGGCTGCTCGCCCTGTGGCTGCTCACCCTGTGGCTGCTCACCCTGTGGCGGCTGCTCGCCCTGTGGCTGCTGCTCGCCCTGTGGCGGCTGCTCGCCCTGTGGCTGCTCGCCCTGTGGCGGCTGCTCGCCCTGTGGCTGCTCGCCCTGTGGCTGCTCGCCCTGTCGCTGCTGCTCACCCTGTGGCTGCTGCTCACCCTGTGGCTACTCACCCTTTGGCTGCTGCTCACCCTGTGGCTGCTCGCCCTGTGGCTGCTCGCCCTGTGGCGGCTGCTCGCCCTGTGGCTGCTCACCCTTTGGCTGCTCGCCCTGTCGCTGCTGCTCACCCTGTTGCTGCTGCTCACCCTGTGGCTACTCACCCTGTGGCTGCTGCTCACCCTGTGGCTGCTCTCCCTGTGGCTGCTCGCCCTGTGGCTGCTCGCCCTGTGGCTGCTCACCCTGTGGCGGCTGCTCGCCCTGTGGCTGCTGCTCACCCTGTGGCTGCTGCTCACCCTGTGGCGGCTGCTCACCCTGTGGCTGCTCACCCTGTGGCTGCTCGCCCTGTGGCTAATTACCCTGTGGCTGTTCGCCCTGTGGCTGCTGCTCGCCCTGTGGCTGCTCGCCCTGTGGCTGCTCACCCTGTGGCTGCTCACTCTGTGGCTGCTCGCCCTGTGGCTAATTACCCTGTGGCTGTTCGCCCTGTGGCTGCTGCTCGCCCTGTGGCTGCTGCTCACCCTGTGGCTGCTGCTCACCCTGTGGCTGCTCTCCCTGTGGCTGTTCGCCCTGTGGCTGCTCGCCCTGTGGCTGCTCGCCCTGTGGCTGCTCTCCCTGTGGCGGCTGCTCACCCTGTGGCTGCTGCTCACCCTGTGGCTGCTGCTCACCCTGTGGCTGTTCGCCCTGTGGCTGCTCGCCCTGTGGCTGCTGCTCACCCTGTGGCTACTCACCCTGTGGCTGCTGCTCACCCTGTGGCTGCTCGCCCTGTGGCTGCTCGCCCTGTTGCTGCTCACCCTGTGGCTGCTCACCCTGTGGCGGCTGCTCGCCCTGTGGCTGCTGCTCACCCTGTGGCTGCTGCTCACCCTGTGGCTGCTCGCCCTGTGGCTGCTCGCCCTGTGGCTGCTCACCCTGTGGCTGCTCACTCTGTGGCTGCTCGCCCTGTGGCTAATTACCCTGTGGCTGTTCGCCCTGTGGCTGCTGCTCGCCCTGTGGCTGCTGCTCACCCTGTGGCTGCTGCTCACCCTGTGGCTGCTCTCCCTGTGGCTGTTCGCCCTGTGGCTGCTCGCCCTGTGGCTGCTCTCCCTGTGGCGGCTGCTCACCCTGTGGCTGCTGCTCACCCTGTGGCTGCTGCTCACCCTGTGGCTGTTCGCCCTGTGGCTGCTCGCCCTGTGGCTGCTGCTCACCCTGTGGCTACTCACCCTGTGGCTGCTGCTCACCCTGTGGCTGCTCGCCCTGTGGCTGCTCGCCCTGTTGCTGCTCACCCTGTGGCTGCTCACCCTGTGGCGGCTGCTCGCCCTGTGGCTGCTGCTCACCCTGTGGCTGCTGCTCACCCTGTGGCTGCTCGCCCTGTGGCTGCTCGCCCTGTGGCTGCTCACCCTGTGGCTGCTCACTCTGTGGCTGCTCGCCCTGTGGCTAATTACCCTGTGGCTGTTCGCCCTGTGGCTGCTGCTCGCCCTGTGGCTGCTGCTCACCCTGTGGCTGTTCGCCCTGTGGCTGCTCGCCCTGTGGCGGCTGTTCACCCTGTGGCTGCTGCTCACCCTGTGGCTGCTCGCCCTGTGGCTGCTCGCCCTGTGGCTGCTCACCCTGTGGCGGCTGCTCGCCCTGTGGCTGCTGCTCACCCTGTGGCGGCTGCTCACCCTGTGGCGGCTGCTCGCCCTGTGGCTGCTCTCCCTGTGGCTGCTCGCCCTGTGGCTGCTCACCCTGTGGCTGCTCACCCTGTGGCGGCTGCTCGCCCTGTGGCTGCTGCTCACCCTGTGGCTACTGCTCACCCTGTGGCTGTTCGCCCTGTGGCTGCTGCTCACCCTGTGGCTGTTCGCCCTGTGGTGGCTGCTCACCCTGTGGCTACTGCTCACCCTGTGGCTGTTCGCCCTGTGGCTGCTGCTCACCCTGTGGCTACTGCTCACCCTGTGGCTGTTCGCCCTGTGGCTGCTGCTCACCCTGTGGCTGTTCGCCCTGTGGCTGCTGCTCACCCTGTGGCTGTTCGCCCTGTGGCTGCTGCTCACCCTGTGGCTGTTCGCCCTGTGGTGGCTGCTCACCCTGTGGCTGCTGCTCACCCTGTGGCGGCTGCTCACCCTGTGGCTGCTCACCCTGTGGCTGTTCGCCCTGTGGCTGCTCGCCCTGTGGCTGCTGCTCACCCTGTGGCTACTGCTCACCCTGTGGCTGTTCGCCCTGTGGCTGCTGCTCACCCTGTGGCTGTTCGCCCTGTGGTGGCTGCTCACCCTGTGGCTGCTGCTCACCCTGTGGCGGCTGCTCACCCTGTGGCTGCTCACCCTGTGGCTGCTCACCCTGTGGCTGTTCGCCCTGTGGCTGCTCGCCCTGTGGCGGCTGCTCGCCCTGTGGTTGCTCAGCCCTGTGGCTGCTGCTCACCCTGTGGCTGCTGCTCACCCTGTGGCGGCTGCTCACCCTGTGGCGGCTGCTCACCCTGTGGCTGTTCGCCCTGTGGTGGCTGCTCACCCTGTGGCTGCTGCTCACCCTGTGGCGGCTGCTCACCCTGTGGCTGCTCACCCTGTGGCTGTTCGCCCTGTGGCTGCTCGCCCTGTGGCTGCTCGCCCTGTGGCTGCTTACCCTGTGGCGGCTGCTCGCCCTGTGGCTGCTCAGCCCTGTGGCTGCTGCTCACCCTGTGGCTGCTGCTCACCCTGTGGCTGCTGCTCACCCTGTGGCGGCTGCTCACCCTGTGGCTGCTCGCCCTGTGGCTGCTCGCCCTGTGGCTGCTCGCCCTGTGGCGGCTGCTCGCCCTGTGGCTGCTCAGCCCTGTGGCTGCTCAGCCCTGTGGCTGCTCAGCCCTGTGGCTGCTGCTCACCCTGTGGCTGCTGCTCACCCTGTGGCTGCTCACCCTGTGGTTGCTGCTCGCCCTGTGGTTGCTGCTCACCCTGTGGCTGCTCACCCTGTGGCTGTTCGCCCTGTGGCTGCTGCTCACCCTGTTGCTGCTCGCCCTGTGGTTGCTGCTCACCCTGTGGCTGCTCACCCTGTGGTTGCTGCTCACCCTGTTGCTGCTCACCCTGTGGCTGCTCACCCTGTGGTTGCTGCTCACCCTGTGGTTGCTGCTCACCCTGTGGCTGCTCACCCTGTTGCTGCTCACCCTGTTGCTGCTCGCCCTGTGGCTTTTTGTCGCCAGAGAAGACTCCTGTCCGCCAGATAAAACAGTATTGAAAAGTGACGACACTCATCGGCCAATCAGTGGAAGGCAGTCGGCTGACGTCACGTTTCAGTAACGCTTCGGCCCGCTTGGAACCAGGGCTGAGGTGGTACGGAAAATCTACCCGGTTGCAGGTACTGCGTGCTAGTGGAAACACGCAATAGCGCACCGAGTCGAGCCGAAGCGAGCTAGTGGAAAAGCGCCATAACTGGGCTAAGTGCCAACCAAAGTAAGGTCTGCCCTCTTCTTCCTTTTCAGACGGTACGATGATATCGAGAGAGTTCACTGTTAAAAATGATAAATGACTCCAAAGTTGTCAGCCTTTAACCCTTAATAGTGACTAAAATTAAGACCCAATTCCATTCCATTTCTCCATTCTCTTACTCCTTTTCCAAACCATCCCTATACCACCATACATAGTCCACGCACTTCTGCTGTTTGTCCTTTAAGGTTCATGTTTTTGGCTACATCTTCCAATAAATAGTCAATATATTTAACAAGTTGTTATTGTGGTTCATTTGAACAGTTGCTTGAAATAAACATCATCACGAGACAAGGCAAGACACAAGACTTTAAGAATAAATGATCACAAAGTGCAGCCTTTAAAACTTTAAATCCAGCTTAGAGTCTGCATCAAAGCAAACCGAAACGACATCAACTTGAGCGAATACATATCCTCAGCTTGGTATCAATGTAGCCGTAACCCTAACCCTACATATAGTGTTTGCTGACTTTAGAAGATGACTTGATGCTGTGCTGCCCTGAAAGACACTACTGCAGCTTTAAACAAAGGTGGCATGATACACTCCTGTATTGTCACTTCTTCTTCTGTTGTTGAACAATACGAGCAGATGCAGGCTTATCTGAAACATGCCTAAAATCACCTGTAAAACAACAGCAATAATAACTAGAAAGCTGCAAGCAGCTGTATGCAGGACCGAGCCTGCGCAGGTCGGGGCATGCGCTGGACGTCATAGTCGCGCAGCTCTGCCCACACGCACGATACCCTCTGCGTACGTACGAGCACATAATAATGCGGAGGGGTTGTTGAAATTTTCTAGGGGGCACCACTGAGCCATTTTGCTCCACCAACACACGATACCCTTTACATACGTATGAGGTCGTCAGGGTGGACGTGTGTGCCAAGTTTCATGACCTTGCGATGATGATCAGGCTTTCAAACCACAAACGCCATCACACGATTTTCACCACCTGGCCACGCCCACGCCCTTTGAGGTTTGAAAAAGTTTCTCCATGATTTTTTCCCCCCATGTCTTAAGTAACGCGTTACTGGCATCACTGCTCTTACTGTAGTCGGACTACTTTTTTCAGAGTAGTCTAACGCAACTACAAACTGCGAACAAACTTAGAGCTGCGTTCTTAGAACGGCTCTGTCCGAATGCGGCTAATGAGATGTGGTAGGAAGGAGATCAAGACCTGGGGCCCCAACGGGTAATTGAGGATGGAGAGGATCTGAGGGATGGCAGAGGGTCGCCCACAGAGCTCTGCAGCTGAGGGCAGAAATGAGGGGTGGATGGAGTGATAGATGGAATACAAAGTGGCCTTCCTCACAGCAGCATTGTGTCTACACAGCTGTGATGAATAAGTTTCAGACCACAAGCTGGGACAGTACCGCAGCGATTTACCAACCACAGGTACACGTACCCCTCGGGGAACGTGGAAAGGTTTAATCATTTATTTCCAGGATGATGAGTAAAGGTTCTCAGTCATTTCACAAGCCTGTCAATAAAATAGGATGTGTGCGCTCCAACGAGTTTCCCAGAGGAGACAATAACCTGCGGCACAGCCGCGCCAACATCCAAACAGCTGCCTACCTTTTTTTATTTTACGGCGTAAAGACGCCTCCAGTGCATTGCTCGGCACACGCATCATTACAGTCTGACCTGACTTCCATTCTGACAGCTTTTGTTTGCAAAGTTCCTGGGTTTTACCCACACTTCCCGAGTGTTTGGTGCTGTGGTGTCTCTGTAAATGGGCTGGCTTCACTGAGTTATTTGCCTGGGTCCATATAAAATAGTTTTGACTGGACTGCCTTGGTGCAGCTTTGGCCTCTTTCTTGCGTTTCTCAGCCGGCTCCTCTGAACCCCCTCCTGAGTTATATATAACAAAGGCAGGTTTATTATTTATTTTGATTTTGTATTTATTTATTTATATTACTTATTTATTTTTAAGGCAACATATTATTTATTTCAATGTTTAATTTGAGTTAAAAAAAGAAAATGCCTGAGAATTAAATGTTCAAACTAAGGAGATGAAATAAAATGATTTTCATTTAAGTATCAGTTGTGTTGCGTTCTACTTTTGTAGAATCATCAACACGTATGAGACAGGGGGCTCAGGGGGTACACAAGACCAAAAAGGTTGGGAAACACTGCAGAACAGGATGCTCACAGCTGGCATTAGAGCTGATTGTGCGAGCAGAACTGTATGTAGGCACAGCCAATGTGGAAATGTCGCATTCAGTCAGCTCAGAGGACTAATAGAGAACGTACAGGTAGATGAGAACAGACAATCACAGCAAATACAAAGCAGCTGAGGAGAGCTGAGGAAATTACACTGCAGCATGGCTCATCATTAGGGTTGCCGACCGTCCCTTAAAGAAACGGAATCGTCCCGTATTTAGAAACAAAAGCACCGTGCTAAATACGGGACGATTCTGTGGGACGGTTGGCAACCCTACTCACCATGGATCTATCATGATTCCCCTCTCCCTCTCTCTAGTCTATCCAACGTCCTGTTCCACTGGACCTGTGCAATCAGCAGGAAACCCCTTTGCTTTAAATGAAAGCATCAATGATTCTGTGTACAGAGAAGTGCCGGTGAGACGGCAGAGGGGCGGAGGCTGCAGTTTCTGCAGGGGGGGGGGCTTTTATCAGTGCACACAGGGCAGCCCACCCTGCAGCATCTCCATCACTGCTATCTGTTTAGCAGGCTGCACGGAGGCATGTTCACACAAAGACTTTAGCTTCAATCTGAGACTGTGGTCAACAAGCCTGCCGGACAGATCCCACATCACCGCAGATCTCACCAATGTGTGTCAGAGAATCTGACAACCTGTTCTGTACAGATGATCCAAAGCATGGCAGAAACATTAAGCTGAAACTGTCAAACATCTCAGCTCTCCACACAGTACACTCTGATAGTCACATGTTCAACCTGTTTGGCTATTCTCTGCTTTTCTCTGCTCTGCAGCCCCTTGTTGTCCCTTTCTGTGTTTCAGCAGATATAACGGTGATGATGAATAATGTGTGCATATGATCGGATTGACCTATACTTCAACAACGCTGGCTGTTAGTTACACCACATTTGCTAACTCCACCATCATCCTTCTACCCATCTATTCAAGTCAGCAGAACAGACACGAGCGTCTGTGAGTAGAAAAGAGAATCCGATGTCAGCGTGTTTTCAGTCCTCATAAAGTTGGTAGGTGGATGAGAGGCCTGGCAGACTGACAGACATGGTAGCATGAACCTGTTGGTCCTGAGCTGAGGGCGCTCGGCTTAAACATCGGTTCACGTCTGTGGAAAGACTCTCTAGTCCTGATACAGCACTGGAGAATGAGCGGGCCGAGAGACGATGCTGCCGTTTGCAAACTGCAGGCAAGGATGCTTCAGAGCATAAAACGAGTTAACTGTGTAGAAGATTAAAGCAGAGCATTTTGAGCTTTTGTGTTAGATTGATTACTTTGACATAATTTCCTCTGTGAGGAACTAAGGTGTTTACTGTGTCACACGCTGCCTTCCCAGTCAGATTTTCCTGAATGAAATGTTAATGAGGGACAGGGTGGATCTGAGGCTGAGTAAAGCCTGCAGCCATGCCCAGTCTCATGTGCTTCTGGGGAGATGCTGCTGTTGGCCAACATACAGGCTGACACATAGTTCACATTCTGCAAAGGGTGAGCCCAGCGAGAAGGAGCAAAACAATTCAAATGTTCATTTACAGCCCGTAAATCACAGGGTTGGCTTCTGTTTGGGAATACATAAAAGGCTGAGTTTGACACCAAAGATTAATTTTCAGCCAGATGTTTTATTCCCACTCCTTCTTTTAAAGCATATGAAAACATTCCCAGACTGTTTCTCTGACTGTGTGTGTGAACTAGTGTGTGCAGCTACATGAGTGTATGTATGACAGGCTAAAAGATGCACACTCGCACGACTCTGTCTTTGGGCATATTCTGTTTACTCTCATATGATGGGATTTGATATGTTGTATGACATGACAGCTATCTTCCAATCTGATTTCTGACCAGAACTTATCATTTGACTCGCATATAAAACAGGTTTCTAGGACTGCCTTCTTTCACCTTCGTAATATTGTTAAAATCAGGAACATCCTGTCTCAGAGTGATGCAGAAAAACTGCTCCATGCATTTGTTACTTCAGGATTGGACTGCTGTAATTCTTTATTATTGGGCTGTCCCACATATTCTCTGAAAAGCCTTCAGCTGATCCAAAATGCTGCAGCCAGAGTTCTGATGAGAACTAACAGCAGAGATCATATTTCTCTAGTTTTAGCTTCTCTTCATTGGCTCCCTGTTAAATTCAGAATAGAATTTAAGATTCTTCTCCTCACATATAAAGCTCTTAATGACCGAGCTCCATCATATCTTAAAGATCTCATTGTAAGATATTTTCCTAACAGAGCACTTCGTTCCCAAACTGCAGGTTTACTTGAGGTTCCCAGAGTTTCTAAAAGTAGAATGGGAGGCAGAGCCTTCAGTTATCAGGCCCCTCTCTGTGGAACCAGCTGCCAGTTTGGGAGGCAGAGCCTTCAGTTATCAGGCCCCTCTCTGTGGAAGCAGCTGCCAGTTTGGGAGGTAGAGCCTTCAGTTATCAGGCCCCTCTCTGTGGAACCAGCTTCCAGTTTGGGAGGAGGAGCCTTCAGTTATCAGGCCCCTCTCTTGTGGAATAAGCTGCCAGTTTGGGAGGCAGAGCCTTCAGTTATCAGGCCCCTCTCTGTGGAAGCAGCTGCCAGTTTGGGAGTGTAGCAGTCACAGTGCCGTGTGGATTAAGAGTTTTCCAAACTTTGACAAAACCAACATTCCTGTGGGGGGTGTTTACGTATGTGGATAAAAACCAGATCTTCATTTTCTTTCCACAAAGGAAAAAGAGACAGAAACTGCCTAATTTACGTTAACCTTCTACCCTTTTGAGAGTTTTTGGGGAGTCGAACTCGCAACATACGCTCTCCATAAATTGGGATAAACTCGAATGAACAAAGAACCTTTCTGTTGGAAATGTTGGAGACCTCACTATCTTATCTTCACCATAAATCGCGGTTGACACTTTAACACCCTTTCCCACCAGAGAAAGAGACCAGATGGCTACACACAAACTGAGAAGACTTCACTAAGACTCACTTTTAGTCGAATCTTAAAACTATATTAAATGTGTTTGATAACCGTATACAATTTCTTTCAGGTTTCCAGCTTGATCACAAGACGCATATAGAGACAATTTGTACGATTCTGGCTTAAATATTGACAAAGAACTGATCTTGGTTGAAAATGCCCAACCTGCCTGATGGAACCACATTGCCCCCTAGTGGTCTGCAGTGTTGATTAGTTGAACATTTAAATCCCAGAGGACTCAGTAAAATGGACACGATATATGCAACTAGTAACTTTTAACGATGTCCCTTCGGTATCTATTTGGTATTTGTTTGGTATCCCCATTGTTAACACAGAAAATTAACATTGTGTGGTTCACTATTCATATGTCACGATTTCATAGATATTCATCTGAATTTTGAAAGTCATAATCACCAATTACGTTGTGTGTTATTTTGATGTCTTTATATTGCAAGTCTATGTTATATCTTTAATCTGCATATCTTAACAAGATGTGGTGTTTTCAGAATCACAGAGACAAATGTTCTATGAGACAGAGTAATGCAGAAATAAGAGTTTCTTTGTCTCATCCAGAAATCCCCATATAAAACAGATCATCTTACACAGACACCCAGGCAGACATGCACACAGTTCAAGCATATCATTGGCTGAAAGAGTAGTGTAAGCTTACGTCATGCCCCGCCTCCGAGAGTCAAACCACGGAACCCGCGAAAAACACACGCTTCTTGCTTCTTGCTTCTTGTTCCAGAAGAGTTTCAACCCAGAGTTTCAGAACCGAACAGAGAACAGTTGCTCAGAGAGATTTGGAGATGGTTTGAGCAGGAGAGAAGAGCTCACCAGAGTTTGGGAGTTTTCCCATAATCTCAGGAGAGAGCGGAAGGACGTGAGGATAACGATGCAGAGGACGACCGGAGGAGACCCTCCAGAACCCAGTGAGACCCCGGAGACAAGAAAGAAAGACCCGAACAAAGATAAGAACAGAATGAAGTTTTCCTACTCAGAAAGCCAACTCCAAACAACCTTTTATTAATCTTCTGTGAACTTAAGTTCACTTCATCAGAGAAGCAACGGACCCACTGACACTCAGAAGATTCGATCATCTAACCACAGCCCTCGGCACCATCGTTCCCGTTTCCCGGTGAAAAGAAGCAACTGAGAAGTCCGCTAAAGTCAGCCACCACAACCAGGAAGGCCCAGAGAGCGGAAGAGAAATCCCCTCGGACCCCGCGTGGCCGCTGCCGTGTTCCGAGCTGACTAAGCAGAACTTCAGCACAGTAAGACCGACCCGTTTTCACCTTAAAGTGGGTTTGATGGATGTCTCGAGGCTTTCACAGAATGATAAATTAATCCGAAATGTCAGTATTTAGCGTCAAATAGTCAGCCAACCCAAACTATTTGAATAAATCCAGTAACTCCCCATTCCCCATATTTTATTTTCCATTCACTAAGTGTTTTATATAATCACCCATATTCAATCCATCTCCTGTTTGTTTTAAAGGTTCATGTTTTGGTCATATCATTTTAATAAATAGTTCATATATCTATATATATATATATATATGTTATAATTACAGATTGTGTCGTATGCTTTCTTTACGTAATGTCTGTCCAACCAAACGAGAACTTCACGAAAGTAGCGAGATATGAGACTGATTATTAACTGATTATTAATTTAACATACCAGGATTGTAAGATTTTAACAGTTTTCCTACCTGACTGTAACTAAAGTTAAGATACCGGTAGGTGGTGCTCTTAATTCGAGGTTTAAGATAAATCCTTATATTTGATAACCAATAACGCTACAGGAGGCAGAGCCTTCAGTTATCAGGCCCCTCTCTGTGGAAGCAGCTGCCAGTTTGGGAGGCAGAACCTTCAGTTATCAGGCCCCTCTCTGTGGAAGCAGCTACCAGTTTGGGAGGCAGAGCCTTCAGTTTTATGATCTAAACCAGAGGTCTTCAACAGGGGGTCCGCGACCCCCAGGGGGTCCGTGGAGGTACTGCAGGGGGGTCACAAAATCTTTGGTTGATTAGACGATTTTTTTTTTTTTTTTTTAAACAGTTTTTTCTCACAAATTGTGTGCAAACGTGTGCCATCCACAGATGGTTTGAGGATTCATTGTCCCATCTACATGCATGTTTAAAGTTAAAATCTGTGGATTATTTGAATAGCTCAGTGTTGTATGCAAGATATTTGTTTATAAATGGCAGTGGCACGGCCACCCTGTACCTTGCACATGTTTAAAATAAAAACATGAATCTATTAACCTGTGTATTATTTTAATAGCTTAATATTGAATGTACAATAACAGAGTGGCTATGTTTATACACGGCACTAGGCCCCGTTAAATATAAAACACAATTGTATGCCATATAAATAGTAGGGGGGTCCCTGCTCCAACTCTCCATAAGTTTGGGGGTCCCTGGCCTGAAAAACGTTGAAGACCCCTGATCTAAACTTAATCCTGATCATGGGAGGCAGAGCCTTCAGTTATCAGGCCCCTCTCTGTGGAACCAGCTGCCAGTTTGGGAGGCAGAGCCTTCAGTTATCAGGCCCCTCTCTGTGGAACCAGCTGCCAGTTTGGGAGGCAGAGCCTTCAGTTATCAGGCCCCTCTCTTGTGGAACCAGCTGCCAGTTTGGGAGGCAGAGCCTTCAGTTATCAGGCCCCTCTCTGTGGAACCAGCTGCCAGTTTGGGAGGCAGAGCCTTCAGTTATCAGGCCCCTCTCTTGTGGAATAAGCTGCCAGTTTGGGAGGCAGAGCCTTCAGTTATCAGGCCCCTCTCTGTGGAACCAGCTGCCAGTTTGGGAGGCAGAGCCTTCAGTTATCAGGCCCCTCTCTTGTGGAATAAGCTGCCAGTTTGGGAGGCAGAGCCTTCAGTTATCAGGCCCCTCTCTTGTGGAACCAGCTGCCAGTTTGGGAGGCAGAGCCTTCAGTTATCAGGCCCCTCTCTGTGGAACCAGCTGCCAGTTTGGGAGGCAGAGCCTTCAGTTATCAGGCCCCTCTCTTGTGGAATAAGCTGCCAGTTTGGGAGGCAGAGCCTTCAGTTATCAGGCCCCTCTCTTGTGGAACCAGCTGCCAGTTTGGGAGGCAGAGCCTTCAGTTATCAGGCCCCTCTCTTGTGGAATAAGCTGCCAGTTTGGGAGGCAGAGCCTTCAGTTATCAGGCCCCTCTCTGTGGAACCAGCTGCCAGTTTGGGAGGCAGAGCCTTCAGTTATCAGGCCCCTCTCTGTGGAAGCAGCTGCCAGTTTGGGAGGCAGAGCCTTCAGTTTTATGATCTAAACTTAATCCTGATCATGTTGATTTGGACAATACATCGATCTAATACTGTTTAACTATTTCTAGGTACATTGTGGCAGTTTTAGCCTAAACATTGTGATGTAATGTGATTATTTATAAGCACTTTGTGTTGTGTTTTAGCCTTTTTTAGCCTGTTTGCTATCAAACTTCTAAATGTATTGAATGTGTATTAGCACTATGCACTTTCCAATTGAATGTGAATTATTCTATTAAGCATTTAGTCAATGTCTTAATTAATTTAATGCAGAATCTTATGTGCAATGGTAATTTATACAAATTATTTATTACATTATGACTTGCATATTGACTAACTTTATTTTGTGTACACATGGATTGATTATGATAGATTACAAGTTATTTATTAATGTAATTTATATATAGACAGACAATTTGTATTGAGTGGTCCTGTTTCTATTATACAGGCCAGGTCCCTGATGGCGAGCTAAAAGAAACCTGGACTAAACCTGAACTAGCCTCTGAGCTCAACCAACTTGCACCTACCTCCATGGGCTGGTAGGAGGCTCTTACAGCCAACTTGTCCCCTCCCGCACCTTGCACTCCATTCTACAGCTCCAACACAAACACACACTTCCCTCACGGACAGTAAATACCTCTGACTCTTCCCTTGAATTTTGGGGCTCGTATGAACTGTTTTTGCTCATTCAGAGCTGTGCGAAGTCTGGACTTTTTGGCGTGTGGCTTCATGCCACAGCCACACGTTTGTTGGACATTTACACCCCGTTCATTCGCGATTATACGTTGGATCTTGTTTTGACTATTGAGCTGATTGTTTATTCTGAATGGCCATTCATTTATTCAACAATGATTCTAAATGTTTAATGTTGTTTTGTCTTGTGTTCGTCTCAATACATGCAATCTAACCTTCTGATACTAGCCTGTGTATACATTTCAGCCATACATTATTAATACCATATAAGTGCTATATAATATTCTATCTTTATGCCTACTTTCTTAAGGCTATTGTTATATTACAGTGGTACTACATACATATTTTACTAACGTATATGCTACACAAGTCTTTGTGCATGAGGCCCCTGGTCTATCTGACTTTATTTTTTTATGTCTTTATTGTCACTATATGACAACATACACAAATGAATAAATGAATCACACAGACACTGGATGTGCTGACTGTGGAGCTGTCATGATTTTAACTTTGGCTTTTTAACAGTGACTGCTGACATGTTCTTCTCAAATTTATTTATTTAGTCATTTATTATTATTGTTATTAATATACATTCATTGTAAATGTTTATAATTTTTTTGAGCAACTTGACTCATTTGAATTTCACCCATTGCGGGATGAATAAAGTATTTTCTATTCTATTCTATGATTATGAAATCATTTTAGTTGATAATTAATGACAAATAACTTTTATAAATGATTTGTCTCCTGTGAGGTACAGTGCTGCCAGTTTCAACAATCTGAACAAAAACAGTCCTTAGATGTCCACATCCACAGATGAGAGTATTAAATCAAAGCATATTGGCTTCATATTATGGCGCTTTTCCACTACCTCTACACGGCTCGCCACGGCTCGGTTTGGTTGTGTTTCCATTACACTTCGTGCCTCCTGGACGTGGGCCTATGGAAGCAAATCGTGATCAAAATTCAAATTCAAATGCATTTGCAGAAATGCTTTTTCATTTTAAGAATGTGGCTGCATTATTTGACTCATAAATAAAACTAGAAAGCTGCAAGCAGCTATGAGCGGGACCGAGGTGTGCGTACGTTGGGGCATGCGCTGGACGCTGGAGCCGCAGCTCTGCCCACACGCATGATACCCTCTGCGTACGTACGAGCACATAATAACCCCAATGCGGAGGGGTTTTTGAAAATTTCTAGGGGGCGCCAATGAGCCATTTTGCTCCATCCACATACGATACCCTTTACATACGTACGAGGTCGTCAGGGTGGACGTGTGTGCCAAGTTTCATGACCTTGCGATGATGATAAGGCTTTCAAATCACAAACGCCATCACACGATATTCACCGCCTGGCCACGCCCACATTGTTCAGAATTTGAAAAAGTTTCTCCATGAATTTTTCCCCCCATGTCTTAAGAATAACCTGGCCAAGTTTGAAGTCTGTAGCATCAAATCTGTAGGACAAGTTCGATCAAATGCGAGGTGTGGGAAAAAAAAGACGTTTCCAACCACCAGCAGGTGGCGCTGTAGGTTGATGTCACTATTTTATATGTGCGCGTTCAGGCTGGGTCCAGCATTCACCGTATGAAGTTTGGGACAGATTGGATAATGTATGTGGGAGTTATAAGCGACTTCATTTTTTGTGGCGAGTGATGGCGAGTCATCAAACTTTGAGAAGTCGCCACGCCCACGCCCTTTAAGTTTTGAAAAAGTTTCCCCATGAATCTCTCCCCCCATGTCTTAAGAGTAACCTGGCCAAGTTTGAAGTCTGTAGCATTAAATCTGTAGGACAAGTTCGATCTTATGCAAGGCGTGGAATCGGTCAAAAATGGCACGAAAACGCACTTTCCATCCAAAATGGCCGCCTTCCTGTGTACGTGGGACCATGGCGGCAAGAGACTTTCTTTTGCGTCTGGGCATGATGAATAAGTGTACCGAATTTCGTCGTCCCACGCGAAACTAATCCTATTAAGGGGACCATTTTTAAGCATTATAGGGGGCGCTACAGAGTCAATGAGCGACTCCCAAAAATATAAAGTTTAGATTCTTTCATGTCGTCGACTGGCAGGTGGCGCTCGCAAAATTTCCTGAGTTTTCGCATACCTTTTGCAAAGAAGAAGAAGAAGAACGAGGTGTGCGTACGTTGGGATGTGCGTACGTTGGGCATGCGCTGGACGCTGGAGCCGCAGCTCTTCCCACACGCACGATACCCGCTGTGTACTTACGAGCACAGCATAACCCCAATGCTGAGGGGTTTTTGAAAATTTCTAGGGGGCGCCACTGAGCCATTTTTCTCCGCCCACACACGATACCCTTTACATACGTACGAGGTCGTCAGGGTGGACGTGTGTACCAAGTTTCATTACCTTGAGATGATGATAAGGCTTTCAAATCACAAACGTCATCACACGATTTTCACCGCATGGCCACGCCCACACCGTTCAGAGTTTGGAAAAGTTTCTCCATGAATTGTTGCCTCCATGTCTTAAGAGTAACTTGGCTAAGTTTGAAGTTTGTAGCATTAAATCTGTGGGAGGAGTTTGATAAAAATGCGAGGTGTGAAAAAAAAAGACGTTTCTGACCACCAGCAGGTGGCGCTGTTGGTGGATGTCACTATTTTATCTGTGCGCTTTCAGGCTGGGTCCAGATATCACCGTATGAAGTTTGGGACAGATTGGATAATGTATGTGGAAGTTATAAGCGACTTAATTTTTCATGGCGAGTCATAACTTTGAGGCGTCGCCACGGCCACGCCCTTTGAGGTTTGAAAAAGTTTCTCCATGACTCTTTCCCCCCATGTCTTAAGAGTAACCTGGCCAAGTTTGAAGCTTGTAGCATTAAATCTGTAGGACGAGTTCGATCAAATGCGAGATGTGGAAAAAAAGAGATGTTTCCGACCACCAGCAGGTGGCGCTATAGGTGGATGTCGTTATGATAATATGTACGCGTTCAGGCTGGGTCCAGCATTCACCGTATGAAGTTTGGGACAGATTGGATAATGTATGTGGGAGTTATAAGCGACTTCATTTGTTGTGGCGAGTGATGGCGAGTCATCGAACTTTGAGGAGTTGCCACGCCCACGCCCTTTAAGTTTTGAAAAAGTTTCTCCATGAATTTCCCCCCCCATGTCTTAAGAGTAACCTGGCCAAGTTTGAAGTCTGTAGCATGAAATCTGTAGGACAAGTTCGATCTTATACAAGGCGTGGAATCGGCCAAAAATGGCACGAAAACGCACTTTCCATCCAAAATGGCCGCCTTCCTGTGTACGTGGCACCGTGATGGCATGAGACTTTTTGGTTCGTCTGGGCATGATGAATGAGTGTACCGAATTTCGTCGTCCCACGCGAAACTAATCCTATTAAGGGGACCATTTTTATGCACCGTAGGGGGCGCTACAGAGCCAATGAGCGACTCCTAAAAATATAAAGTTTAGATTCTTTCATGTCGTCGACTGGCAGGTGGCGCTCGCAAAATTTCGTGAGTTTTCGCATACCTTTTGCAAAGAATCGGAAATAATAATAACTAGAAAGCTGCAAGCAGCTGTGAGCGGGACCGAGGTGTGCGTACGTTGGGATGTACGCATGTTGGGGCATGCGCTGGACGCTTGAGCTGCAGCTCTGCCCACACGCACGATACCCTCTGCATACTTACAAGCGCATAAAAACCCAAATGCGGAGGGGTTTTTGAAAATTTCTAGGGGGCGCCACTGAGCCATTTTGCTCCGCCCACACACAATACCCTTTACATACGTACGAGGTCATCAGGGTGGACGTGTGTGCCAAGTTTCATGACCTTGCGATCATGATAAGGCTTTCAAATCACAAACGCCATCACACGATTTTCACCGCCTGGCCACGCCCACACCATTCTGAGTTTGGAAAAGTTTCTCCATGAATTTTTCCCCCCATGTCTTAAGAGTAACCTGGCCAAGTTTGAAGCCTGTAGCATGAAATCTGTAGGAGGAGTTTGAGGTGTGGAAAAAAAAGACGTTTCCAACCCCCAGCAGGTGGCGCTGTAGGTGTTTATTACTGTTTTATATGTGCGCATTCAGGCTGGGTCCAGCAATCACCGTATGAAGTTTGGGACAGATTGGATAATGTATGTGGAAGTTATAAGCAAATTCATTTTTCATGGCGAGTCATAACTTTGAGGCGTCGCCACGGCCACGCCCTTTGAGGTTTGAAAAAGTTTCTCCATGACTCTTTCCCCCCATGTCTTAAGAGTAACCTGGCCAAGTTTGAAGCTTGTAGCATTAAATCTGTAGGACGAGTTCGATCAAATGCGAGATGTGGAAAAAAAGAGATGTTTCCGACCACCAGCAGGTGGCGCTATAGGTGGATGTCGTTATGATAATATGTACGCGTTCAGGCTGGGTCCAGCATTCACCGTATGAAGTTTGGGACAGATTGGATAATGTATGTGGGAGTTATAAGCGACTTCATTTGTTGTGGCGAGTGATGGCGAGTCATCGAACTTTGAGGAGTTGCCACGCCCACGCCCTTTAAGTTTTGAAAAAGTTTCTCCATGAATTTCCCCCCCCATGTCTTAAGAGTAACCTGGCCAAGTTTGAAGTCTGTAGCATCAAATCTGTAGGACAAGTTCGATCAAATGCGAGGTGTGGGAAAAAAAAGACGTTTCCAACCACCAGCAGGTGGCGCTGTAGGTTGATGTCACTATTTTGTACGTGCGCGTTCAGGCTGGGTCCAGCATTCACCGTATGAAGTTTGGGACAGATTGGATAATGTATGTGGGAGTTATAAGCGACTTCATTTTTTGTGGCGAGTGATGGCGAGTCATCGAACTTTGAGAAGTCGCCACGCCCACGCCCTTTAAGTTTTGAAAAAGTTTACCCATGAATTTTCCCCCCCATGTCTTAAGAGTAACCTGGCCAAGTTTGAAGTCTGTAGCATTAAATCTGTAGGACAAGTTCGATCTTATGCAAGGCGTGGAATCGGTCAAAAATGGCACGAAAACGCACTTTCCATCCAAAATGGCCGCCTTCCTGTGTACGTGGGACCATGGCGGCAAGAGACTTTCTTTTGCGTCTGGGCATGATGAATAAGTGTACCGAATTTCGTCGTCCCACGCGAAACTAATCCTATTAAGGGGACCATTTTTAAGCATTATAGGGGGCGCTACAGAGTCAATGAGCGACTCCCAAAAATATAAAGTTTAGATTCTTTCATGTCGTCGACTGGCAGGTGGCGCTCGCAAAATTTCCTGAGTTTTCGCATACCTTTTGCAAAGAAGAAGAAGAAGAACGAGGTGTGCGTACGTTGGGATGTGCGTACGTTGGGCATGCGCTGGACGCTGGAGCCGCAGCTCTTCCCACACGCACGATACCCGCTGTGTACTTACGAGCACAGCATAACCCCAATGCTGAGGGGTTTTTGAAAATTTCTAGGGGGCGCCACTGAGCCATTTTTCTCCGCCCACACACGATACCCTTTACATACGTACGAGGTCGTCAGGGTGGACGTGTGTACCAAGTTTCATTACCTTGAGATGATGATAAGGCTTTCAAATCACAAACGTCATCACACGATTTTCACCGCATGGCCACGCCCACACCGTTCAGAGTTTGGAAAAGTTTCTCCATGAATTGTTGCCTCCATGTCTTAAGAGTAACTTGGCTAAGTTTGAAGTTTGTAGCATTAAATCTGTGGGAGGAGTTTGATAAAAATGCGAGGTGTGAAAAAAAAAGACGTTTCTGACCACCAGCAGGTGGCGCTGTTGGTGGATGTCACTATTTTATCTGTGCGCGTTCAGGCTGGGTCCAGATATCACCGTATGAAGTTTGGGACAGATTGGATAATGTATGTGGAAGTTATAAGCGACTTAATTTTTCATGGCGAGTCATAACTTTGAGGCGTCGCCACGGCCACGCCCTTTGAGGTTTGAAAAAGTTTCTCCATGACTCTTTCCCCCCATGTCTTAAGAGTAACCTGGCCAAGTTTGAAGCTTGTAGCATTAAATCTGTAGGACGAGTTCGATCAAATGCGAGATGTGGAAAAAAAGAGATGTTTCCGACCACCAGCAGGTGGCGCTATAGGTGGATGTCGTTATGATAATATGTACGCGTTCAGGCTGGGTCCAGCATTCACCGTATGAAGTTTGGGACAGATTGGATAATGTATGTGGGAGTTATAAGCGACTTCATTTTTTGTGGCGAGTGATGGCGAGTCATCAAACTTTGAGAAGTCGCCACGCCCACGCCCTTTAAGTTTTGAAAAAGTTTCCCCATGAATCTCTCCCCCCATGTCTTAAGAGTAACCTGGCCAAGTTTGAAGTCTGTAGCATTAAATCTGTAGGACAAGTTCGATCTTATGCAAGGCGTGGAATCGGTCAAAAATGGCACGAAAACGCACTTTCCATCCAAAATGGCCGCCTTCCTGTGTACGTGGGACCATGGCGGCAAGAGACTTTCTTTTGCGTCTTGGCATGATGAATAAGTGTACCGAATTTCGTCGTCCCACGCGAAACTAATCCTATTAAGGGGACCATTTTTAAGCATTATAGGGGGCGCTACAGAGTCAATGAGCGACTCCCAAAAATATAAAGTTTAGATTCTTTCATGTCGTCGACTGGCAGGTGGCGCTCGCAAAATTTCCTGAGTTTTCGCATACCTTTTGCAAAGAAGAAGAAGAAGAACGAGGTGTGCGTACGTTGGGATGTGCGTACGTTGGGCATGCGCTGGACGCTGGAGCCGCAGCTCTTCCCACACGCACGATACCCGCTGTGTACTTACGAGCACAGCATAACCCCAATGCTGAGGGGTTTTTGAAAATTTCTAGGGGGCGCCACTGAGCCATTTTTCTCCGCCCACACACGATACCCTTTACATACGTACGAGGTCGTCAGGGTGGACGTGTGTACCAAGTTTCATTACCTTGAGATGATGATAAGGCTTTCAAATCACAAACGTCATCACACGATTTTCACCGCATGGCCACGCCCACACCGTTCAGAGTTTGGAAAAGTTTCTCCATGAATTGTTGCCTCCATGTCTTAAGAGTAACTTGGCTAAGTTTGAAGTTTGTAGCATGAAATCTGTGGGAGGAGTTTGATAAAAATGCGAGGTGTGAAAAAAAAAGACGTTTCTGACCACCAGCAGGTGGCGCTGTTGGTGGATGTCACTATTTTATCTATGCGCGTTCAGGCTGGGTCCAGATATCACCGTATGAAGTTTGGGACAGATTGGATAATGTATGTGGAAGTTATAAGCGACTTAATTTTTCATGGCGAGTCATAACTTTGAGGCGTCGCCACGGCCACGCCCTTTGAGGTTTGAAAAAGTTTCTCCATGACTCTTTCCCCCCATGTCTTAAGAGTAACCTGGCCAAGTTTGAAGCTTGTAGCATTAAATCTGTAGGACGAGTTCGATCAAATGCGAGATGTGGAAAAAAAGAGATGTTTCCGACCACCAGCAGGTGGCGCTATAGGTGGATGTCGTTATGATAATATGTACGCGTTCAGGCTGGGTCCAGCATTCACCGTATGAAGTTTGGGACAGATTGGATAATGTATGTGGGAGTTATAAGCGACTTCATTTGTTGTGGCGAGTGATGGCGAGTCATCGAACTTTGAGGAGTTGCCACGCCCACGCCCTTTAAGTTTTGAAAAAGTTTCTCCATGAATTTCCCCCCCCATGTCTTAAGAGTAACCTGGCCAAGTTTGAAGTCTGTAGCATGAAATCTGTAGGACAAGTTCGATCTTATACAAGGCGTGGAATCGGCCAAAAATGGCACGAAAACGCACTTTCCATCCAAAATGGCCGCCTTCCTGTGTACGTGGCACCGTGATGGCATGAGACTTTTTGGTGCGTCTGGGCATGATGAATGAGTGTACCGAATTTCGTCGTCCCACGCGAAACTAATCCTATTAAGGGGACCATTTTTATGCACCGTAGGGGGCGCTACAGAGCCAATGAGCGACTCCTAAAAATATAAAGTTTAGATTCTTTCATGTCGTCGACTGGCAGGTGGCGCTCGCAAAATTTCGTGAGTTTTCGCATACCTTTTGCAAAGAATCGGAAATAATAATAACTAGAAAGCTGCAAGCAGCTGTGAGCGGGACCGAGGTGTGCGTACGTTGGGATGTACGCATGTTGGGGCATGCGCTGGACGCTTGAGCTGCAGCTCTGCCCACACGCACGATACCCTCTGCATACTTACAAGCGCATAAAAACCCAAATGCGGAGGGGTTTTTGAAAATTTCTAGGGGGCGCCACTGAGCCATTTTGCTCCGCCCACACACAATACCCTTTACATACGTACGAGGTCATCAGGGTGGACGTGTGTGCCAAGTTTCATGACCTTGCGATCATGATAAGGCTTTCAAATCACAAACGCCATCACACGATTTTCACCGCCTGGCCACGCCCACACCATTCTGAGTTTGGAAAAGTTTCTCCATGAATTTTTCCCCCCATGTCTTAAGAGTAACCTGGCCAAGTTTGAAGCCTGTAGCATGAAATCTGTAGGAGGAGTTTGAGGTGTGGAAAAAAAAGACGTTTCCAACCCCCAGCAGGTGGCGCTGTAGGTGTTTATTACTGTTTTATATGTGCGCATTCAGGCTGGGTCCAGCAATCACCGTATGAAGTTTGGGACAGATTGGATAATGTATGTGGAAGTTATAAGCAAATTCATTTTTCATGGCGAGTCATAAATTTGAGGCGTGGCCACGGCCACGCCCTTTGAGGTTTGAAAAAGTTTCTCCATGAATTTTTCCCCCCATGTCTTAGGAGTAACCTGGCCAAGTTTGAAGTCTGTAGCATCAAATCTGTAGGACAAGTTCGATCAAATGCGAGGTGTGGGAAAAAAAAGACGTTTCCAACCACCAGCAGGTGGCGCTGTAGGTTGATGTCACTATTTTGTACGTGCGCGTTCAGGCTGGGTCCAGCATTCACCGTATGAAGTTTGGGACAGATTGGATAATGTATGTGGGAGTTATAAGCGACTTCATTTTTTGTGGCGAGTGATGGCGAGTCATCGAACTTTGAGAAGTCGCCACGCCCACGCCCTTTAAGTTTTGAAAAAGTTTACCCATGAATTTTCCCCCCCATGTCTTAAGAGTAACCTGGCCAAGTTTGAAGTCTGTAGCATTAAATCTGTAGGACAAGTTCGATCTTATGCAAGGCGTGGAATCGGTCAAAAATGGCACGAAAACGCACTTTCCATCCAAAATGGCCGCCTTCCTGTGTACGTGGGACCATGGCGGCAAGAGACTTTCTTTTGCGTCTGGGCATGATGAATAAGTGTACCGAATTTCGTCGTCCCACGCGAAACTAATCCTATTAAGGGGACCATTTTTAAGCATTATAGGGGGCGCTACAGAGTCAATGAGCGACTCCCAAAAATATAAAGTTTAGATTCTTTCATGTCGTCGACTGGCAGGTGGCGCTCGCAAAATTTCCTGAGTTTTCGCATACCTTTTGCAAAGAAGAAGAAGAAGAACGAGGTGTGCGTACGTTGGGATGTGCGTACGTTGGGCATGCGCTGGACGCTGGAGCCGCAGCTCTTCCCACACGCACGATACCCGCTGTGTACTTACGAGCACAGCATAACCCCAATGCTGAGGGGTTTTTGAAAATTTCTAGGGGGCGCCACTGAGCCATTTTTCTCCGCCCACACACGATACCCTTTACATACGTACGAGGTCATCAGGGTGGACGTGTGTACCAAGTTTCATTACCTTGAGATGATGATAAGGCTTTCAAATCACAAACGTCATCACACGATTTTCACCGCATGGCCACGCCCACACCGTTCAGAGTTTGGAAAAGTTTCTCCATGAATTGTTGCCTCCATGTCTTAAGAGTAACTTGGCTAAGTTTGAAGTTTGTAGCATTAAATCTGTGGGAGGAGTT
Source organism: Odontesthes bonariensis (assembly GCF_027942865.1). Taxonomy (NCBI): domain Eukaryota; kingdom Metazoa; phylum Chordata; class Actinopteri; order Atheriniformes; family Atherinopsidae; genus Odontesthes; species Odontesthes bonariensis. The sequence goes on from NC_134525.1 coordinate 34,155,816, forward strand.
TGATAAAAATGCGAGGTGTGAAAAAAAAAGACGTTTCTGACCACCAGCAGGTGGCGCTGTTGGTGGATGTCACTATTTTATCTGTGCGCTTTCAGGCTGGGTCCAGATATCACCGTATGAAGTTTGGGACAGATTGGATAATGTATGTGGAAGTTATAAGCGACTTAATTTTTCATGGCGAGTCATAACTTTGAGGCGTCGCCACGGCCACGCCCTTTGAGGTTTGAAAAAGTTTCTCCATGACTCTTTCCCCCCATGTCTTAAGAGTAACCTGGCCAAGTTTGAAGCTTGTAGCATTAAATCTGTAGGACGAGTTCGATCAAATGCGAGATGTGGAAAAAAAGAGATGTTTCCGACCACCAGCAGGTGGCGCTATAGGTGGATGTCGTTATGATAATATGTACGCGTTCAGGCTGGGTCCAGCATTCACCGTATGAAGTTTGGGACAGATTGGATAATGTATGTGGGAGTTATAAGCGACTTCATTTGTTGTGGCGAGTGATGGCGAGTCATCGAACTTTGAGGAGTTGCCACGCCCACGCCCTTTAAGTTTTGAAAAAGTTTCTCCATGAATTTCCCCCCCCATGTCTTAAGAGTAACCTGGCCAAGTTTGAAGTCTGTAGCATGAAATCTGTAGGACAAGTTCGATCTTATACAAGGCGTGGAATCGGCCAAAAATGGCACGAAAACGCACTTTCCATCCAAAATGGCCGCCTTCCTGTGTACGTGGCACCGTGATGGCATGAGACTTTTTGGTTCGTCTGGGCATGATGAATGAGTGTACCGAATTTCGTCGTCCCACGCGAAACTAATCCTATTAAGGGGACCATTTTTATGCACCGTAGGGGGCGCTACAGAGCCAATGAGCGACTCCTAAAAATATAAAGTTTAGATTCTTTCATGTCGTCGACTGGCAGGTGGCGCTCGCAAAATTTCGTGAGTTTTCGCATACCTTTTGCAAAGAATCGGAAATAATAATAACTAGAAAGCTGCAAGCAGCTGTGAGCGGGACCGAGGTGTGCGTACGTTGGGATGTACGCATGTTGGGGCATGCGCTGGACGCTTGAGCTGCAGCTCTGCCCACACGCACGATACCCTCTGCATACTTACAAGCGCATAAAAACCCAAATGCGGAGGGGTTTTTGAAAATTTCTAGGGGGCGCCACTGAGCCATTTTGCTCCGCCCACACACAATACCCTTTACATACGTACGAGGTCATCAGGGTGGACGTGTGTGCCAAGTTTCATGACCTTGCGATCATGATAAGGCTTTCAAATCACAAACGCCATCACACGATTTTCACCGCCTGGCCACGCCCACACCATTCTGAGTTTGGAAAAGTTTCTCCATGAATTTTTCCCCCCATGTCTTAAGAGTAACCTGGCCAAGTTTGAAGCCTGTAGCATGAAATCTGTAGGAGGAGTTTGAGGTGTGGAAAAAAAAGACGTTTCCAACCCCCAGCAGGTGGCGCTGTAGGTGTTTATTACTGTTTTATATGTGCGCATTCAGGCTGGGTCCAGCAATCACCGTATGAAGTTTGGGACAGATTGGATAATGTATGTGGAAGTTATAAGCAAATTCATTTTTCATGGCGAGTCATAAATTTGAGGCGTGGCCACGGCCACGCCCTTTGAGGTTTGAAAAAGTTTCTCCATGAATTTTTCCCCCCATGTCTTAGGAGTAACCTGGCCAAGTTTGAAGTGTGTAGCATTAAATCTGTAGGACAAGTTCGATCAAATGCGAGGTGTGGGAAAAAAAAGACGTTTCCGACCACCAGCAGGTGGCGCTGTAGGTTGATGTCACTATGTTATATGTGCGCGTTCAGGCTGTGTCCAGCATTCACCGTATGAAGTTTGGGACAGATTGGATAATGTATGTGGGAGTTACAAGCGACTTCATTTTTCGTGGCGAGTGATGGCGAGTCATCAAACTTTGAGGCGTCGCCACGGCCACGCCCTTTAAGTTTTGAAAAAGTTTCTCCATGAATTTTCCCCCCCATGTCTGAAGAGTAACCTGGCCAAGTTTGAAGTGTGTAGCATTAAATCTGTAGGACAAGTTCGATCATAAGCAAGGCTTGGAATCGGTCAAAAATGGCACGAAAACGCACATTCCATCCAAAATGGCCGCCTTCCTGTGTACATGGGACCATGACGGCATGAGACTTTTTTGTGCGTCTGGGCATGATGAATGAGTGTACCGACTTTCGTCGTCCCAAGCGAAACTAATCCTATTAAGGGGTTCATTTTTATGCATCGTAGGGGGCGCTACAGAGCCAATGAGCAACTCCCAAAGATATAATGTTTAGATTCTTTCATGTCGTCGACTGGCAGGTGGCGCTTGCAAAATTTCCTGAGTTTTCGCATACCTTTTGCAAAGAATAAGAAGAATAATAATAATAACTAGAAAGCTGCAAGCAGCTGTGAGCGGGACCGAGTGTGCGTACGTTGGGATGTGCGCACGTTGGGCATGCGCTGGACGCCATAGTCGCGCAGCTCTGCCCACACGCACGATTTCCATTGCGTACGTACGAGCACGCAATAACCCCAATGCATAGGGGTTTTTGAAAATTTCTAGGGGGCGTCACTGAGCCATTTTGCTCCGCCCACACAAAATACCCTTTACATACGTACGAGGTCGTCAGGATGGACGTGTGTACCAAGTTTCATGACTTTACGATGACGGTAAGGCTTTCATATTACAAACGCCATCACACGATTTTCACCTCTGGCCACGCCCACACCGTTCAGAGTTTGGAAAAGTTTCTCCATGAAGTTTTGCCCTCATGTCTTAAGAGTAACCTGGCCAAGTTTGAAGATTTTAGCATGAAATATGTAGGAGGAGTTTGATCAAATAAGAGGTGTGGAAAAAAAAAAAGACATTTCCAACCACCAGCAGGTGGCGCTGTAGGTGGATATCACTTTTTTATATGTGCACGTTCATGCTGGGTCCAGCATTCACCGTATGAAGTTTGGGACAGATTGGATAATGTATGTGGGAGTTATAAGCGACTTAATTTTTTATGGCGCGTCATAAATTTGAGGCGTCGCCACGGCCACGCCCTTTAAGTTTTGAAAAAGTTGGCCAATGATTTTTTCGGCCCATGTCCTAAGAGCAGCCTGGCCAAGTTTGAAGCGTTTAGCATGAAATCTGTAGGAGGAGTTTGATAAAATGCGAGGTGTGGAAAAAAAAAGAAATTTCCAACCACCAGCAGGTGGCGCTATAGGTGGATGTCACTATTTTATATGTGCACGTTCAGGCTGGGTCCAGCAATCACCGGTTGAACTTTGGGAAAGATTGGATTATGTATGTGGAAGTTATAAGCAACTTAATTTTTCGTGGCGAGTGATGGCGAGTCATCAAACTTTGAGGCGTCGCCACGGCCACGCCCTTTAAGTTTTGAAAAAGTTGGCCAATGAATTTTTCCCTCCATGTCTTAAGAGTAACCTGGCCAAGTTTGAAGTCTGTAGCATTAAATCTGTAGGACAAGTTCGATCTTATACAAGGTGTGGAATCGGTCAAAAATGGCACGAAAACGCACTTTCCATCCAAAATGGCCGACTTCCTGTGGACGTGGGACCATGGCGGCCTGAGACTTTTTTGTGCGTCTTGGCATGATGAATGAGTGTACCGAATTTCGTCGTCCCACGCGAAACTAATCCTATTGCGGGGACAATTTTTAAGCATCGTAGGGGGCGCTACAGAGTCAATGAGCGACTCCCAAAAATATAAAGTTTAGATTCTTTCATGTCGTCGACCGGCACATGGCGCTCGCAAAATTTCCTGAGTTTTCGCATACCTTTTGCAAAGAATAAGAAAGAAAGAAAGAATAACTAGAAAGCTGCAAGCAGCTGTGAGCGGGACCGAGTGTGCGTACGTTGGGATGTGCGCATGTTGGGGCATGCGCTGGACGCTTGAGCTGCAGCTCTGCCCAAACGCACGATACCCTCTGCGTACTTACGAGCACATAAAAACCCAAATGCGGAGGTGTTTTTGAAAATTTCTAGGGGGCGCCACTGAGCCATTTTGCTCTGCCCACACACGATACCCTTTACATACGTACGAGGTCATCAGGGTGGACGTGTGTGCCAAGTTTCATGACCTTGCGATCATGATAAGGCTTTCAAATCACAAACACCATCACACGATTTTCACCGCCTGACCACGCCCGAATTGTTCAGAGTTTGGAAAAGTTTCTCCATGAATTTTTGCCCCCATGTCTTAAGAGTAACCTGGCTAAGTTTGAAGCTTGTAGCATTAAATCTGTAGGAGGAGTTTTATAAAATGTGAGGTGTGGCAAAAAATGACATTTCCGACCACCAGCAGGTGGCGCTATAGGAGGATGTCACTATGATAATATGTACGCGTTCAGGCTTGGTCCAGCATTCACCGTATGAAGTTTGGGACAGATTGGATAATGAGTGTGGAAGTTATAAGCGACTTAATTCTTCATGGCGAGTCATAACTTTGAGGCGTCGCCACGGCCACGCCCTTTGAGGTTTGAAAAAGTTTCTCCATGACTCTTTCCCCCCATGTCTTAAGAGTAATCTGGCCAAGTTTGAAGCTTGTAGCATTAAATCTGTAGGACGAGTTCGATTAAATGCGAGATGTGGAAAAAAAGAGATGTTTCCAACCCCCAGCAGGTGGCGCTATAGGTGGATGTCGTTATGATAATATGTACGCGTTCAGGCTGGGTCCAGCATTCACCGTATGAAGTTTGGGACAGATTGGATAATGTATGTGGGAGTTATAAGCGACTTCATTTTTTGTGGCGAGTGATGGCGAGTCATCGAAATCGCAAAATTTCGTGAGTTTTCGCATACCTTTTGCAAAGAATAAGAAAGAAAGAAAGAAAGAAAGAAAGAAAGAATAATAATAATAATAATAATAAACCTTACAGATACAATAGGGTCCTTGCAGTTTCACTGCTCGGTCCCTAATAATAATAAACCTTACAGATACAATAGGGTCCTTGCAGTTTCACTGCTCGGTCCCTAATAATAAACCTTACAGATACAATAGGGTCCTTGCAGTTTCACTGCTCGGTCCCTAATTACTAATCAATCATCCTATTGCATTTCAATTTTCTTCTTCAAGACTGCACATTCTATGCCATAATCAAAAAGAAAACAAAGTGGACATTGCTTTTTCGTTTTCGTGGTCTGCATGCAAAATACTGCCCACAATTCGATAACGAAAAAGCAATCTGAGCGGCGCAGGAGAGTGACGTCACGCCTGCTGACCGTGCTACCCATAGACAAGCAGGGGGTGCACTTCTCGGCATAACACCGGCTATAAACATATCCTAGTTTAACATTTGCTGGCTACGATTTCACCGGCAGACACAAATACAGTACAATAATATTCTATTGACAAAATACGACCAATAATAATGTTGGATCCTACCTGTGAAAGGTAATCCCCCGACTCCTGTTCGCAAAGTCTGTCTCAGCCTCATTAATGGCTGCTCCCTCAGTAATGGCCGCGGCCAGAAAGTCATGGCCGGTCGTGGCCGCGGCCGCGGCGCACAAGCCCTTGCTGCACTAACCTCTGAATCTGTGACGGCAGAGTATGCAGCCAAGCTCTCTGTGACCCGGTCACGGGCATCAGAATCGGATATATTGTTTGACTCCACCTGGGCAGCTAAAGCCTGATTTATGCTTCAGACGCAAAGCCTCTGACGCTCGGACGCATAGCCTCTGCGAGCGTCAAAATCTTGACCACTCCCCCACGCAGAGGCTCTGCGCGCGTTCTCGTGCACTGAAAAAAATCCTGACTACGCGACAGACGCACGTAGACCACCAACGGAAGTGCGCAGACAAAAGCGTCTGTGATTGGTCCTCGGTGTGCCTTTCCGGTTGTCTGTGTTGTTGTCATTCTCTCTTCCCTGGTCTGGTTCAACGGGCGTACAGACCACCTACGCTTCCTCCTTCGTCTTTTCGCCAACTCCAATAGCAGAATCCTTTCTTCTTCAAGGTCGAGCAACTCCATATCCATCTCCATAGTATCTTGCAGACGCACCATTGTTGTTTTGACCAGGATCAGCGTGTCAGCGGAATATATAGGCCTACACTCCCCCCACCGAAGTTCTCGCGACTCGCGAGAGTCATGTTATGGTTGCAGAACCATAACATGAAAAGTGGTTCGCGACCAGAGCAAAGCAACACGTCAAGACGATAGACGCAGAACTATAATCTGCCCTTAACTCTAACAATGTTTGCGCAATCTCAGGGAGCGCCATGATCTGCGATGCGTCCATACAGCAAATATGCACACCGCCCCCTACCGTAGCCTACATGATGGGTAGCAAGGGTCAGCAGGCGTGACGTCACTCTCCTGCGCCGCTCAGATTGCTTTTTCGTTATCGAATTGTGGGCAGTATTTTGCATGCAGACCACGAAAACGAAAAAGCAATGTCCGCTTTGTTTTCTTTTTGATTATGGCATAGAATGTGCAGTCTTGAAGAAGAAAATTGAAATGCAATAGGATGATTGATTAGTAATTTCATTTATGAGTCAAATAATGCAGCCACATTCTTAAAATGAAAAAGCATTTCTGCAAATGCATTTGAATTTTCAACTTTTACATTTCAAATTGAATTTTGGTATCTATTTGCTGAGGCATATTTTGAAAATTAAATCTCAAATGTCTTTGTCCTTTTCATTTTAATTAAGTGAAAGAATGAGCAGTCTTGAAGAAGAAAATTGAAATGCAAATAGGATGATTGATTAGTAATTTTATTTATGAGTCAAATAATGCAGCCACATTCTTAAAATGAAAAAGCATTTCTGCAAATGCATTTGAATTTGAATTTTGATCACGATTTGCTTCCATAGATGTAGCCGTAACACGGCTGCGTGTTGCTGCTCACCCTGTGGCTTTTTGTCGCACAGAAGGCAAGAGAAGAGAGCCAGAGAAGACTCCTGGCCGCCAGACAAAACAGAATTGAAAAGTTCCGGAGAGTTTTGTTACGAGCTTCAAAAAGACGACGTTTGGAGGTAAGCTAACGGTTGCTAACGCTAGCTTTTATTATCCGCGTTATGACGCTTCCAGTGACGACACTCATTGCCCAATCAATGGAAGGCAGTCGGCTGACGTCACGTTTTAGTAACGCTTCGGCCCGCTTGGAACCGGGGCTGAGGTGGTACGGAAAATCGTCCCGGTTGCAGGTACTGCGTGCTAGTAGAAACACGCAATAGCGCGCCGAAGCGAGCTAGTGGAAAAGCGCCATTAGTTGGTCAGCTCTGATAAATGTGGAAGTATGGCATTTGTGTAATGGAAGAGCGCCATAACTGTCCGTCATACAGCTGAATAAAGGTGGTCGTTGTTAGAGGCCTTTGGGGACTGTTGTGCTTTTATCTCTGTACTAGTTTCACTTTTGTTGGAAGCTGTGCGGTCCACACTGTGTTGTTTTATCAAGGTGCTGGGCTTAAGCAATTCTCTCAGACAGCGCTTCAGGTCAGTTCACTTTATGAGTATAGCCCCACTTCACAACAAGTCATTTCAGGTCACTTTGAAAAGAAAGGAAACAAACTCACTTCCTTTGCAATTATTATCCAGTTCATTCTACATTTAGGGCATATCCCATGATCACTAAAGGAGTGTGTGAACATCTGACACAATGTCAAAGCAGGAGATGGAGGGAGAGAGCTGCAGCCATGCAGTTGGACCTGAGGATACTGACAGAAGAGCAGTGTGTGTGTGAACAGCACACAGGCGTGTTACACAAATGAAAGAAGCAACTTAATCATATTCTGTGACCAATGAGGAGCGAGCAATGCAACAGAGCAGTGAAGCAAACAGGAAGTGATGCAAAATGCTTTACCTCGGAGGCATGCACCCCTCTGTTTGCAAAAAGAATCCACATGGTCACCTATGTCGCTAAAATGGTTTACGTTGGCGTTTCCTGTAATATGTCTCGAGCCTCTGTTAACACTCCAGCAGATGAAGGAACAAGTACAGCACCAAAATAATTCATTTTACTCCGTTTACATAGGCGCCTAAGGCAAGTTCTAGCTGCCGAATATGTGCCGAGGGAGGTTAAGATAGAGCTAACACTTTCTGCCATAATCTGAGGGAGAGTGGAAAAATGTGTGCCAAAATGATTCCAGGATTTCTATAGATCTCATCATTTCATCCAGGCACTAAAGTTGGGCTTTCTGGGTTGGTGTCATGTTACCAAGATTGGTTCTAAAAATCGTATTGTACTCATAAAGTGAATGGCTTATGGAACATGCCTACATATTAGCTATTGTGACATTGTGGGGACAAGTTTATTTCTTTCTGTTGTGAAAACACACATCCTCTTGTTTGGTTTCACAGAATAATCGAATACATTCAAGGAAATAATTCACCACATTGACATTAAATGATACCATGTCATTACAAATGCAGTCACCAACACCTGCTCTACTTTCCCTCAGCTAAGTAGACTAAGCCTCAACACACCAGAGACGCTCACTAAGCATTCTTTGGACTGCACAGAGCAGCAGCTACTCACTATATAGTGTGGATTCCTCAGGTATGAAAACATGGTCCAAAAAAGGGGAGATGAGTCCGACGGGGGCTGGGAGAATGTCCTGAGGATGTATGTTGGTGGAGCAGGTGGTAGCTTCAGCCTGGCTGCATCCAGACTGTCATCACACAGAACAAGGGAGACCTGCATGACCCATTAAAGGATCTTAAGAGATCTATTTAGGGCTCACCTTAAGTAGGAGTGCTCCCTCTGACAGCAGTGTCGGAGAGAAGGATGTTGTCCAGAATAAGATCCACACTTTACAACTCCTCAAACCCTCTCCATGATGTGCTGGCCAGCCAGAGAAGCACCTTAAGTGACAGACTTATTCCACCACGCTGCACCACAGGACATCATTCCTGCCCGTGGCCATCAAACTGGACAACTCCTCACTTCATGTCCAAGAATCCAGCTCACCTGACATCTCATTTAATTTAATTTTATATCTTATTTTATTCTATGCTTATATTTTATTTTGTACACTGTTTGGGGGGTGGGGGGTGCAAATTTTGGTAATTTTTCATTTTTGTGACTCTCGTCATATTTAATCTTGTAATTTGTGCACTGGAGCTATGTGGAGAAAGAATTTCCCGCAAGGGATGAATAAAGTATTTTCAATTCAATTCAATTCCCTGAATGGCCTGAGCCTTTCAGAGAGACAGAGTGGCAGAAAATACAGGTACAAAGGAAGGAGATGAAAACAGAGGTATGTATGTATGAATTGATTCATTTTTAATTTAATTAATTGGATTTGATTGGATTATAATAACTATGAATTGAACTCCAATTGGCTTGAATTGGACTGTATTACTGAAGTGCCTTGAGATGACATTTGTTTTAATTTGGCGCTCTATAAATAAAACTGAACTGAACTGAATTGGAAATGTTTTCGTCATGTATCAGGGAAGAAATCAGCTTCTGAAATATGAGTGTGTATTTGTGTCTTTCATACTCAAGCTGCTGGTTTCTAAAGGGAACACTGGAAATATGGAGTAAACACTGCTTTAGGTGACTTTTGATCTTTTAGGTCATTGTAGATTTGGTTGTAATGATTATCACAGCCTGTGGTGACAGGGGCAAGGAAAGTGGGCAACTAGGCCAGACACACATGCCACCTTATTTTCCTATCCTTGTGGTGATTCAGTGATTCACCATTGACATAATGCATTCCCGAGCCCTAACCCTGAATCTAACCATTAACTAATCTTAGCCATGACCATATAACCAAGGACCACCCTAAAACTCTAAGAGATCCCTTTAAACATGTGGGGCTGACTGTTTGGTCCTTACAAGTATAGTGGGCTCTTTGTTTTTGTATCATGTGAATATAAAAAAACAAGCACACATACACACACTAAATCAAAAGGACACATTTACATCTTGGGACCCTGTACCCACTGGCCCACATACCATGACTCAGGCTCCTCAGCTGTGTGTGTGTTGAGGGTGGAGATGAACTGACAGAAAGATGCATTGTGACACAGGTCACGGGTCAGTCAGCCCACAACCCAGAGACTGCCAAACCAGCCGGCCTCCCCTCCTCGTACCCCCATCCCTCTATGTATCCATCCACAGAAAAGTTCCAGCAGGGGAGCAGACACTAAAAGCCATTGTTGTACATTCCCTGCCACAGAAAGAGCTGCCTTGTCATCTATACAGCACCATCACATGCTTGGGCTGTTCAAAAAAATGACTTGCATCATCAGCTAGCTTCTCTTTTACATGTGACTGAAAACATGACCACATACTGACCTCTGGACTAAGTGCTACATCCTGATAGATTCATGGCGATTTGACACCTGCTGTCACTTACAACCTACTGATGCATTTTAGACCTTACAGAAGGTCTAAAAGAACTGAATTCAAAACAATGTATGCTCTTGTTTTTCAAGAAAACCCACATACGACCCAGGCTAATGATCATACAGATCTGAGGTACACATATAGAACCAACTGTGTCACCTACAGCCAAAGTTTCCAAGGCTCTACATTCTAAGAGCAGAGGCCTGTTCTCATTGGTCCTCTGGGTGACCCATACAACGGTCCTGGATTGGTTAATTGATCATCACAGAGCTGCTTCTGTTGAAAGCAATTCAAGTTACACAGGGCATGTTTTACCACATTAACAAGAATGGTGCCTTTGTTTTGTCAATCCAACAATGACACATAAATGCAGCACTGTCTGCCAAGCTCTCCATGGGTCATTGACAGATTAAGTAGCATGCAAGGCAGGCACTGGGACAGTCCGTATCGTTGAAGGTACGGTTCCTCTCATGCAGGGGGGCACTGATAGACATCTTCATCATGGCTGCTGCTGCTAGTTTGAGAAGACTGACAGACGGGGTCAGTGGTTTGCTTCAAAATAACAAAGGAACATAGGAAAGGGGCTCAGAAGAACCACTGACACGATTTAGAGGTTTTTCTATTTCCCGTTCAAAAGTATATTGAGTTAAAAAGAGTAAACATAAGACAGTCAGATTACAGAGGGTGCAATATGCAGAGATTAGTACATTTGGGCTGTGTATCAGACACTGACATGCTGAAAGAAGAAAGGTAACGCACCAAACATTGGAATACTGTTCGCTTCATTATGTTTGGTGCACTGCTGACACTGAAAGGTGCTTGTACAGGCAACTTTCCAGCAGTTTAGGTGTCAGTTTGGTCAAATTTGGAAACTACAACATTTATATATTCAATTGTGATCTTAAATATAATCTTAAAAAAAGTTTTTAAAAATCAATGAAGAAACAACAGTAGCTCTGGTTCCTCTGTGAGATCTGTCTGCGCAGATGGTTGGCAGGACTGGGGTCAACTGATTGTGTCCCCTCACAAAGAGGTAGGAAGGATTTAGTGGAAAACAATCCCATTTTGCACTGTAATGCTCCTGAAGGAAACTCCGAAAGAAGTGAATAAAGACTGATAAAAGTCTGATTTTTCTTTGAATGACACAAAAATTCTTTTTTTTTTTTGTCAAGGGGACAGCTGTAGCTTAGGAGTGCGCACAGTCAGTTACTGACCGCTTCTCTAGCCTCCAAGACTAGAATAGCACTATGCAAGTACAGTTTATGTATTTAAATGTGCTTATTGGTGAGACATTTCTGGCCAGCTTTGAGGAAATGTACAGAGACATATACTGCATCCCTAAATGGTAGAGTTCAGTGAAAACAGAGAGACTGAGCTACAAGCCCATCCAAGAGCAATTGTATACATGTGTTGATTCTGTGCTAAAACTGGGTTTGCAGTGTTAAATGACTGTTAGGGTCCAGGAGCTGGAAGGACTGACAGAAGTCCCCAGCCTGATCCACAGTGGTGCCCACTTTCTCCGTGTCCCTTTGTGGTTTTTATCAGTGCTGTTCAGCAACAGCTGTGGCTGGAAAGTTCAAAGGACAAAACAGTTTCTGGAAAGTGAGGTCAGCAGTAAATTATTTTAGGAGCCGCTCATCTGTAACTGCCAGCACATAAATTGCCAACAAGAGCAGAAGTAACAGTAACATACAATGACATACCCACTGCTGGAACAAAATGTCCAATCACTGAACTGGGCAAAGAAACAGAATACCAAAATAAAGAAAAGACCGAGCCCCACAGTGTGATGGGTGCGATTAATAATACATGCTTTCACACCTTTCAACAATAGCTGCTGGATGGTACGTTAACAGTACATGAGCCCTGGTGTGACAGCTGCTGGAGGAACCACCTTAGCACCGACTGATTCACGGCTCACCAACAGTCTCTGTGGCAGCCACACCACGTCATCAATAACAGCAGAGACAATAGGTTCCTCTTACTGCCTCGAGACTCCTACACAGTCAGTGGGGTCATATGGCACTGAAAGGATCGGATTATTGGCTAAATTACAATCAGAATGAGTTATTAAATTCATGTAGACACCTTAATCTGACAAGAAATTGGATCGAATCGGGTTACTCGCGATCGGATTAAGACCCCCAGATAACTGGGTTGAAAGTCACTCTAAACCTGCTTGTAGACGTTGAAGCACGTGGTGAATCAGACTTTGCGTTCTGCTCATGCTCCAGATGTTTTCCCGGGGTCGTGACCCGGAAGTCAAAGGAGACGATATTCCTGTTGTTGTCGCCGTCAGAAAGAAAGAAACAACGCGATGGAGAATGCTCCGTTGGGCATCGAGTTTGTGCAACAAGCAGCTCATCACAGACCAAATGTAGAGGGACGTAGCTTCATCTGGCTCTGCGTTCTCCATCTTTCTCCAATGCCTGAGTTTGTTGTTGTTGTTGGTGAAGAGGTCAACAGGAAGTGGCTCTATTAGCAACAGCTGGAATGGGTACAGCGCCACCTATCGTACCGGGGTAAGACACGCTTTGTGCCTCTGATCCCATTCATTCACCTCCATATAGCCAAGGAGAATTACCCTGGCTCAGATAGGGAGCAGAACCCAACTATAGCTGTAATGGAATTAATCTCACCATGTGGACCCACTGAGTGCTGCTGACAGCAGCCTCACAAAGTCAGCTTTATTGTCAATTTCTGCAATACATACACAGACATACTGAGTCATTTAAATTACGTGAAAACACAGAATAAAGCAAACAGTAAAAAACTGAGTAAAAAAACAAGTCTTAATATAAGAGAAAATGTTAAAATATTTTAAAGAAAGTATTGAGAAGAAAAATATAATACAAATATAAATAAGAACATAAGTATATACTATCCTGACAAGGGTAGCAAAACAGTAACCAGGAAATATAAATGTAAAAATATAAACAGTGAAATGCAGTGGATGAGGTATTGGCATTTGCAAATGGTTGTGCAAATGTGCAGTACAGCTATATATATATGTGTATGTATATATATATATATATATGTGTATGTATATGTATATATATATATATATATATATATATATATATATATATATATATATATATATATAGTGTTCTGCTGAGCAGAGATACTGTGTCTGATCTGCAGCTAAATGCTGTAGAGTTGCACTGAAGCACAGAGAAACACATTAAATGCAATGAGTCAAAGAGCAGCAAGGACAGCTCTGACAGTGATGCTGGACCATGATCTCTGCCCTCAGATCAGCTGAGTGCAAACACAACATGACCTGTCTGCAGGAGGGCAGGAGACCATGCTGGGGGGGTTGTGCTACACCCAACACCTGGTGTTGTCCATGTGAAGCCTTCAAGGTGAAATATCAGAAGGCGTTCAACAGTGATCACAATGAACTAAACTTGAGTGCAGGGACAGATCCAGAGCTGGAGGAGGGAGGAGGCTCAACAACAACCAGTAAGTTGTGTAGCCAGGCCGGCTGAGAGCGATGACCTCTGGATACATGCCGTCCCTGTGCACCACAGCGGTGAGCCAAGGACGGACAGAGGAGCAGTAAGCCATAGCGAGGGAGCCAATAAATTCCAACGGGCAGTGAAATGAGGAAAAGAAGAGCCAGAGAGCAGGGGTGAGGAAACTAAACAGGTGATTTATCTTGTCGTGCGCGAAAGAAGGAAAGACACTGATTTTTCTTTGTAAGTTATATTTCGCTGCATCAATGACTGCTTCAATCCAAAAGGACTCATGCGAAAAACCTTCATCAAACATAAAATGTTGCCTCAAAAATGTATAGTATGGAACTAATTCCATCATAAAGATGAGAAAAAGTAGGAGCTCCAGAGACAGGAGAGCAGAGGGAAACATGAGGCTGACGGTACAAGAGGAAGTTACAGAGACAGAGAAACTACAAGGTCCAGACAGGAGATAGAGAAGAGAAGTAGGAAGAACGCAGGCAGGCAGATATAAAGCCCTCCCTACATCACATGACCCACGGCAGATGCAGTGTTTGTTCAAGTTTAATATCAGAGCCCTGAAAGGTCCACTGCCTCACTTCTGAGGGAAAAGCACACCTGCACCAGTTTAGCTCCCCTGTTGACTCTAATTTATATATCATATTGTGTGTGTGTGTGTGTGTGTGTGTGTGTGTGTGTGTGTGTGTGTGTGTGTGTGTGTGTGTGCTTAGGCTTCAAGGTAGGAATGTCAAGTATGCACTGGAAAAAAAGCTGGGGCCTCCTTTTTACCCGATCCTGCAGTAATAGTCAGCACAGTTCCAGATTATGGAGCACAGCAGACAGAAGATGATCACAGCTCCTCTAAAACGTGTGTCTGCTGGCATTTACCACGTCTTCATGAAATAATAACATGCACTTTCATAGATGCATTTCAAAAGCTTCAAGCTTATTTGTGTGTTTTCTGGGCTGCACGGTGGTGTGGTGGTTAGCATTGTTAGCTGCATGTTCTCCCCGTGTCTGTGTGGGTTCTCTCCAGGTACTCCGGCTTCCTCCCACCATCCAAAAACATGCATGTTGGGAGTCACGTGGGTGCGCCGAGCAAGATGGCGGCGCAGTAGACGAGCTCGCTCACCCACCGATATTTATGATATTTTACTGCATGAAAACCCACAACTTTTTGCAAAATAATAACACTTGGTGTTCATGATATATATTTAAGTAAGCCAGTGGGGGTTTTTCGGACCCCAATGGCGACCACATCGAAGTACTTCAAAGACTCGGCCTGCAAGTCTGCCAGAAAAAATCCTCCCCCGCCAACTGAAGGAAGGATAACTTCAGACTCGCGGCCGCCGCCAGTGCAGCAAGGAAAGCAACCTGCCGAAAAAACTGCCAACATGGAGAATATGTTTGCCCAAGTTTTCAAGACGAGCACCACATTGCAGGGAGTGACAGCAGACATACTAGCCATTAAAGAAACAACAAATGAGTTAAAAACATGGTGAACAACATTCAAGAAAGGCTGGGGGAGGCGAAGTGGCGGATCTCCCACCTGGAGGACACAACTGACCGGCTTGTGAGCGACGGAGAACATGCTGAAAAAAGGACGGAAGTTTTATAGGATCGCCTCCAAATGCTTGAAAACCACAGCAAGAGAAATAACGTGAGGTTATTGGGGCTGAAGGAAACCTACGGAACGAACGGCACAATGGAGGAATGCATGAACAAAATGCTGAGCGACGGGCTCGAAGTTGATGTTCAAGGTGAATTTGAAATAGAGCGGGCACACCGAGAACTAGCTCCCATCCCCAATCAGGACCAGCCGCCCAGACCGGTGCTGATCAGATTTTTACGGCACTCAGCGAGGGATAAAGTTTTGAAAGCTGTCAGAGTAAAACGAGGGCTTGAATGGGAAGGACTGAGACTTTCTGTGTTTCCAGACATGTCGAGGGAACTGGCCGAGAAGAGGAAGACCTTTAACACTAGAACTACCAGGATTTTTCTGCCTACCTAGAAGTACCAGAGAGGGGTCATTTGACCCGGCGGCTTTTACCGAATACACTAATCACTCATTTTGTTATGGTAATGAGGCTGTTAGGGGCCGTGTGTGGGGTGAGGGGTGAGGGGGTCACACCTTACAGTGGTAACAGCCAAGACAAACAGGGACAGACAGCTTCTTCCCAAGGGCTGTCAGCCTCCAAAATCACCACAGGTAAATAGCAACTTGCATGAAGATATCAGCAGCAAAGACAGATAGCACAGTTTGGCGGACAGTGTGTTACAGTTTTTCTCCATTGGTTTGGCTCATTTCTTGAAACTGAGATGTCATTCTCAAAACATGGACAAATCCCAAAACTAATTTGCAGTTCCTCACAACAGAATGGCATTTATCATTGCTTTCATCAAATTTCAAATGCTTTTGTACATGTCTCAATCATTTAGTACATCCTTGCAAATGGCTATGTACAAGTATCCTACAGTTAACACAATCAGCTTACATTTAGTACAATTTTCAAATGAATGTACCTTGCTGATCTATCCCAATTGGTTGATTCTCAGTGTAATGGTTGTCCTGAAAACATGTCAGCACATTTTCTTCATATAAGTCATCATATGCAGAATGTGTATTTTATTTTTTTAAAACATGGTGAGCTGGACTTGTGGGATATATCGTAATTCACTCTCATTGGTTGTATGCAGAGAGCGCGCAAATTGCTACTATTCTGTTGTCTGCCGTGCACGCGAACGCGATGATTGGTTCAATGAACGTGTGAATGTCCCATGTGATCATGACGAATCATATGACTGCAACCAGATAATGGTTGAATTAACGTGTGAATCTCCCATGCCATGTGACCATAACGACTCATGTGAATGCAACCTGGCAATTGTTAGATGGATAAATACCAGTGCATGTGGACTACTGCTTCATTTCCCTCAAGAATTTTGTGGTGAAAGAAGCTCCTCTCCAACCTCAATACTAAAAGCTTGCCTTGGGGTCCCCTTCCCAACACAGGCTCAAGCGACTCTGTGACTCAAGTGACAGCTGTGAGCTGCTAACAGCCACATTTCCACAACAAAAGGAGTGTCCGCAGGGGGTCCAAAGGGTCATATGACCCTCTTGTGGGTCTTTTAGGTAAAAAGGTCAATTGACCCCTCCGTGGTAGTTCTAGTGTTAAGCCCCATACACACACGTCGCTGCTATTTACTCGCTACTCGCTCACTCGCCTACTCGCCACTCGCTTGGGTGCTTTTGCTGACTTGGTGTGTAGAAGTTGGGTGGCCACTGTTTGGAGAACACTGGGGGAACGTCACCTGTCAATAATCTGTATTCTGCATTTTAATTGGCTACTCGCTTTTACTCGCTTTACTCGCGTCGCTCGAAGTTGAAATATGTTCATCTCGGAATCCGCCCACATCGCATCGCTTGTACTCGCTTGTACTCTCCTCGCCTACTCGCCTCCTCGCCTCCTCGCCTCGCGTGAACACATAGACATTCTATTGACTTCACTCGCTGAGCGAGTAAATAGCAGCGACGTGTGTGTACGGGGCTTTACGGCCGCGAAGAAAACACTGCAGCTCAATGTGAGACACACGCTGGCCCATCCAGCAACAAAACCCGGAGCTTTACGAGCGCCAAGGACGCGGAAAAATTCATCAAAACAAGCTGCAATGCAGATGGGTAACCTGAATAGTCTGTCTAAAAACAGAAGCAGTGCACAATAAAAGGTGACATGGACAATGAGAACTAGACTGATTTAAAAGTGGACAATGTGTAACAAACATCGGTGGGGGTTTGGGTTTGGTTCTGTACCGCCCGAGCTGAAAGTCAGAGAGAGTTGGCTCGAAGTGTAATATCCCGCGGACCAAAACGTCCGTTGCTTTTCTTTCTTTTTCTGTTTTTATTTTTGGGGCCCCAGGTAACGTTTTGTGGGGCCTGTTTAAGTTTAGTTTCCTGTATTTTTTCTTTTCTTATTATAAAAGTGTCAGTGTTTACAACGCTGTTCACATGGTTTGTGTAGAGTTGTTTCTGGTGATGACAGACAAAACTGGCAGAGAGAAAAGTCAGATGTTGAGATTACATGAGACACTAAAGACTCGCGGAGACCGCAAGGGTTTTGAAAGAGTTTACTGTGTGCTGGTCAACATTTCAAAGAATGGAGCAAATCAAGGAACGACTGATTGAAGAAGTACGAAAGTACAAAAACCACTATGTGACGTCCCGTAAAGACTACAAGAACGCTCAAATGACCAACAATTCTTGGCCAGAGATTACAGAAACTGTTGGGATGGACGTCGAAACGTGCATCAAGAAGTGGAGGTCCGTGAGGGACAAGTATGTTCGACTCAGACAGAAGACGGCCAGCTGCAGTGGGGATGCTGACGTAATACCAGCAATTAAGAAAGGAGATAGAATAGTTTCTTCGACAAAAGAACAGTCTGTCTTTCAACAGTTCTATAAAGGACTATATACATCAGACATCAATCCCTGACATCATCAGACATCAAACAAGAAGAATTGACAGAATTTTTCTCTATATGCCTAGATCCGTACTGCCCAACCAGTCGATCTGGTCCCAAGTCGACCGCGAGGGGTGTAGGAAAAAAATGAAAAGAATCATTCTCCCGCTGAAAAGAAATTACAATATAAATTTCTCTGGCGCACCACTATCGCTATGGAAACGGCAGGAAACAAGCACATCTCCCATGAGTCTGAGCAGAGCAGTTATTAATAACAACAACACTGATAATATTATTAATGAAAGACATTCCTGCGACCCGCCCAAGGCCTGCTCAACAGGGTGGGGGTGGGGGTGGGGGTGGGGGTGTGTCTCACTCTTACCTGCATTTAAAACCTGAGAGCCCTGAGCTAGCGATCAGAGCGGTTAGCACTCCTAAAGGTAAACATGGCTGTGCTAAAACGCGCCAGGACCTACCATTTTCACTCAGAATGGGAAGAAGATTATTTTTTTGTTTATTCTCATTCAAAGCCAGCGTGTTTGATCTGCAATGCAACGATGGCGTTGGCAAAGAAAGGGAATCTGGAGCGGCATTTGAAAACGGTACACAGGAGCTACGAGAGAGATTTCCCCGCAAAAATGCCTTTACGCGCCACAAAAGTGCGGATTAGAAAGCACAGCTTGCAGCACGGCAGTCAGTCTTCACCCAACCGAAGACCCAGGGTAAGGCCCACAAGAAGCCATTCAAAGACAGCGAAATTGTGAAGGAAGCCTTTCTCGAGGCAGCGGATAGCCTTTTTGACGACTTTAAAAATAAACCAGAGATCGTGAAGGCCATTAAAGAAGTGCAACTCTCCCGCAATACTACCACAGGGCGATGTGAGGGAATGGCTGTGGATGTGGAGGAGCAACTGAGGAAGGATATGGGCGTGTGAGTGCTTTTCCCTCCAATTTGACGAGTCGACTGATATGGTGGATGTGGCACAATTGTGTGTTTTCATCAGGATGGTTTTTGAAGACATGAGCACCAAGGAAGAGCTGCTCACCATTTTGCCATTAAAAGGACACACCAGAGGTGAGGATGTTTTCAATTCCTTCATGGGATTTTTTAGCGAGACAAAACTGCTGCTCTTCAAGCTGATCTCGTAAGCTGACCTTCGTAAAGCTAGAACTGCTTATTATTCATCATTGATAGAAGAGAATAAGAACAATCCCAGGTTTCTTTTCAGCACTGTAGCCAGTCTGACTAAGAGTCCGAGCTCTGCTGAGCCAGTTATTCCTTTAACTCTCAGCAGTGATGATTTCATGAGCTTCTTTATTAATAAAATTGTTTCTATCAGAGAGAAGATTGATGGAGTCCTTCCCACTATTATCAGTGATGTATCATCAAGTACAGCAGCTTTAGAAGTATCTTTAGAACCTGATTTATATTTAGACGGCTTCTGTCCAGTTGATCTCTCTGAACTAACAACAGCAATAGTCTCTTCTAAACCATCAACTTGTGTTTTAGACCCAATCCCAACCAGACTGTTCAAGGAGGTTTTCCCATTAATTGACACTTCCATATTGGATTTGATCAATCTGTCTTTGTTGACAGGATATGTACCTCAGACTTTTAAGGTTGCTGTAATTAAACCTTTACTTAAAAAACCTACTCTTGATTCAGAAGTGTTGGCTCATTATAGACCTATATCCAATCTCCCTTTTATGTCTAAAGTTCTTGAAAAAATAGTTGCAGCTCAGCTTTGTGATCACTTACACAGAAATAATCTGTTTGAAGAGTTTCAGTCAGGATTCAGAGTGCATCATAGCACAGAAACTGCACTGCTGAAAGTTACCAATGATCTCCTCTTAGCCTCTGATAGCGGACTTGTGTCTGTGCTTGTCCTGTTGGATCTCAGTGCTGCATTTGATACGGTCGATCACAGTATCTTATTACAGAGACTTGAACATGTTATTGGGATTAAAGGAACTGCATTAGGCTGGTTTAAGTCATATTTATCTGATAGATTTCAGTTTGTTCTTGTAAATGAAGAATCTTCCTCACACACCAGAGTAAGTCATGGAGTTCCCCAGGGTTCTGTGCTTGGACCGATTCTTTTCACTTTATACATGCTTCCATTAGGTAACATTATTAGACAGCATGGCATAAATTTCCATTGCTATGCTGATGATACTCAGCTGTACTTATCTATGAAACCAGATGAACCCAATAGGTTGGTCAGACTACAAGCATGTCTTAAAGACATAAAGACCTGGATGACTCAGAACTGTCTGCTTCTAAATTCAGACAAACTGAAGTCGTTATCTTTGGACCTGAGCGCTTCAGGGAGAAATTGTCTAGCTATATAGTTACTCTAGATGGCATTTCCTTGGCTTCAAGTTCTACAGTGAGGAACCTTGGAGTTATTTTTAACCAGAATTTATCATTTGACTCGCATATAAAACAGGTTTCTAGGACTGCCTTCTTTCACCTTCGTAATATTGTTAAAATCAGGAACATCTTGTCTCAGAGTGATGCAGAAAAACTGCTCCATGCATTTGTTACTTCAGGATTGGACTATTGTAATTCTTTATTATTGGGCTGTCCCACATATTCTCTGAAAAGCCTTCAGCTGATCCAAAATGCTGCAGCCAGAGTTCTGATGAGAACTAACAGCAGAGATCATATTTCTCCAGTTTTAGCTTCTCTTCATTGGCTCCCTGTTAAATTCAGAATAGAATTTAAGATTCTTCTCCTTACATATAAAGCTCTTAATGACCGAGCTCCATCATATCTTAAAGATCTCATTGTAAGATATTTTTTCTAACAGAGCACTTCGTTCCCAAACTGCAGGTTTACTTGAGGTTCCCAGAGTTTCTAAAAGTAGAATGGGAGGCAGAGCCTTCAGTTATCAGGCCCCTCTCTTGTGGAATAAGCTGCCAGTAAATGTCCGGGAAGCAGACACCCTTTCCACTTTTAAGACCAGGCTTAAAACTTTCCTTTTTGATAAAGCTTATAGTTAGGGATGGCTCAGGTGATCCTGAAACATCCCATAGTTAAGCTGCTATAGGCCCAGACTGCTGGGGGGCCTCATCTGTCACACCTTTCCTCACTTTACTCTCTTTATGTATATGTGACATTATTGTGGTCATTAACTCGTGTTTCCCTGTTCCAACAGATATCCTTTGAATGGTGTTACAGTGCCGCCGCGCCCCCCCTTTCTGTCTTCTCAAACCCCAGCTGGTGGAGGCGGATGGCCACCCTTCCTGAGTCTGGTTCTGCCAGAGGTTTCTTCCTGTTAAAAGGGAGTCGTTTCTCTCCACAGTCGCCTCAGGCACGCTCAGGACGGGAGATTGGACCGAAAAAGAAAAAGTTTCAGTGCAATCTGTTGGTTTCCTTAGCTAGGAAATTGTTTTTGAAATGGCTCTATATGAACGAATTGGATTATTTTATGAATAATTATGATTACAATTAATTGAATTCCAATTGGCTTGAATTGGACTTTATTATCTAAGTGCCTTGAGATGACATTTGTTGTATTTGGCGCTATATAAATAAAAATGAATTGAATTGAATCTCCATCACAACTGACGGGGAGCCTGCTATGTTGGGCCGCACCAGTGGGTTCATTGCACTGTGCAAAGACGGTGAATCTTTCCTGGATTTCCTGAATCATCATTGTATAATTCACCAGCCAGTGTTGTGTGGAAAGATTTTAAATATGAAAGAAGTGATGGATACTGTGATGAAGATTGTGTGTTAAGTTGGTGCCAGGAGTCTGCAGAGAAGACTTTTCCGTGCTCACTTGGAGGAGAATGATGCTGAGCACACAGACCTGCTGCTTCACACGGATGTTAGATGGTTCAGCAGAGGTAAACTTTTGGCCAGATTTACGGAGCTGCTGCCTGAAATCAAGGACTTCCTGAGGCTTTCAAAACATGTGGATTACCATACAAAGCTAGAGCACCACCAGTGGCTTTTAGACGAATCTTTCCTCACTGATCTCACTGGCGAGCTCAATGAATTAAATTTAGAGCTGCAGGGTAAAGATGTTGTCAAAATGATGAGTTCAGTAAACAAGTTTAAAAGCTACAGCTGATGTCCAGCAGGCTGCAGCTGGTAACCTGTGCAACTTCCCTCACATGCAGCAGAACTACAACGTTGAGGTAAAGGTGTGACACAGCTGGACAGTGCACGTTATGAGGAGCGTGTTCAGAGCATCTCGTCAGAGTTTGGGAGGCGTTTTACTGACTTTGAATCCATCGAGCCTGTAGCCAGCTACATGTGTTATCCATTTGGTGCAAGAATTGATGTTGATGACATTGCCGCCAAAATAGAATCACTTTTGGACCTGGAAAGCTCATGGCCCTGTCACACTGTTGCGTATGGCACTAGCGTATGCCAGCGTATGAAAATTATCACTCATACGCTGGTATACGCTGACATACGCTAGGGGAATGTTAGGCATAGGTTGTATACGTTTCAAGCACGCTGGCATACGTTGGCATACGCTGAGGCAGAAATAAATTTTTGAACATGCTCACAACTTTTGTGCTTATGCGAGCGTATGGTTAATACGCTAAGCATACGCTAGGCATACGCTGAATACGCTAGAGGTACGATATAGGTACGTTACTGATAGGTCGAGAACGCTGGACATAAGTTGCCATACGTTGGCATGAAGGTGTACCGTACAGCTAGGAGATGGAGGCGGCAACTGACATATCTGAGGCAACCGACGATTCACAGGAGCGGTCAGGAGGAGGAGTTGGGGATCTTGATCGCTCAGAAGCATGTAACTCATCAGCCGCAGGTGCATCAGGCATTTCAGCAGGTTTGGGTGAGAATGATTCTTGTGTTTTTTTGCCTTTTCCTCGGCCTCGGCCCAGGGCCCGGGCAAACGACGATTGCTTCTTGGGAGGCATGATCGAGATGAATGTCTCGAGAGATTCGTCTACTGCAATAATGGAGCAATGTGGAAAGGCTGCTGATATAGGCGCGTTGAAACGTACGCTGGGCATGCGCAGTTCATATGCTACTCATACGCTAGTCATACGCTGACATACGCTGGCCATACGCTGTCAATACGCTGACCATAAGCTACTCATACGCTACTCATAGGTTCAATACGGTAAGTATACGCACAATTCTTTATTTTCAAGGACTTTTCGTGCGTATGAAAATTATATTATTAATTTTCATACGCTTCTCTCATACGCAACAGTGTGACAGGGCCATCAGCTCTTGAGGATGAGATTCTGACATTGAGATCAAAGCCAGATCAACATCCGCTCAACCTGGAGAGCATGTAGTGTTGTGGAAACTACTGGTGGAGGAGAAGTATTCCAGTCTCAGAAGATGTGCTTTGAACCTGACAGCTCTTTTTGGATCAACTTATTTGTGCGAGTCTGATTTCTCGCACATGAAAATCATCAAGTCCAAGTTCAGATCAACAATGACTGATGAAAATCATCAAGTCCAAGTTCAGATCAACAATGACTGATGACCACCTTACATCCAGCTCCTACACTCCTGACCACGAGAAGCTAGCCTCCTTCTCCCAGTGCCAGGTCTCTCACTGGGCTAGGAAGTGATTTCCAGCTGCTCTATGTGCCTTTAATTGCCTAAATAATAAATAAAGTTTTTTTAATTGAATTGAATTAAATTTTTTCAAACTCAGAGATCTACCTGTTTTGTATCCAGTTTATTTTTCTGTTTGGTTCATATTAAGGTCAGTTTTGGTTAGTTACTGCAGGCTGGAAATGATGTGTAGGTTTGCCATGTTGACACTGATCTCTGGAGGTTGGCTACTTGAAAAGTAGATCTTGGGTCAAAAAAGGTTGGGCACACCTGGCCTAGATTGTCACCTGAACAGGTGGGATCATTAGATCATTTAATAACAGAGAATGAAATCAGGAATGCAGTTTCATGTATGAAATCAGGGAAGTCACCGGGCCTCGACGGATTCCCGGTGAAATATTACAAGCAGTATATAGATATCCTAGCACCAAAATTACAAGAGATACACAATGAAGCTGTTAAAATAGGAACCCTTCCCCCGACATTTAACGAGGCTTTAATATCAGTGATACCTAAAAAAGATAGAGATACCACAAACCCCGCTAACTATCGACCTCTAAGTTTGATAAATCTGGATTGCAAGATCCTAACTAAGATCCTGGCTACACGTCTGGAGAAGGCTTTACCGAACATCATACATTCTGACCAAGTCAGATTTATGAAAAATAGGTCCTCGACCGACAACATGAGAAGATTACTACACCTAATCTGGCTGAAGAGGACAGTAAAAGACCCAGTTGTTGCCCTCTCGCTTGATGCTGAGAAGGCATTCGACCGAATTTCTATTTGCAGCCTTGTCACATTTTGGATTTGGACCAACCTTTATTAAGTGGATTAGAACTATATACAAAAACCCTAAGGCAGCGGTGATAACAAACGGTGTAATCTCACCTCCTTTTAACCTCACCAGAGCTACTCGACAGGGCTGTGCTCTGTCACCACTGCTGTTTAATATTGTACTGGAACCATTAGCTATTGCCATCAGAGCCAGCTATTAGAGGGGTGGAAGGAGGAGGGAAAGAGCATAAACTATTATTATATGTGGACGATATTCTGATGCTGATAAAGGACCCATTAAATTTAATACCCCACCTGATGAACACGATACAATCTTACTCCAAATTATCAGGATATAAAATTAACTGGACAAAGTCAGAAGCTTTGCCTCAATTACAATATCACCTCGACACTTTAACCACAATGTCACTTTAATTTTTTATTGTCACTTTAATTACATTGTCATTTTAATATAATCGACGCCTTATTTTATTTATTTGCTAAATATTTTATTTTATTTTTTATATATATTTTTTATTTTATTTTTATTTTTCATTATTTATTTTTTATTTTTTGTCACCCCCTTCTGTGTTTTATTTTCTTTATGATTCCATTTTCTTGTTCTTCTTTTAATGGACCGCTCTTCGCCCTTCTGATTGCCCTTCGGTGAAAAATAAAGTTTTTTCTGATTCTGATTCTGATATATCTGAATTATGCAATTCAAACTTACTGACAAATTCCGGCTTTAAATGGATACCAAAAGGGATGAAATACTTGGGAATCAAACTAAGCAGCGAAGTGGAGGAAATACCTTCATTAAATTTTGAACCATTGTTGCAAAAAATTCAAACTAATCTGGATAAATGGGGGAAACTAAGGCTTACATTATGGGGGAAGGTCAATGGGATAAAAATGGTGGTTACACCGCAATTTGCTTATGATGTTGCCAATAACTGTATCTCCTCAGATCTTTAAACAGTATGATACAATAATTAAAGAATTCTTATGGGACAGGAAAAGACCCAGAATTAAATTGAGTAAAATGTGCTCTCCTAGAGACAGAAGAGGCCTGGGGTTGCCAGACCCGAGATTTGGCTATACTATGTCTCCTTTGAAATGGCCAAATAAGCCTATCACTGGAAAAAAGACAAACAGCTGGAGTGGGTTACTATTGAAAATAAGCTGTCATCCCCTTTCACTCCTATTGATAGATTCTCACAGTCCACACATAATGTAGTGAACCGTATTATGTCTCACTCCCAAGAGATCTGGATCAAGATACATAAAATGCATAAATTATCACACTGTAAACAAATACATTCTTCTCTGTGGCATAACCCCATAATCAGTATAGGTAAGGCATCAGTGTATTGGAAGGAATGGCACCTTAATGGGCTATGTCATATTGCTGATCGATACGAGGAAGGGGTGTTCATGTCATTCCCTGATATAAAAAGAAATTACGATCTCCAAGGAAAAGGTCATTTTTGGAAATATCTACACATCAGAGACTGTATAACATCCAGGATTCAGTACAAGGATGGAAACCACATCATGGACTATTTCACGCTACCTGCGGAGTACCACCGAGCCTCTATATTCTATAGAACAACCAACCAATTGCTCAGCGATGACTGTCGGAGCCTGAAAATGATATAGGAGAGAGACCTGGGATGCTTAATGGATGAAGAGGAGTGGCTGAGAATCATATCTGTTACGCCAAGGGACTTATGTTTTAAGTTTTATGTTTTAGGTCACGTTTTGGTTTTTAGTCCATGTTTAGTTTTTAGTTTTGCCATGTTTTAGTTTCCCTTCACTCAGTTCATTAGTTTATTCACTGCACCTGTTCATTCCCCACCAGCTGCACCCAGTCACTAATCACTCAGTCCCGCATTGTTGAGATCTCCGTTTATCTAAACTCTGGGAGGATAAACTCGATGTGCAGTCCTTCAGCCTTTCTCCATACTCGGACAGATACTGTAGATATGGGTGGAATAATGCCTTCACACACCTTGCTGTGGTACGAGTGCTTGTGTTTGGCTTTTCATTTAACTAAATACCCAAAGACTCTCTGTTACAGAATCTTAACAGCAAAGCTATGAGCAGAACATTCGGCCTTTCAGGATCGAACTGCAACAACTGCCCTCTCCCCAAAATATATCCATCTTTTCAAGCCAGTCAAATTATGCTTCAGGGGCAACAATAGAAGGTTTGGTACTCTGACCTCTGATCATCTCTACAGGAAAGGCAGACCAGGATTTCCTGTGGAGGCTGGCAGCTTTTAACCCCTGCAGAAAACTTTTTTACCAGTCTGTGATTGCCAGCGCTCTTTTCTATGGTGTGGTGTGCTGGGGAGGTAGCATCAGAATGAGGGACACAAGTAGACTGGACAGGCTGGACAGACGTGCTGCTCTGTGCTTGGGATGGAGCTGGAGTCGGTCGTGGAGAGGAGGACACTGGACAAGCTGCTGGCCATCATTGATGGGGTCAGACACCCTCTGCACGTCCCCATCACAGCACAGAGGAGCTGGTTTAGCAGCAGGCCGCTGTCACTGAACTGCTCTACGGACGGGCTCAGAAAACCCTTCCAGGGCCATTAGACTGTATAACAGCACAATGGAGAGGGGTGGAGGGCGGGGGGCACTACAGTGCTACAGGTGGTGCTATGGACAATATGTAGGACGGTGAATGACTAGCTTTTTTAACTTGTGTCACCTTATGTGTAGTCTACGTCACCTTACTTCACTTTATTTTATTTTTATTATTGACCTGATACTGCTTTTGCTTTTTATTGGTGTTTGCTTTCATTGATTAAAAAAAATGTCTATCTTTATCTATCAATCTATCGATCTATCTAGTCAGCATGTGCAACTGCTCATCTGGAAAATCATGCGCTAAATAGTTGGAGGTAAAGTGGCGCTGGGAATGATAGGCGACTGCATCACTGTAAAAGAACAGGAGTGAAGCAACCGAAAACTCAAGACCCAACAAGACAAACTGACCAGGACAAAGTAATTACTTCCAGTTGACAGATCAAAAATGGGCAGAGGGGGAGAAATAAGCTACTTGAAAGCATACAGCAGAACAAAACAAAGGGTGGAGTCTGTAATGTCTGCTTGGTGGCAGCAGGGATAGAACCATCCCAACACGCTTACTTCCCCTCTTAGGTTTGAGCTGTATGAGGACTGCTCCCCTCAAGTACCGACAATACCCAAAAGCAAAACTCTCTCAGCATCAGTAAAAAAGTGGGAACTTACCTGCATGTGCTCCGTTGAGCTGTTGCTCAGCTCGTCTCCAGACTCGGAGTCATTGAAGAGCTTGTTCTGTCCCCCCCCCGGCAGCTCGTTTAGAGTGGAGCCTCCGTCACTATCTGGACTTTTGGTGTGGTTTCTCCCCACTTTGAGTGGCGGTGAATCAGCCCGTGTCCGCGGCAACGATGAATTGCAGGTGGGGTGATGGTTGTTATTGTTGTGGAGAAGTACCAATTCTGCAACCAGCTTGCAGTGGTGGGGACTCCCCATATTGTGGTTAGCATCCTTGGGCAGAACGGGTGGTGTGACACGGTCAGAGGATGGTGAGGGGCTGGAAGAAGGTGACGGGCGTCCAAAACTGGACATTTCTGGCAGACGCCTGTTGAGGTTCTCGTTGGATTCCTGGCAGATATCCAAAATGGTGGGTTTGGCCCTCAAGGCAGGTTTCTGAGGGGGCATGAGCGCCCGGGGCACTTCCCTGACATACTGTGCTGGCACATAAAAGGCCTTTGTGCCTTCATCCTTCCTCACCTGCCACCAGTCCTCATTGGTCTTCTTCACCAGCATGTAGCTTTCGCCCTGACGAATGCTCACCATCTTGTCTTTGGCCTTGTACTCATAGTCGTACTCCACCTCAATGTAGACCTGTCCTGGGGCGTTGGGCAGCCCCTCCCTGTCAGCCATGACTGCTGGAATAAGTGCTCAGCGGTTCAGCGACCCAGGCCTGGGGGGCTCCTCATGTCTGACAAGGAAATCTGGGAGATAAGGCAGACAGTAGAAGTTATTTGTCAGCTGAATGTCACAAGCCACACTTTAAAAGACACACAACCTTAACAAACTGGAACACCTGAATATGAAACCCAATAGACCACTCTTACATGGTGTGAACCTCCCAGCCTGTCTCACCACACCTAACCACCAAGGACACTCAGCCTGGGAACCTGGTCATCCTCTGTGGAGCCCCCACTGACCCTACATGCAGTCCACAGACTACAATGGCTCCGTGGGGGTTCCATTCCCTTAGAGACTGCATCCTAAAATAAAGTTGGCCATTTTATTACAGACATGCTCTGAAGTTTGGCATCATTACTCATTAATGCAGACAATAAGACACGCCACCCAGCTCCTGGTGCAGTCTATAGCTGCTTTCGGACTGTAGGAACCTTTGGCAGTTGTAATAACCTTTTAATCCGCAGGGCCGTTTTCTCCCGTGTTCGGACATACAAGAACTCGGGGCTTTCTCCCTTAGTTCCTATAACTATTTAGCTCCTTCTCCGAGGTCGGGTCTTTTCATAGTTCTATAGAACTAATCTAACGGAGGTGTGTGGTGGTCGGTAGCTACGCCCCATGTCATGCTATCACGGCTGAAATGTCTCCTCATATGACACAGACACAACCGGCGGGTGTTTAATAAGTTAAACTTACACTGGTCTCATTAGTCTGCAGCGCTCTGCTCTCCTTTCTTCCTTCATGAAATAAAAAAGTATCGTCTCCTGACTCTCTCTGTGAGCTCTTCCAGCCTCGATATTAGACGCCTGATGTGATTGATGTCCATGATCAATATCACCCTCATGCAGACCATAAACACGATGGCCTCCCCGCTCTCCAAATTAGCTTCTTGGTGGTGTTTTTTTTACTCTCCTTACTTTTGCCGTTTTGTTTTGTGTTTGAATGTAGCGCTAAACGGCTAACGGCTAACGGCTAACACGTCACTGCAGCAGACGGCTGCGCGCGGCGCATCAGTCCCTATCAGGTCCCGACTCATGTGCGAATGCAGACTGAAACAGAAGGACAGTTATCAGAACGAAATTCGAGGAGGGTAGTTCTGATAACTGCGTTCTTAGAACTGTCTGTCCGAAAGCGGCTTATGCTCATCTCTTGACTACTGCAACGCCCTCCTAACTGCTCTCCTTACTGCTCTCCTAACTGCTCTCCTAACTGCTCTCCTAACTGCTCTCCTAACTGCTCTCCTTACTGCTCTCCTAACTTGCTCTCCTAACTGCTCTCCTAACTGCTCTCCTTACTGCTCTCCTAACTGCTCTCCTAACTGCTCTCCTTACTGCTCTCCTAACTGCTCTCCTAACTGCTCTCCTAACTGCTCTCCTAACTGCTCTCCTAACTGCTCTCCTTACTGCTCTCCTAACTGCTCTCCTAACTGCTCTCCCAGCCTGTGCTGTGAAACCGCTGCAGATGGTCCAGAACGCGGCGGCGCGTCTGGTCTTCGGTCAGCCAAAAAGAGCACACGTCCCCCCTCTGTTCATTGAACTCCACTGGCTACCCTTAGCCGCCCACATCTAATTCAAGTCCCTGATGTTAGCCTACAGAGTCCTTAATGGAAGGGCTCCCATCTACTTGGATGCTCTCACAAAGGCTTACATCACGACTCCGTCACTCCGGCCGTCAAAGGACTGTCGTCCAGCAGTGCCTACAGCACGCTGAAGACAATCCAGACTCTGTTCATGTGTGGTTCCACGATGGTGGATGGTGCCTGCACTCCATCTCTACCCTGTCACCCCTGTCACACTGACAGAGTCTGACTCGTGCTTTCTTTCTATGTAGCTTATTGTTGGCTTTGATATTAGCTGTAATGTTATATATTTTTAATTGTAAGTCGCTTTGGATAAAAGCGTCTGCTAAATGCAGAAACAGAAACAGAAGAAACCTGTAAAAGCTTGGGCTAATCTTGCAGGATTCTGTCAGAGCTTCCAGTCACACACAGGATAACATGATGTGTGGCATCATCAGCTTCACTGTGCTGTTACACCCAAGAAAATCCACATTGTGTTTGCAATGGAGTTCTAGCTGTGCTACCCTCAACAAGGATGGAAAAATGTCACAGTATTGGTGGGAGATGTGTCATAGTGTTAGTTCACCAAGGATAATTGTATCTGTCGGACAAAGAGCTAACTTCAGCACCTTTAGCTGGGGATGCTTCTCAGAAAAAAAGACTTCCAACCAGATGACCTGGATGAACAAACCATCCCACAGGCAATGACAAACAGCTGGTTACTTAACTTAACTGTAAAGATTTAAAAGATCAAGATTGATCCAGTGGAGGCAAATCAAACCCTGAAAAAGCTCAGAAACTGGCTGGGATGGAGCCTGTTCCTCCGAAATCAAACCTGCAGCTCCCCACTCCTCCTCCCAGCTGCTGCAGAGTCCAACAGAGGAAATGTTGTCAGAACTCAATCCCTGAGCAGCCACCTTGTTGTTCAGGGTGATCCTGCATACCTTCTACCGCACTGCACTGCTGGAAGGTTCAGATATTGTTCACATGAAGTTTGTCGAAAATCGGAAAAGCACCATCAGATGGCACTGGGTATTAGTGTAAAACAAAGGCAGCAGGAAAAACAACAAGCTACAGATGAAAAGAAGAATGCTGACCTGGACTCATCTGCACACATCTGCACACATCTGCACAGCAGCACAGCTCCCTGAGAGCCTTTGTCCCTGTGCTCACAGAGCAGATGTGGCCGGCAGCATCTCTCCAACATGTTCACTCCCCACATGTGCGGATGAGATGAAGGCAAAACTGGCAACACACTCAAGACAAGCAGCCTGGCTTTATCATTCTTTTGAGCTGATTGGTCAGAATCTGCCGGAGGAGGGGGGTTGGGAGTGTTTGGGTGCGCGTGTGGGGGCAGGGTCCCCCACAAAGACCGCAGGATCACCACACAAAGGAGTTTAATCCGTGTTGGTGATAACAAAGAGCAGCGAGGATGGGGCAGGGCAGCCTGCGGAGGAAGCCCCCTGAAAGCCCCCTGAACCGGGGCAAACAGACAAACAAACCACCTCAACTGGTGCTGAGCGGATGCGCGCCCCGTCACGTGACGGTGAATGACCCACCTGCAATAACATCTGGAAGCAGAACATCTGGAAGCATCCCGTCAGTTTGAGGCTTGCTGTGGACAAACACTGCAGGTTCACAGACTCCGCTCTGCAACAGCGTGCATGGCAACTAACCAACTCCCACGCAAGCCAATAGCCTCTCGCGCAGGGCGTCACGTCGGAACCACCCGAACCAACCGAACTCACCGTGAACGCGCTGCCGAGCCGACAGTCCCGCGCTGCTCCGGGTTCACCGCAGAGCCAGTCCGCACGAGCTTCCACCTTCCTCAGAGTCCGCCGCAGACCCCCGGTCTGCTCACAGACCCCCACCCCTGTGAGCGCTGTGACTGCAGGTGGAGACACGCGACACATCCGGTCTCCTCTGTCAAAGTAAAAGCTGACGGACTGACACTGGGTCAGCTCTGAAGATGGAAAATGAATAGAAATCCGAATATTTATATCAATATAAATATATACATTTATATCAATATGAATATGATCAACATTTAATCCCAAGTCACAATCTGAACATATCAAGGAGACTATCCCAGCTGCCACCACATTAGAGGCAGGGGACAGTCCATCACAGGACCCCCTCATCCATCACAGGACCCCCTCATCCATCACAGGACCCCCTCACCCATCACAGGACCCCCTCACCCATCACAGGACCCCCTCATCCATCACAGGACCCCCTCACCCATCACAGGACCCCCTCACCCATCACAGGACCCCCTCATCCATCACAGGACCCCCTCACCCATCCCTCATCCATCACAGGACCCCCTCACCCATCACAGGACCCCCTCACCCATCCCTCATCCATCACAGGACCCCCTCACCCATCACAGGACCCCCTCACCCATCACAGGACCCCCTCATCCATCTCAGGACCCCCTCACCCATCACAGGACCCCCTCATCCATCTCAGGACCCCCTCACCCATCACAGGACCCCCTCATCCATCACAGGACCCCCTCACCCATCCCTCATCCATCACAGGACCCCCTCACCCATCACAGGACCCCCTCACCCATCACATGACCCCCTCACCCATCACAGGACCCCCTCACCCATCACAGGACCCCCTCACCCATCACATGACCCCCTCATCCATCTCAGGACCCCCTCACCCATCACAGGACCCCCTCATCCATCACAGGACCCCCTCACCCATCACAGGACCCCCTCACCCATCACATGACCCCCTCATCCATCTCAGGACCCCCTCACCCATCTCAGGACCCCCTCACCCATCACAGGACCCCCTCACCCATCACAGGACCCCCTCACCCATCACATGACCCCCTCATCCATCTCAGGACCCCCTCACCCATCTCAGGACCCCCTCACCCATCACAGGACCCCCTCCTTGATCAAACCTAATGGAATGAACGTGATTACTTCTTTTTCAGAGTGCCTTGAGATAATTGTTGCTTTAAAACAAACTGAAGTGTAACATTGGGCATGTTAAATGAACCTTTGACGTTGTGGAGAAAGGGAAATATAAAGAAATTGACTTTAATCCCACAGACTGACTCTTCCTCTTCATGTAAATCTCTATTTCTGTTGTTTAAAGCTGTTGGCTTTTAATTTGAAAGACATTCCGGTGAAAGCCCACGTGCTTCTTGTTAACTTGACTCAGTTTTGCTCTGAATAAGTGGACAGAGACCCTCTCTCCCTGCTCCTCCTCCTGACCATTTAAAGTCTGCAATTCTTTAAATTTCCCTTTGATTGAAATGTTTAGGAATAATTCATACAAACGTAAGAATGACAGGAAGCCTGCATGGGACACACTTTTTATTTGATTCTTTTTATTTCCACTCTCTGGAAGTCATCAGCTGCTGACAGCCACTGCAGGCAGCTCCATCAGCTGGTGCTTCATGTACACTTCAGCTCATAACATTACACCGTTTCAAATCTGCACTTTCATGCTAGTTTCCATATATTCTGTGTAGAATATTGATTTGAGAAGTGGAGGCTGACTGGTGTATTGTAACAACGGGACATTCCAGCAGAACAGCTTAGTTTAGCTGATTTAAAAGAGAGAGAGAAAAAAGCTCTTTGTGTTGCAGCAGACTCACCAAGACACTAACAGATATTTAGTTGTTGGCACATTGTAGTGATCATTTCCCACAGTGTAAAACGTCATCGCTCTATCTGCAGCAACTGGTGATACAGCCCAGCTGAGCAACTTTTATTCAATCAAACTATTACAGCACATCCTCTTGTAAATGATCAATACTTGATGACATAATATAAAGTGTGTTATTTGAAACTCTTTCACTACATTTTTTTGACTCATATTTTGACCAGTCAACTAGGAGTTCTCTGAGAAACAAAGACTGGAGCAACAAGGCTACAGTTCAGCCAGCTATTTGCTAATTTCATCATTCATCAAGGTCTGATACGTGCATGCTGGTCGGTGTGATGCCAGCTAACATCTTTCAACGCTGCTGACTTCTATGCTTGGTGAAGAGAAAACACACCTTCTCATAACATTACTTACAGGCAGTTTTACAAGGTTGGTTGCTTGGAGAGTTTGAAAGAGTAGGTGCACAGCTAAGGGTGCACCTAAAAACAGAATATACACATTTTTGACGCTGGAGGATTTGTGCAACATTTCCAGGTGAAAGGTCAGGACAGGTGTTGTTCTGGGGCCTTGGCTTCATGATTGGGTGCCTGTCGGCTTCCTTAACTGCTGTAAGTGAAAACAGAAGACAAATGATGTACAAATGCAAGTTGGAATTCTGGATGTCCAACGTGAATTAAGAAAACATGGTGAAGAAAATTTACAACTACAAGGTCAAATTTGATCAAACAGAACAGAGTATACTGTGTTCTTCTCATACCTGTCATTACCTCCTCCTCTAACGCCAGCTGGTTGGTTGCTCTGTTTGAGGTTAGACCTGTTGATGCCGATCAAAGGAGAGGCTCCCGGTAACTGGCCTGGTCTGATGGGCTTGGCTTGTTGAGACAGAAGGGTAGATTGGGTTACTTAAGCCCTTTTTATAATGGTCAAAAACCCACTAACACCTGCTAAAATCTGGCTCTTAAGCAAAGTGGAAAAATGTTAATAAGTGTTCAATCCTGCATGAAATGACCCTGCAATAGTCGTGGGTACTTATCAGCTCCGGCTCCAATCAGCATTCATAAGAATTCAATTCCCGGGTGCACACAATTATTTTGTTTTACTGAGGGTGCTGCACTCAGGGCTGCAAGGTTGATCCCAGTTATCTTTCTTTACAGACACATTTTAACTGACTGTGATGTCTCACACGGAGGCCCTGAAAAAACGACTCACAGACCAAAAAAAAAAGACAGTTCCCCGGAGGGTGAAGGTAGTTACTGGATCGGTTCTGAATGCAGTGTAGTCCTCAGGGCACTGTGAGTAAACATGCTACTACTGCCAATGGAAAATCATTTCATCATCTTATTTTAGTAAGTATGCTTGAGTTAAAAAAAAAAAAACTACTTTTGGTGTAAAAATAGTATGACAGGGGTGGTTGGTGGTGTAGTGGGTTAAGCAGCCGCCCCATGTACAGAGGCTACAGTCCTCGCTGCAGCTGGCCCCGGTTCCAGTCCCGCACCGGACGGCCCTTTGCTGCATGTCTTCCCCCTCTCTCTGCTCCCTACTTCCTGTCTTTCTCCAACTGTCCTGTCCATTAAAGGCATAAAAAGCCCCAAAAAATATTTTTTTAAAAACAGTATAACAGAGAAAAGGACAATACTTCAATATTTAGTTTCATAAGAAATTTTAGGATATAAACTTATTTGGTCTGTTTTCAAGATGTAGATCAGAGGACAGATAACCTTAAATTGTGTTAAGCCTGCAGAGAATTAGCTTAGATTAGCATTAACAGTGATAAGAGGAGAATGACATGTCCAGCCTCCAAACCTCACTAGTTTAATTAATAATAGGTTTGTCTTTTGTGTGGAGAAATCTCAATCTGGAAATTTCAGTGTGCTGTGTTCCATTGTATGGATGAGCACCAAGATAGGGTGCTATAGAATGTCCGCAGAAGAAGGAGAGGAGA
This sequence comes from Odontesthes bonariensis, assembly GCF_027942865.1. Taxonomy (NCBI): domain Eukaryota; kingdom Metazoa; phylum Chordata; class Actinopteri; order Atheriniformes; family Atherinopsidae; genus Odontesthes; species Odontesthes bonariensis. The sequence goes on from NC_134525.1 coordinate 34,191,503, forward strand.
AATAATAAAGCTGGAAGTGAAGCACAGAAGAGCTCTCCCGCCAGTAATTTTAGGAAATTCACCAAATTCACCCTTGGAGCCTTGCTGCTGCAACCTTTATTAGACTATTAGAGACTGCTGGAACTACCCATTCCTCAGCTAACAACGGACTCTGACAGGAGAGATGATTTTATTTCCTTTCCTACAATAAAGAAGACATCTGCAACTTCAGTGCCCCGTTCTTGTGTACACATTTCAAGCAAATACTGACCCGACTTGAGAAAAAGTCATATTTGGTTTGCATTAAAATGTTCACACACTTGGCCACGGTGGCAAATTGGTCCTAAAGTCTTTTGAAAATGTACTTTTTTTTTAAAACATTGATTTTTGAAATATATATATTTTTTGAAATGGCACATTGAGGCTTCCTGGATGAAAAGTAGCCCAACACCTGTGGGAGAAGGATGTCATGACATTCTCATGACTTCTGGCCTAGTTACATCGTGTGCCTTGCTGACTGGTTCATATGAATATTGTTGATAGTTAGAATGAGCGTGTTTATGATAAACTGCGAAAGCTAGGCATCTCCAGAGAGGGCCACGTACACTTGTTATGATAAAACGGTATAAAAGGGTGTCACAAGATGAGCTCGTCGGACATTTTGTACATTCTGTATGCATATTTGCTGTGACAGTTTGTTCAATAAACTCCCCAATGGACGGCTGACCAACGCGGGATTCGACTCATTTTCTCCACAACATAATGGTGACCCCGAATTCGTGAGATTTTGCATCTGGATCCCGGCGGAGCGTGTCCTCTGTGCCCCAACAACCGACATCAGCTGTGAGAGCCAGCTGGTTGGATTTCCCACCATTACAACTGGCGTCTGTTAGTGGAGCACAGATGACAGGTTTCTTCCGGCTTCCCCAAATTTAAAAGAACACAGGAGAGAGACGGATCCTGCATTCGGTAAGCATTTCATTTTTACCTCTGCGCAGGGGGGCTGCTGAAATTGTAATTGTTGAAATTTTGGGCCAAGAGGAGCCATATGTGTGAATTGGGATAAAATTGGGTAAACAGCAGCTTGTGAGAGTTGTAAAGCAGACAGCTGTGAGCAGTTGGTCTGGCTTGTGTGGTTGTATTTTTTTTGTGGTAATTAAGAAGGGCTAGTCGCTCATGCTCGGGCAGGAAATAAATCGATGAGTTTAAACTGGAATAGTGGATACGCTTTTAGAGCGGGCAGAGTGGAAATCACTCGTTCATAGTGATGTCATAGAGCCAACGGCCGACCTTTTATGCATGGGGGGTAGGAATACCGTGGGACTATGGTTCGCATTAGTCATTAATATATGTGAAAATTATTTTCACTAGTCAAGGAGTAGAGGAATGCTGGTAATTGATTGACTTGCGAACATAAAAGTTTGAAGGTGGAATCAAAAGAGCAGTTCAAGAAAACTCCGAAAAAGTCAATTCCAGTTCTATACGGGCACATTTTAAGTATATATGTTTATATCATTTATATATCTGCTTAGAACTCTTTGGAGTTATCCGAGACCTCAGTATAAAGACATTTTGAGAAGAAAATTCAAATTCGTTTATGAAATTGGCCGCAGGAGATTATATTAAGAGGTCACAGCGAAGCTGGTAAAGTACACGTCAGCATCTGTTGCTTTGGTCAAGAAACCATATCACAAGGCTTGTAGGGAAAACACATTTTGTATTCCATATATTGCCGACACCCACATCTCCTGAAAAATTAAAAGTCTAAATGAAAGAAATTGATAATTTAAAACTGTGAAGATTTGAACGGTGACTGACAAAACTTTGATCGACTGACTTGGTGTGAGTGTGTGGGACCGGTCTCTGTTTGTCTGTCAATGTGTGTGAAATCCTGCTGTTTTATGTGAATCTAAAAAAAGAAGAAAAGGAAAAGTTCTAACTCATCTCATCCCTTGACTTTTGAGTAGTCGTAGTATTTTAAGTTACATTCAGATTTGCTTCATTGTTATAATTTGCTTCATTGTCATAATTTGCTTCAATGTTATAATTTGCTTAATTGTTATAGTTGCCACGTTAATAACTTGGGGAAATAAGGTGTTGTTACAGTGAAGTGCTGTGATTTTTAAACGCTGTGTGTTTATTTCTTTAATATTGTGCATTGTAATAAGATTTGTGATTTGTGTGGAGGTTCTAAAGTTTTCAGAAGGGAGGACAGCAAGGTGCTGCGCGGGCACGCTGCTCGTGTGGAGGCGCGCCGCTCTGTCCTTGAGATTCCTGTGCTGTCTGTACACTGACAGATGTTCGTGCGTAATCACATTTTCTTTCCTTGTGTCTTCCAGGGGCACTTTATGGTTGAACTGTAATAATTATTAGTTTTCTTTAGGTAATGTGCTAATTGCAGAGTTGTTATCAGTCGAGTAAATGTTGGTTTCGCAATTCCTAAGGGAGAGTTTCTGTCCTTAGGCCATTGATTCATCACGTCGTTCGACGTGAATGTGACATTCCTGATAAAGAAAGTTTTTCGCTTATGCATTGTTTCTGTATCTTTTGATTTGTAGTTTCCCTGTCCACAGCGTGTTAAATTGTATTTCTTTCTCTTTCTTAACAAATGCCATTTTGAGGTGAAGAATAGTGCAACTGTTATTTCTGTGTTGTTTGGTTTGTATTTGTTCTCTGTCCAGCTAGGAAAGTTTGTATTTCCTCCTCTTTCTTAACTTGTCACAAAAAGTGTGACAAACGCCATTTTGAGTTGGGGTGTGGTTCAATTGTTATGTCTGGTTCAATTGTTATGTTTGGGAGGAGTTAGGAACAGCCTGGGAAGTAGACTTAGTGGTGTGTTCATATTTGATTGGTTACAATTCACGTGGTTCATTGGAAGCAGGCTTAGAGGTGTGTTCATATTTTATTGGTTAGAAGTTACGTGTCTCAGACGTGTTTCATTGGAGATAGATTTAGAGGTGTGTTCAGATTTCATTGGTCAGAATTGACGTAGCTGTGACGTGCATTGTATCATCTGGATTGGTGGGAGACATTGTGTGTGGATTGGATCGGTAACATCCGGATGTGAGCAAAAGTTGGGGCAACGCCTTTAGCCTGAGTCACTTCAAACAGAGTAAGCATTAACTGAGCTTTCGATTAGCAATAAATTAACATTGGGTAGCATTAGTAATACAGCAAGTATTGATTAGCAATAATTATTATTGATTAGCAAGAACTAGCATTGTTTAGCATTGATTAGCAATCAATAGTATTGATTAGCAATAACTAGCATTGAATAGCATAATTAGCATTGAATAGCATAATTAGCATTGGTCAACAAGGAAGCTAGTATTGATTAGCAATAGTTAGCATTGGTTAGCATTATTAGCATTTGTTAGCATTTCGTTAGCCATAATTAGCATTGATCAGAAATACAATTAGCATTGATTAGCAATAGCAATAAGGTAAATATTGGTTTAAATCTTAATTAGCAATAGGTTAGCATTGATTAGCAACAGCTAGGAATCTAACATCAATTGGCATTGGTTAGCAAACATCAACATTAGCAATAATAGTAACCGAACTCCAAACTAGAAGTCAAAAAGCTAAATTAGCCTAACATTGAATTAACATTGGTTTAATTTTAAAAAACAACCTAGAGCATAAGCTTTCAAAGCTAACATAGGCTAACCTTAACATTAGCATTGACAATATCCAATCCAATAATTAGCTGCATCTAAGCTAAATTTAGCCGAGCATAAATTAGCATTGATTAGAGTTAGTTTAATTTAAATTGACTTTCAAAAAAAAAAAAAAAAAAAAGGGGGAATAAGAATAATAAATAAGGAAAATTTAGAAAATAAATAAGTAAAGAAAAAGTCAAAAGTCAATAGAAGGGAACTAACTAGTTGAAACAATGGATGTAACACCAACAATAACCATCAGCGCCAAACATCCTGAACATTCCAAAGATATTAAAAAGATATCTCAAAAATGGGAAAAACGAACAAAAAAATAACGTCTCACCCTGGCCAAAAGGTGGCACTTTCAATGTAACGGCCTGTAAGATTATGGAACAAAGGATTAAACCTTACAAACCAAAGGACAAAAGCAAAAAGAGACAGGAAAAAAGAGAGCTGGAATTAGAAGTTTTACATTTCTTTGAAAATGCAGAGCTATATCCAACACTGCCAGGAGCAGTAAACATACAAGGAGATTCTGAAATAAAAGATCACAAAATATCTCATGAACGTCCAGAACCACAAATAGCTACATCAAGCAGTCATGGAGCTCCTGAGCCAGACGCCGTCTGTAATTCAGATCAGGCAAGGGGACAGCTCCCACAATATCAAAAATCACCAGAACTGGCACCACCAGTTCAAAAGGCATCTTCTGAAGAACATAAGAGTCCAATAGCGTCAGCACCGAGTTTGATAGAAATGACGCAGGGACAGTATGTGCCGTGGCAGACGCTCGACCTAGGGGGGCTGGTTGCTCGACTGCCGGACATTCACACAGGTGCAAGCAAATGGATAAGAGCTTTTGAACAAGAGACTGTGCATAAACTGTTGTCTGTGGGACACATTAAGGCAGTGTGGGCACTGTGTTTTGGAACTTCTACCATGGAGGGCATTTTGAGACACAGTGAGAATGACTGGATGTTAAGCCACCGAGCTGATGGAACTGATTTTAATGCATATCGAGCTGCACTCTGGAGAGCGTTACGAGCTGAGTTTCCTGTGGGAGTGGACCTCGAAGCATTAAAGGGGGAGCCACTGTCAGGAACAGAGAGTCCGGTTGTGTACATTGCACAACAATTGAAGAAATGGAGACAAGAGTCTGAGGGAGAAATCGAGAAGAGCCCAGCTTGGGTGACATTGTTCAGAGTTTCCATCAAAGAGGCTCTGCCTGCCCCAGTTCAGGGGAGGCTGAAGGATGTGGTGGGGTTGAATTCAATGTCACATGGGCAATTCCGCGACCACGTGGTGCATGGAGTAAACAAATACAGAAAAGAACTGAAACGGAAGGAGCAGGAGGAGGAGATGCAAAGGGAACTTGCACGGTTGCAGTTAGAAGAACTGCAAGCGAAGCAAGAAGTACGAAATGAGGCCATGACAGCGGGGGCCGCTGAACAGCCATCACAGGGGCAAGTCCATCGTCGACCCTGTCAAAGGTCAAGAAGAGGTGCACCTGGAGGACGAAGGTCCTCGGGGGCATGTTGGGCCTGTGGCGAGAGGGGACACTTTGTTTACAGCTGTCCGAGAGCACCGAGAAACCCGAGTGTTCGGCAGGACCGTGGCCAGTCCCTGCGGGGGCGGAGCAAGTGGCCCGGCAGGTCCAAGGCGTTCCTCTGGCAGAGGAATCCCAGTATTGGTTTACATTGACATATAGAGGTAAGAAGTACACTTACACCAGACGTACTCAAAAGGGTTTAAAAACCGCCCTCAGGTGTGTCATTATTACAAAACAAAACAAAGTTTCTAAAACTTAAATTTAAATATGTCGCTATTACTATTACAAAACAAAACAAATTTTCTAAATTTAAAACTTAAAATATTTGTGAAATCTAAACAAAACCAAGTTTCGAATTTAAATTTTAGCATTGTTAGCCTAAATTAGAGTATCCATTTATCCCATAGGGAATTACTGATATCTCTCCATCCCACGTGGAGGGAGTAAGAAAAGTGCCATGTCCAAAATAAATAAATAAATAAATAATGAATAAATAAATAAATAAAATTAAAATACAACAAGTATGATCTTCTTTTGGGAGGATTATGCAATAAAATGTGCTTCCTCTTGAAGGAATCATGAAAAATCCAAAGATCAAAGGTTGAAAGCACAACTGGAGAGGACAACCGAGGCTAAGTTAGCCTTTGAAAATTTGAAACAGAATTAGCAAGAGTCATCCGAAACGGGCAACATTAGTCTATGAGAAGCCAGTTTTCGTATATGTCTCCAATAAAAACCATAAGATTTCAGAACTAATAAATCAGAGTAGGTATGTTGTGACTCGGACAGGATGGTTGCAGGTTGTGCATCTTTTGACACGTTCAGATGTGAGAATACAGAAGTGTACTACATCGGATCCTGCAGATGTCATTCCACGTGAGTTTGAAGGAGAACCACATGAGCGTGTGGCAGAAGCTGTGAGATACATTAAACTGAGACATGACTTAGGAGCAACTTCACTTGTGCAGGCTGATGTCACTTATGTTGTATATGGTTCATGTTGTGAGATCATTTGGGTAATCATGAGGTTTTGCAGTTGTGAAACAGGACGGTGGAAAACTTTGTGACGGTGGAAGCTGAGAAGTGTGAACGGCCATGTTCGGCACAGTTGGCTGAACTGAAGGCATTAACGGAAACATGTCGACTGGTGAAAGGTAAGGTTACGAATGTGTACACAGATTCTGCATATGCTCATGATATTTGCTATTTGTTTGAAGCAGTTTGAAGCAGAGAGGGTTCAGGAGGACAGACGGGAGTCCAGGGCGACAGGAGGTCCAAATGAAGGAGCTGATTGCAGTCATGATGCTCCACGGGAAGCTGGCAGTGATAAAGGGTCATATAATCGTAAAGGTAGCGAAGTGGTCAGTAGAGGTAATAACGCGGCTGATGAAGCAGCGAAAGTAGCATCAAAGTGCCAGCTTGCTGTTTTGGCACCAATGGTGTCACTGGAGCCAGAGGTCACGCCACCACAAGGATATTGGTCATACATATTGGATAAATAGTCGTAAAATTTTTTTGGTAAGGTAATTGATTCATCTGTCTGTCAGTCCATCAGAGATTAGTTCAAATAATGGTTAAGTGTTTGTTTATAAAAGTACAAGAGGCATTCTGCAGCAGCTGCGAATCAAGCAGCGCTGTGGGGCCGTTTATCATCCACAGAGTCAAGGGATGGTTGAGAGGATCAATGGAACCTGGAAAGTGAAATTGAATTGAATCTGTGCTTCAACTAAACTAACTAGATGCTTTGCTGCTTGCACTAATGAGCTTTCGGATGCAGACTCACAGAGTCACGCACTAACACCGCATAAAATGCTAACGGGTCGACCCATGCCGGCACCTCTGTTGAGAGGTCCCTTTAAAGGGCCCCCACTCGAGCAGCTGCAAACAGAGTTGAAAGCTTACATGAGGCAACTGACTGCAATCCACAGAGCAATCTATCTACAGGAGGAGTTCAGAGACTTGAGTTTCGAACAGCTGGTTGAGAGACCAGTGGTGCCAGGCGACCGGGTGCACATCGAAGTGTTCCGAAGGAAGTGGCTTGAGCCAAGACGGAAAGGACCGTACACAATGGTGCGAGCAACGTCAACAGCAGTTCAAGTGGAAGGTAGCAACACATGGTACCATTTGAATCACTGCACTAAGGTTCGGACTAAAGACACAGACGGAGTTAAGTCCGAGGGAAAGGATGAACAAAAGGAAGAGGTTAAGATTTCTGACACTGTGAGCATCCAGGTGTGGGTGGTGGCCGACAGCATGGGCTCAGGAGAACGAAGCCTGGAGATGTTGGACGGGATCCCGCAGACAGGAGAGGCTGGAAGGGTCCCGTGATGAAGCCACCCCGCAGGGAAGTAGCCAGCTTGGGTCAGATGAGTATGATGCAACAATACACACCCACTCAGACCATGCCACGCCACAAACTTTGCCAGCAATACACACTAGAGCTAGTCGTGAAAAGGCAGATGTTCAGCTTGAATTTAAGTACGTGGGAATAAAGGTTGGTGGAAGTGTGAGGAAGGATGAGTAAGTATGAGTAAGTAGGGGTAAGTGTGAGGAAGTGTGGATCATGGGTCCGGAGGAGGAGACGACCAAATCACCGCCTCTGGACGCCACGACAAAGGGGCAATCTGGTAAGATCATGTTGTCCTCGGGTCAGAAAGAAGTTGTTCACAATAGTTGTAAGAATAGAAAGATCTCTCGTGGAAATCTAGGGGGATTTGATACCATTAGCACTACGGGACAGAATAATCATGCTAATCCAAAAACAGACGGAGTGTACATGCAGAGGTAGAGTCAGGAAAACAGTGTAACTGTGGAAGATGGGTTAAGGCAGCACAGGATATGTGGTATAGATGGGCATGGTACACTACGAGAGAACTGACAGCGACGGAGTGTCTCATATGCGCAGACGCTCCAGGAGCATTGCCTGTTGTTGTTCCAGAGCCACACACCTTCAGGGACTGTGCGGTGGTCCAGCAACGGGAATGCAGAGAAGGTAGGTTCACATCGGAAGAGGATAAATGGTTATTGTTTCCTATGTGTGGTATTAAGTGCAGATTGATGTTTGGGCCAAATAAAGTACATAGGTATTTTCAAAATAAGGGAGGGCCACAAATTGGAGTCTTCTTGTGCTGAATTCAATCATTCAATTTCAATTCATTTTTTTTAAACATCAAACTATTAAATGTGGTTTGCTGAATATCAGATCTCTCCTTTCGAAGTCTCTGTTAGTGAATGAGTTGATTTGTGATCATCATATTGATATATTTTGTCTTACAGAAACCTGGCTGCAACAGGAGGATCATGTTAGCATTAATGAAGCAACTCCCTCTGACTGTTTAAATGTTCACGTTCCTGGAACCACAGGCAGAGGAGGAGGAGTGGCAGCTATCTTCAGATCAGGGTTACTCATCAGTCCCAGACCCAAGATTAGTTTTAGCTCTTTTGAATATCTGATTCTCAGTTTTTCCCACGCAAAGTGGAAATCCCAGAAACCTCTTGTGTTTGTTGTTGTGTATCGTCCACCTGGCCCTTATTCTGAGTTTCTGTCTGAATTCTCAGAGTTTTTATCCCAGTTAGTGCTGAGTACAGATAAAGTCATTGTAGTGGGTGACTTTAATATTCATGTAGATGTTGAAAATGACAGCCTGAATATGAACTTTAATTCTATATTGGACTCTATTGGATTTTCTCAGAGTGTACACAGACCGACTCACTGCCTTAATCACACCCTTGATCTTGTTCTGACTTATGGCATTGAGAGTGAACAGTTAACAGTGTTCCCTCATAACCCTGTCTTATCTGACCATTTTCTGATAACCTTTGAGTTTACATTACTTGACTATACAGTTTCTGAGAAGAAATTTACGTATAGAAGGTGTCTATCAGAGGATGCTGTAACCAGATTTAAAGAATTAATTCCATCATCCTTTTCTTCACTGCCATGTGCAGATATGACAGAGGACGACTACATAAACTTTACTCCAGCAGCACTTGACTCTCTTGTTGACAGCACTATAGTTTCAATGCGTACAGCACTGGACAATGTTGCCCCTCTGAAAAGGAAGGTAATCAGTCAGAAGAGGTTGGCTCCTTGGTATAATTCACAGCTGCGTGCTTTAAAGCAGACCGCAAGAAAGCTGGAGAGACAGTGGCGTTCCTCTAATTTAGAAGAGTCTCAGTTAGTCTGGAAAGATAGTTTAACAATGTATAAGAAAGCCCTTCGTAAAGCTAGAACTGCTTATTATTCATCATTGATAGAAGAGAATAAGAATAATCCCAGGTTTCTTTTCAGCACTGTAGCCAGTCTGACTAAGAGTCCGAGCTCTGCTGAGCCAGTTATTCCTTTAACTCTCAGCAGTGATGATTTCATGAGCTTCTTTATTAATAAAATTGTTTCTATCAGAGAGAAGATTGATGGAGTCCTTCCCACTATTATTAGTGATGTATCATCAAGTACAGCAGCTTTAGAAGTATCTTTAGAACCTGATTTGTATTTAGACGGCTTCTGTCCAGTTGATCTCTCTGAACTAACAACAGCAATAGTCTCTTCTAAACCATCAACTTGTGTTTTAGACCCAATCCCAACCAGACTGTTCAAGGAGGTTTTCCCATTAATTGACACTTCCATATTGGATTTGATCAATCTGTCTTTGTTGACAGGATATGTACCTCAGACTTTTAAGGTTGCTGTAATTAAACCTTTACTTAAAAAACCTACTCTTGATTCAGAAGTGTTGGCTCATTATAGACCTATATCCAATCTCCCTTTTATGTCTAAAGTTCTTGAAAAAATAGTTGCAGCTCAGCTTTGTGATCACTTACACAGAAATAATCTGTTTGAAGAGTTTCAGTCAGGATTCAGAGTGCATCATAGCACAGAAACTGCACTGCTGAAAGTTACCAATGATCTCCTCTTAGCCTCTGATAGCGGACTTGTGTCTGTGCTTGTCCTGTTGGATCTCAGTGCTGCATTTGATACGGTCGATCACAGTATCTTATTACACAGACTTGAACATGTTATTGGGATTAAAGGAACTGCATTAGGCTGGTTTAAGTCATATTTATCTGATAGATTTCAGTTTGTTCTTGTAAATGAAGAATCTTCCTCACACACCAGAGTAAGTCATGGAGTTCCCCAGGGTTCTGTGCTTGGACCGATTCTTTTTACTTTATACATGCTTCCATTAGGTAACATTATTAGACAGCATGGCATAAATTTCCATTGCTATGCTGATGATACTCAGCTGTACTTATCTATAAAACCAGATGAACCCAATAGGTTGGTCAGACTACAAGCATGTCTTAAAGACATAAAGACCTGGATGACTCAGAACTGTCTGCTTCTAAATTCAGACAAAACTGAAGTCGTTATCTTTGGACCTGAGCGTTTCAGGGAGAAATTGTCTAGCTATATAGTTACTCTAGATGGTATTTCCTTGGCTTCTAGTTCTACAGTGAGGAACCTTGGAGTTATTTTTGACCAGAACTTATCATTTGACTCGCATATAAAACAGGTTTCTAGGACTGCCTTCTTTCACCTTCGTAATATTGTTAAAATCAGGAACATCTTGTCTCAGAGTGATGCAGAAAAACTAATTCATGCATTTGTTACTTCAAGATTGGACTACTGTAATTCTTTATTATTGGGCTGTCCCACATATTCTCTGAAAAGCCTTCAGTTGATCCAAAATGCTGCAGCCAGAGTTCTGATGAGAACTAACAGGAGAGATCATATTTCTCCAGTTTTAGCTTCTCTTCATTGGCTCCCTGTTAAATTCAGAATAGAATTTAAGATTCTTCTCCTTACATATAAAGCTCTTAATGACCGAGCTCCATCATATCTTAAAGATCTCATTGTAAGATATTTTCCTAACAGAGCACTTCGTTCCCAAACTGCAGGTTTACTTGAGGTTCCCAGAGTTTCTAAAAGTAGAATGGGAGGCAGAGCCTTCAGTTATCAGGCCCCTCTATTGTGGAATAAGCTGCCAGTAAATGTCCGGGAAGCAGACACCCTTTCCACTTTTAAGACCAGGCTTAAAACTTTCCTTTTTGATAAAGCTTATAGTTAGGGATGGCTCAGGTGATCCTGAAACATCCCATAGTTAAGCTGCTATAGGCCTAGACTGCTGGGGGGCCTCATCTGACACACCTTTCCTCACTTTACTCTCTTTATGTATATGTGATATTATTGTGGTCATTAACTCGTGTTTCCCTGTTCCAACAGATATCCTTTGAATGGTGTTACAGTGCCGCCGCCGCTGCGGCCCTCCCCCCCTTTCTGTCTTCTCAAACCCCAGCTGGTCGAGGCGGATGGCCACCCTTCCTGAGTCTGGTTCTGCCAGAGGTTTCTTCCTGTTAAAAGGGAGTCGTTTCTCTCCACAGTCGCCTCAGGCACGCCGCTCAGGCCGGGAGATTGGACCGAAAAACAAAAAGTTTTCAGTGCAATCTGTTGGTTTTCTTAGCTAGGAAATTGTTTTTGAATTGGCTCTATATGAACGAATTGGATTATTTTATGAATTATGATTATTATTAATTAATTGAATTCCAATTGGCTTGAATTGGACTTACTATATAAGTGCCTTGAGATGACATTTGTTGTTTTTGGCGCTATATAAATAAAAATGAATTGAATTGAATTGAATGGATGTGGAAAAAGGGAGAGTTAAAACATATAGTGGTAACTACATCAGGGATAAGCACGTTTACTTGGATGCAACAGGGCAGCCGAGAGGGGTTCCTTTTGAGTTCAAAGCACGCAGTGAGATTGCAGCTGGATTTGAGTCTATTTTGCCGTGGATCATATTTAACAAAATGGTGAGTGGACTAATTACATATAATACAACCAACAGGGAATTCTTAGCTACACGAGTGAAGGGTTTGCAGGCTTTGGAGAACAACTACATGAGACGAGTATGATGGCTTGGTAGAACAGACAAGTTTTAGAATGGATATTAGGAGGGAAAATTGGTGTTTGCCAGATGGTTGGGAAAAAATGTTGTACATTTATACCCGGGAACACTGCAGCTGATGGAACATTTACAACGGCCGTGAAGAAGTTCAGAGAACGGAGAGAGGAGCTGACGTGTGATGCTGGTGGAGGTGAACGGTGGTGGACTGGTCTGTTTGGGATTTTGGGAGAAGGGGGAGGGATGACAGTTAAGGCGGGAATAGCAATATTGTTGATAGTGAGGATGGTTTCCCTATTGGTGTGTTGCATTATACCCATTCTGAGAAGGTGTTTGCTGCAAGTGATGTTCAAACGAACAGTGGAAGGAATCTGGAGACAGATGACCATGCGAGACCAGGTCTGAGGACCAACGCATGGAAGAGCGGGTCAACGAATGGAGGTTATCAACGGGCGGTTCACAAGATTCTTTCCTCGGGTGTGGAACCAAGTATAGTCTGTTAGGGAGAAGAGATGCTGAAGATCTCTTTGATTGGGAGTGACGTACTGGCGACCTCTCCTCCCAGAGTTAGCTTAGCAGTTCCAGACCCAGCCGGACGGATGTTCGGCCAGGAGCAGACGACACCAGAGTACGGGAGATGGGACGGGACTGGAAGAGCTGCATTACATTGCATTTTATTACTTTTGTTGTGTGATAATCCATAATTTTATGTATTGTACTTGATACAAAACGGTGATTAACTGATTTGATGGTGGTGTATTCAGTCTATGTGTATTATCAATCAGAACTGATCACTGATATGTGCATTGCCAGTTGTGTCAGTCAACTGTTCGGAGTGCGACCTTTGGTAAAGTGGTCGGTCGCCAAGTGGGGGGGGGCCGTAGGTGAATTTTCCCAAGATAAGAACATGAGTTACGAAAGTAGCAGCCGGTGGGTTTTTCGCACCTATGCACTGCGAACAGTGGATAAGTGTGATGGCAATGTAAAACTTGTAGTGTTGTTGAATTCAATATCGTTTAATTTAATTTAATCATTTAATGTGATTCGAGTACACACATATATATATTCCTTTTCATGTATTCGAAATGGTCCCGTTGATTGATATTGTAGAATTATTAGGATGATTTAGTGTTGATTATGTTAATTAATTCTTAATTAACTATGTGGGATGATTTTCTTTCATTTTAGATTATTTCTTTATTAAATCACTGATAAGTGATTTCAGGGGGGACTATGTGGGAGATGGATGTCATGACATGCTCATGACTTCTGGCCTAGTTACATCCTGTGCCTTGTTGGCTGGTTCATATGAATATTGTTGATAGTTAGAATGAGCGTGTTTATGATAAACTGCGAAAGCTAGGCGCCTCCAGAGAGGGCCACGTACACTTGTTATGATAAAACGGTATAAAAGGGTGTCACAAGATGAGCTCGTCGGACATTTTGTACATTCTGTATGCACATTTGCTGTGACAGTTTGTTCAATAAACTCCCCAATGGACGGCTGACCAACGCGGGATTCGACTCTAATTTCTCCACAACACACCCAAAAAGCACTCAGACAAAATGAAAAGCTATAAGTTTTTATTTTTTTACTTTTTCTGACAACAAAAACCAAAAAAAAGATGTAGTGTCCCTGTAAGTGTTATATTCTGTGTGAATATATACTAAATTAAATGATTATTGATTGCAGAAATAAAATTGTCAGAATGCTGACAAAAAAAAAAAAAAAAAAGAACACTGAAGTCCTCTGCTTTCCTAGGGATATGGTCAACGATATGAAGGAGAGAATTCCTGAAATTGCAGATGAATATACAACTGTGACAAACATGGTTCTGCATACAGGGTCAAACGATGTGTCCCAGCAACAATCTGAGGTTCTGAAACGGGACTTTATCGGATTATTAAACGCAGTGAGCTCGCTGAATGCAGCTGTATTCATCAGCGGACCTGTACCACCCGTCAGAGGAGGAGAGGAAAGATTCAGCAGGTTGTTGGCACTGAATAAATGGCTTTTATCGGCATGTGCTGACCACTCAGTGCATTTTATTCATCATTTTAACATTTTTTGGGAACGCAGGCATCTTTTTAAGGCAAATGGATTTAATTCGAACAAGTCAGGGGTGAAACTGTTCACCTCCAACTTATTTTACTTCCTACGTCATCCATCTGTGCTCGGTGCCAACACTGAGATAAACCAGGAGTTATCTGATAGAGAGGAACTAACAAAGTCCAGCAGAAACCCTGAGGAGGAACTCCATCTGCCCCCACCCGGGAAGAGCTTCGGAAAGGAGAGACATCAGAGGCAAGAAGAGGGGTCCTTATCTGCCCCCAACCCTCTCAACAGCACCAATGACCAGGACCTTCCCCAGGCCCCCAAAGCCCTGACAGGTCATCGCGCTCCTCACCCTCCCTCTCTCCCTCCTCCCCTCACCTGAAATTCACTGAGCAGATGATGGAGCGGGTCAACGCTGGGCTCAGATCTACCCCCCCCCCCTCCCCCCACAATCCCTTTTTGCCCCCCATAAACCCCCCACCAGAGTGGCCAAAGGTTCGCCACCGAGCCCCTCCCCTTGCAGAGCAGCCGAAGCCACGAAGCCAAAAATCCGGGTTACTAATTTTGAATTTTAGCCGAATGAATAAATAGGCAGCAGGTCTGTGGGCTGTCTGTGGCAGTAGCACGACAAGGACGTCAGTAACACCCACTTTAGGACAAAAAAATCAAAATTACAATAACCCGGATTTTTTTAAGTAAGCGACGCACCTCCACGTTATCAGTGCTAGTGTAGAGTAATTAATAAATTATAAACAGCATAGTTTGTGCCTGTATAAGCTTGCCCATAGGAAACCGTTTCATGGCCGAATATCTCAAGAGAGCAGCCAGACGCCTCGCGAATATCTTCGGAACAGCTCCAAATGTTCAACAACAAGCAGGGGTGAGTAGAACATCATGTTATAATGTGAAATCAAGGGCCCAATGTCAAAAAACCGATCTTATCCTTTAAGGTGGATGTGAAGAAGAAGTGGTCCCACATTAAGGTGGAGGTGAAGAAGAAGTGGTCCCACATTAAGGTGGAGGTGAAGAAGAAGTGGTCCCACATTAAGGTGGATGTGAAGAAGAAGTGGTCCCACATTAAGGTGGAGGTGAAGAAGAAGTGGTCCCACATTAAGGTGGAGGTGAAGAACAAGTGGTCCCACATTAAGGTGGAGGTGAAGAACAAGTTGTCCCACATTAAGGTGGAGGTGAAGAAGAAGTGGTCCCACATTAAGGTGGAGGTGAAGAAGAAGTGGTCCCACATTAAGGTTGATGTGAAGAAGAAGTGGTCCCACATTAAGGTGGAGGTGAAGAAGAAGTGGTCCCACATTAAGGTGGAGGTGAAGAAGAAGTGGTCCCACATTAAGGTGGAGGTGAAGAAGAAGTGGTCCCACATTAAGGTGGAGGTGAAGAAGAAGTGGTCCCACATTAAGGTGGAGGTGAAGAACAAGTGGTCCCACATTAAGGTGGAGGTGAAGAAGAAGTGGTCCCACATTAAGGTGGAGGTGAAGAAGAAGTGGTCCCACATTAAGGTGGAGGTGAAGAAGAAGTGGTCCCACATTAAGGTGGATGTGAAGAAGAAGTGGTCCCACATTAAGGTGGAGGTGAAGAAGAAGTGGTCCCACATTAAGGTGGAGGTGAAGAACAAGTGGTCCCACATTAAGGTGGAGGTGAAGAACAAGTTGTCCCACATTAAGGTGGAGGTGAAGAAGAAGTGGTCCCACATTAAGGTGGAGGTGAAGAAGAAGTGGTCCCACATTAAGGTTGATGTGAAGAAGAAGTGGTCCCACATTAAGGTGGAGGTGAAGAAGAAGTGGTCCCACATTAAGGTGGAGGTGAAGAAGAAGTGGTCCCACATTAAGGTGGAGGTGAAGAAGAAGTGGTCCCACATTAAGGTGGAGGTGAAGAAGAAGTGGTCCCACATTAAGGTGGAGGTGAAGAACAAGTGGTCCCACATTAAGGTGGAGGTGAAGAAGAAGTGGTCCCACATTAAGGTGGAGGTGAAGAAGAAGTGGTCCCACATTAAGGTGGATGTGAAGAAGAAGTGGTCCCACATTAAGGTGGATGTGAAGAAGAAGTGGTCCCACATTAAGGTGGAGGTGAAGAAGAAGTGGTCCCACATTAAGGTGGAGGTGAAGAACAAGTTGTCCCACATTAAGGTGGAGGTGAAGAAGAAGTGGTCCCACATTAAGGTGGAGGTGAAGAACAAGTTGTCCCACATTAAGGTGGAGGTGAAGAAGAAGTGGTCCCACATTAAGGTGGATGTGAAGAAGAAGTGGTCCCACATTAAGGTGGAGGTGAAGAAGAAGTGGTCCCACATTAAGGTGGAGGTGAAGAACAAGTTGTCCCACATTAAGGTGGAGGTGAAGAAGAAGTGGTCCCACATTAAGGTGGATGTGAAGAAGAAGTGGTCCCACATTAAGGTTGATGTGAAGAAGAAGTGGTTCCACATTAAGGTGGAGGTGAAGAAGAAGTGGTCCCACATTAAGGTGGATGTGAAGAAGAAGTGGTCCCACATTAAGGTGGAGGTGAAGAAGAAGTGGTCCCACATTAAGGTGGAGGTGAAGAAGAAGTGGTACCACATTAAGGTGGATGTGAAGAAGAAGTGGTCCCACATTAAGGTGGAGGTGAAGAAGAAGTGGTCCCACATTAAGGTGGATGTGAAGAAGAAGTGGTCCCACATTAAGGTGGATGTGAAGAAGAAGTGGTCCCACATTAAGGTGGATGTGAAGAAGAAGTGGTCCCACATTAAGGTGGAGGTGAAGAAGAAGTGGTCCCACATTAAGGTGGATGTGAAGAAGAAGTGGTCCCACATTAAGGTGGATGTGAAGAAGAAGTGGTCCCACATTAAGGTGGAAGTGAAGAAGAAGTGGTCCCACATTAAGGTGGAGGTGAAGAAGAAGTGGTCCCACATTAAGGTGGATGTGAAGAAGAAGTGGTCCCACATTAAGGTGGATGTGAAGAAGAAGTGGTCCCACATTAAGGTGGATGTGAAGAAGAAGTGGTCCCACATTAAGGTGGATGTGAAGAAGAAGTATCTCCCACCACGCGATTGAGCAACTTCTTCCTTTCCCCGCTACCTGCCTGTATGAGCTGGCGTTCTCTGCTCTGGTTCACATGAAGAACAACAGGAGGTCGCAGCTCTGTTGAACAGGACTTGCGAGTGGTCCTCTGCTCAGTGCCACCATGATTAAAGAAATCTGTGCGCCCGACAGGCACATGTATCTCACTAATTTGTAAGTAGGCAAAATATTTACGATAGCACATATTTCAATACTGATTGCTGAAATGTTGCATTTCTAATTTGTAGTTTAGGACCGTGGACAATGCAGCTTCCTTACATTGACAGTTCTCTGTGCTGAGTTTCTGCTGAGTTTCCTTTGCCTCATTTTTAATTTTGTGACCTGTCTGGTTTAAATGAGTTTTGCTGCTTTGATGAAGCCTAATTTGATAAAGTTTCAAAATAATTTTTGAAATATTTTGTTAATAAATATTTCACGAGTAATATAGTTGTCTTTGTCATATTTTATTTGGCATTAGTAAATAGTTATGCACATTTACAGATATTTTACATGATATGAGTGATAACACGTGTTATAAGGGTACAATAGGTGTGCCTTGAGATTTTTACTTGTCCTTTGGTGTGCCTTGGGCACAAAAAGTTTTTTGTGGTAGAAGTATCGGCATCGGTACTCGGTATCGGCAAGTACTCAGATCCAAGTATCAGTATCGTATCAGTTTGAAAAAAAGTGGTATCGCTGCATCCCTAGTTAGAAGTATTACTCAATTACCACACAGTGTATTTGCCATTTGTATGTATTTTATCTATAAGCAACAGTGAAGTTTGTATCCAGCAATTCTTTGCCAAGAATGTGCATTTGGCTTGTGTAGTAAGTAAAACTTGACTGGCCACAGACAACATTCATTAATCTGCATTTGAGGCATTTCTTTGTGTTTTGTGTCACTTCTGGCACCTGAAGTGAGCAGACAGCTTTCTCAGAAGCTCCGTCTGTGTGTTAGTTTTAGCTGTGTTTTTACGTTAATGCCTCGCTTAATAATTATATTAAGTTTGTTTTATATATATATTCTATGGATATGTACATGACTAAGCACGACTCCAGTTTCGTTTACTCGAGAAAGGATCTACTGGCCTTCAGGGACAGAGCACAAGCCAAAAAGTTATTATCTGCCAGAAAAACAGATGTTTATCACACTATTCCAGCGGAGTTGAAGCACAAGTACTTCGGTTGCCGGGCTGGAACTAAGCTAAAGGCCCGGCTACCACACAACGTCGGGTGAAGATTCCAACCCTCAATTCCCTCGGTACTGATGGGGAACGTCAACTCACTGGCAAATAAAGAGGACGAACTGTCGGTGCTGATAAAAACCAAACGGAACTACAGAGAGAGCAGTTTGTCTGACCGAGACATGGCTAAGCAGCTACACACCGGATGCTAATGTGGAGCTACCAGGATTCACTGCTGTGAGAGCCGACAGAGACACGGAAGCATGTGGGGGTCTGATACTGTAACAACAGAGAGGGCGCCTACTCATGCTTTCAGAACTCTTTAGCCGTTAGCCTAAGACCCTATTATCTCCGAAGGGAGTTAACACACGTGATGGCGGTGTGTGTTTAGGCAAGGCAAGGCAAGGCAAGGCATCTTTATTTATATAGCGCATTTCATACCACAGGCAACTCAATGTGCTTTACATAAAGACAAGGCATTTAAAAAGAACAGCATAAAGCAGCAATTTAAAGAGAAAAAAAATAGAATAAAAATTAAAAACACAGTTAAAAGCAATCAAAGAAGAGGGGAAAAAGAAAGATATAAACTCAACCATAAGCACACGGAAAGAGAAATGTTTTTAACCTGGATTTAAAAGTGCTTACAGTTGTGGCTGATTTCAGTTCTGCTGGTAGTTTGTTCCAGTTGTGAGCAGCATAACAGCTAAAAGCTGCTTCACCGTGTCTAGTTTGAACTCTTGGCTCCACTATCTGACCTGAGTCAGCAGATTTTAGAGCTCTACTGGGTTTATACTCTGCTAGCATGTCATTCATGTATTCTGGACCTAAACCATTCTGTGATTTGTAGACGAGCAGCAGAACTTTAAAATCTATTCTGTATCTGACCGGGAGCCAATGTAAAGACCTGAGAACTGGGGTGATGTGATGTGATCTCTTTGTTCTGGTTAAAACTCGGGCTGCAGCGTTCTGAATGAGCTGCAGCTGTTTGAGACTCTTTTGGGGGAGTCCAGTCAGAAGACCGTTACAGTAGTCCAGTCTGCTGGAGATGAAAGCATGAATCAGCTTCTCCTGATCCGTTTGGGACATGAAACCCTTAATTCTGGATATGTTCTTAAGCTGATAAAAGGCTGATTTGATTTGATATGATTTTTGAAGGTCAGGTCTAAGTCTATAAGCACGCCGAGGTTCCGGACTTGGTGTTTAGTTTCTAGAGACAGTGACTCAAGAGGTTTACTGACAGCAAACCTCTTCTCTTTGTTGCCAAACACAATGACCTCAGTTTTTTCTTGATTTAACTGAAGGAAATTTAGGTTCATCCACTTTTTGACTTGCTCTAAGCAGTCGCACAATAACTCTATAGGACTGCAGTCATCCGGAGATAGTGCGAGATATATCTATGTGTCATCTGCATAGCTGTGGTAGTTGACTTTAGAGTTCTTCAGAATTTGACCCAGAGGCAGCATGTATAGAGTGAACAGAAGGGGTCCAAGAACTGACCCCTGAGGAACTCCACATGTTATAGCCACTCGATCAGATTGATTACTTCCAATAGTCACAAAATAACTCCGCTCCTCCAAGTAGGACCTGAACCATTCTAGGACTGTCCCGCTGAGTCCTGCCCAGGTTTCCAACCTGTTCAGCAGTATACTGTGATCCACAGTGTCAAATGCAGCACTGAGATCCAACAATACCAGAACTGACACCTTGCCTGAGTCAGTGTTCAACCTTATGTCATTTAACACTTTAATAAGAGCCGTTTCTGTACTGTGGTGAGGTCGGAAGCCTGACTGAAATTTGTCAAGGAGTCCACTGGAGTTCAAGAAGTTACTGAGTTGATTAAAAACCACTTTCTCAATAATCTTGGCTATAAAAGGAAGATCTGTAGTTGGTTAAAATGGAAGCATCCAATGTTCTCTTTTTTAGGAGTGGCTTGATGGCAGCTACTTTTAAAGGAGAACTCCCTTTTTCAACATTAAGCCTCTTTTCTGAGTCGTCTGCAATGTTTTAGAACCCCCCTCACCGCTTTTTTGATGTTTACTGCTGTCTCCGGTATTTGCCTAATTTTGATTCATCTCAACCTGCTTCAGAACGGCAAGTCATATGCATGTCTTAAAAGGTCCGTAAAAGCACCATAAACGTCCGTTTTCAAAATCATCAACTCACCGGAGTGGTTACTGGTGTGCACTGGTAATCCATATCAAATTTCGTGGCGAAAAGTTGCTTCTGTCGTGTTTTATTTGACATTTTGTCCTGGATGTTCGTTGATATTACTCCGCCACCGCTAAGAAAATAGTGCGAGCATGAACGAGCTGCCAATGTGGGGTTCTAAAACATTGGAGACGACTCAGAAAAGAGGCTTAATGTTGAAAATACCGGAGTTCCCCTTTAAGGGTTTAGGAAACGTGCCTGATTGAAGTGAGCAGTTTATTATTTGCTGCAAATCTGTTTGGACAGAGCTTACAATAGTTTTAAAGAAGTCAGATGGCATTGTGTCAAGACAGGATGTTGATGGTTTAAGATGCTGGACTGTTTCTTCTATGGTTTTTTGGTCAACTGTATTGAATTCTGACATCATAGTTGATTGATTCCTAGGTGGTTTTAAGGTTTGCGTCATTTTATTATTTTTCTCATTTATGTTAATATTTAGCCTTATAGATTTGATTTTTTCATTGAAAAAACAAGCAAATGCATTGCATTTTTCTGTGGAATAGAGTTCTGAAACTATCTGTTTTGGGGGGGTTGTCAGCTTATTAACCATAGGAAACAGAGCACGAGTGTTGTTGATGTTCTTATTAATCATTTCAGATAAGTGTTGCTGTCTAGCGCGGAGTAACCCGTGGTTAAAATTACAAAGACTTTGTTTGTAGAGGTCATGGTGAATTTGAGGTTTAGTTTTTCTCCATTTACGCTCTGCTTTCCTGCATTCTGTTTTCAAGGCCTTTACCATAATAGTGTTCCTCCATGGTGTTCGCTTTCTGCTCAAGATCATCTTATTTTTAACAGGTGCAACAGTATCCATGACATTTGAGAGTTTCAAGTTAAAGTTATCTAAAGTTATTCCACCATGGGTTGATGCAGCTTGTAAGTCTATCCACTCAACCGTTGCGGGTTTACAGACTCGGCACCCTGGTGCATTTATTGTAATATCTGGTGACATTAACCATGTGACCCTGGATTAGACTCACTGTTTTCTATCAGTTTGTGGACTGCCCGACGAGGAAGAAAAGGACCACTGACCTCCTATATGCAAACGTAAGGGAAGCATCCACAGCCGCTACCCTCCACCCATCACAGCACAGAGGAGCTGGTTTAGCAGCAGGCCGCTGTCACTGAACTGCTCTACGGACGGGCTCAGAAAACCCTTCCAGGGCCATTAGACTGTATAACAGCACAATGGAGAGGGGTGGAGGGCGGGGGGCACTACAGTGCTACAGGTGGTGCTATGGACAATATGTAGGACGGTGAATGACTAGCTTTTTTAACTTGTGTCACCTTAAGTGTACTCTACGTCACCTTACTTCACTTGTTTTTATTATTGACCTGATACTGCTTTTGCTTTTATTGATGTAAGTGCTGCTGAGTTCACATATTTCTTTTGGGATCAATAAAGAATTTATTTATCTATCTAAATTGACATATGGAGCAAGCGAATCCTTTCTCTCTTGCTTTCAGTATTTATGATAAGCTAAAGGCTGATTTATGGTCGCCTACGCAGAGCCCTCTGCGTCTCCGGAGACCCTCCCAGAGACGCTCTCCGTCGCTTGCGTGCGTCGGCCAACATTCCTATCTATCCGTCGAGGAGGCGGAGACTCGTGGGTTGTGATTGGTCGGCTAACAGCATCATTTCTAGAATCACTTTTCCGGTTTAGCTCCTTCCTCTCAGAACAACAACACCGCCATTTCTGAAAGAGTTTACTGTGTGCCGGGCAACATTTGGTCAAAATGATTTGCATTTCAACATCAACCGGCTCCAACTCCAACAACAGTCTTTCTCTGTCGGTCGCCATCGTTCACTGTGAGGAGTGGAACGGAGCAAAGGTGAAGGTGAACAATCAATCAATCAACCACTTTTGGGTCAGTTTTAGATTGCGTAGCGCCGCCTGCTGATCGGGAGGTGAACTGCCTCGCGTATCCGACAGCCCGACGGAGAACTTCGATAGGACGGAGAGGCTCTCTGTGACTACGGAGAAGCATACTGAGGCCTTAAACTAATAACCACCCCTGTTTCAAAGAAGTTAGGACATTGTGTAAAAGTATACTAACAGTATGCAGTGATTTCCAAATCTTATTGATTATTGTTTTACCTGCAACGGAATATAGAAACAAATCAAACGTTAAAAGTGAGACATTTTTCTATTTCATGAAAAATATGACCTCATCTTGAATAGTCAGAGGACAGATGTACAGCAGTTTAGTTTGCATGTTGACCTACCAATCTGTGCAGAGGGCCTTCTGCCCATGTTTTTGGGCTTGACAGCATCCTTAATGCGCTCCACCTCCTGCTGGTAGTGCTTACGGTCACGGGCTGCATTCTCTTTGGCCTCCTTTAGTGCAGCTTCCAGGGCTTTAACTCGCTCAGCTGTGGCGCGGAGGCGCTTTTCTAGCTTAGGGATCTCACAGCGAAGGTCAGCATTGTCCCGCACCAGCTTCAGACAGTGAAACAGATAGCACAAAGAGGTATGAGGACCTTACCTTGTATATATATATCTATAGATCTATATTATTTGCACCAACTACACCAAGTCAAATTCCTTGCAAGTGAAAACCTACTTGGCAATAAACTTGATTCTGGTTCTGATTACTGTATGGAGTTATGTGTTTACAGTTTTACCTGCTTGTGAACTTTGGTTAGCTGCTCCAGATTGCTTTCCAAGAAGCAGATCTTCTGTTTCTGAGCAGCGCTGCCCTCTGTGTCATCTGTGTCCTGAGCATTCTGTCCAAGCAAATCAAAGAGCTCCATCTGTACACTGGTATATGTACACATTTTACCTCAACATTCATTATCAGTTTACTGTGTACAACTGATAAGTTGTTGTCTACTTTCAACTCAAAAGAATTCTGCCCTCAAAAAAGTCCAAATGCAAGGCATCCCATTATGTCTGCACAAGGCGATAAGTAGCAGATTTTGGATGAGTAACCCTGTCAGTTTGTATATGTCTTTCAGGAAAGCCTAGTCTGCCTGTTTATCTCATTGAGCCCCTGGCTGAGGGTTGAGATGAGCGCCACGCCAAGGCCTCGGGTCTCTAACTTACAGCTTCTGCCTTTGAAGAATCAGACGACCTACTTATCACAGATGCTCACTGGATTCATTCAAATTTCATCATGAGCAAAATAAGGTACATGCTGTGGTTCGAGCACAGAATTCATGCAATGATGTATCAGACAGCAGACTAAATCCTACACAAAAGCCCATCAGATTAAGATCAGATTTATTGTCATGCATACACACGAAATTTGTCCTCCGCTTTTAACCCATCCAGGTGGGCACCTGTTTGACACACACATGCACACGCACAGGGTCACACACTCAGAGACAGATGCCAACCTGGAGCGGTGGGCAGCCATGAAGCAACTGGGGAGCATGGGGGGTACGGTGCCTTGCTCAAGGGCACCTCAGCCGTGGCAAGGAGGTGGACTGACACCCCTCCAGCTATCAGTTCCACCAGTCTTTTTTTTTTTTTTGAGTGGCGAGAGTGGGAATCGAACCGCCAACCTTCTGGTTATTGGACGACCAACTCTAACCACTGACCCCATCACACAATGCTGATTACACTGATGATGCAGTTTGGAAACTTTCAGAGAACTTTCAGAAGAATGCCAATGTTTTACTGCAGAATGTGAATTAGCAGTACCTTTTTGACTCTTGAGGCCAAATCTTGGACAAAGAGCCTTCTCAGGTTGTGAAGTGTCTGCAGCTCCCGAGCCTATGACAAAACAAGGAAACCTAGCTGAGAGTATAAAAAGCAGTTTGTGAGCCTCAAAGTGTCTACTTCAGCCAGGCTGATGAATATCTCTCAGTCCCCAGCTAAGGACAGGGGGATCTGTATGTGATTTTGGGTAGTATTTGTGGTATATGTGATGAAAAGAATTTAATCCATGGTGTTCAAAATTCCCTGCAGCATCTTGTGAAGAATTTTAGAAGATGTGAGACAGGCCTCTGTCAATGTTTAAATCCAGGCTGAAAACAGTTCTGTTTAGCTGTGCATATGACACCTGAAAGTGTTTGATCTGCACTCTTTGTTTTTAATTTAATTAATTAAATTATTTTTAATTATTTATTAGATTTTTTTTTATGTTTTAATGATTATATTTGCCTTCTTATTCAAATAAACTTGCCTTGCCTACTATCATGACACTCGGACTATTACACAAAAGTGAAGCTGTATTAGTTTTATGTTGTTAGGGGCTAAATACTGTATTATAAATAGTATGCACTGATATAACACCTTTTAATCTTAAATTAAACATATTCTGCCTTTCTTGAAATATCTGTAAGTGTCACGCCACGGGACTTATGTTTTAAGTTTTATGTTTTGGTTTTTAGTCCATGTTTAGTTTTTAGTTTTGCCATTTTTTAGTTTCCCTTCATTCAGTTCATTAGTTTCACTCACTCCACCTGTGTTTTCCCCCTCAGCTGCACTCACTCTCCAATCACTCCCAGCCCTCTATTTAGTTTCTTGTCTCCCCTGTCTGTTTGCCGGATCTTTGCCTTTCGTGTCTTACCAACCTGACCTGTCTGCCTTGTTACCTGTTTTTCCCATGATCTTCATCACCTGCCAAGCTAAGTATTTATTTATTCCATGCCAAGTTAAGTCTTTTGTTTGTTTTTCACAGTTACGTTTTTGAATCCGGCTCAGCCGCGCTTTTTGTTTGTACTTTGTTTTTTCTTGCTGTGAATAAATCCAGTTTTCTTTTTATAAGTCCGCATCTGTGTCCTACCTTCACCACCCCACTCCTGACAGTAAGACTGTTTGGTCTGTATACTACAGAGATACACTACAGCAGATCTCTTTTCAGCCACATCTTCACAGGATGAAAATTGGTGATACAGCTTTTGCTCTGTTCAAGAAATGCAAATTTACACACAAATTAAACTTAAGAATTTAATTAAAACTTAATCAAAAGATACTTTTTTGATCTTCAAAGGAAAATGATTAAATGTAGAAAATAGCATAACAGTGGTTACTTTAATAGTAGAAACTTATTTGCACATTTTCAAGCCTTTAAAGAAACCAGCTTGAAAAAAAAGAAAAACACGTTCATTGCAATATCCATACTGGAGACTTGGATAAACCCTGAAAAGAGACTTTGAATTAAATGGGTATGAATTCCTTCATTTAGGTAGGACAAATAAAAAAGGAGGTGGGGTGGCACTGTATATTGATAAAAAACTTAAACTACCAAAGAGTGGAAACTATGATGAAGTAATGAAATGCAACAGTTGAAATTTCTATGGAAAGAAAGAAAAACTCTGTCATCGGCTTACCCTTGGATGTTCAGTGGCTAAACCTTGTTTGGATCCTGTTCTGTTTCACTCCAGAAGTGTTGTGAGTTCTGACGGTTATTGTTTGGCTCTATGCATCTGCCTCACCTGACTTTCTGCCCTGATTCTTTTTGAAGGAAATAGGATTTGGAGCCCCCTGTCTTCCACTATATCTCCCCTGTCCTAACCTGTTATGCAAGCCTGGATGCACAGACGTAACCTGATCACCGTTTGGACAAATTGCTTTGCGCTTGCTCACCTTCAACTTCCTTCCTCTCCAACCTCTGCTGCAGCATCACCACCTAGTCCCTGGATTATCCATCTGGTTCCCCCCATCTTCCCCATCCCATATGTATGTGTATATATATATATATATATATATATAATTTTTTTACCTCTCATAACAGTGGGGACAGCAATCTCTCAAAGCCTTGATCGAACCTTTTCACAGCCAGCTACTACAACTAGGTAAGACAAATAACTGACCACAGTCTCCTCTAGTCCCTTCAGGTCCTGCTTGGCCTGCTCCCGTCTGTCCTGCAGCACCCTGCAGAAATCAAACCCTTAATATGAGCATGTGTAGCTGGTTACGGGGGGAAAAAAACAACTTTTCTGCTGACTAAGCTTGAGGCTTTACGTGAGCTCCTGCAGCTGCCGACTCTTCTCCTGGTCAGTTCCCTTGAGCTTCTCATGCTCTGCTCTCAGTCTCTCTTGCTCAAAGATGACCTTCTGGTTCAAGCTGCATAGAAGTCAGTGACAGAATGAGAACAGGGTTGCATAGTTGAAGAGAAAAAGGAGGCGCCTGTTGATGTGTCATCTTACTCCTGCAGCTCTGTGATGCGCTTCTCCTTGTTGTCCAGCTCATCTCTCAGACTGCTGATCTGCTTCTGATGGGCCTCTCTGTGAGACTGGATCTGCTTCTCCACAGTATCCTGAACACAAGCACACAGCTACATGTTGCCATGGACCAATGGGCACCAGAAAGCAAACTTAAAGACTGTCAGCCTCGTGGCACAGTACCTTGACTTCATTAGCAGACTGGATCTCATTTTCCTTCTCCATGGTTTTAACTTTCTCTGAAGGGAGACCAATTCATGACTGTTACAAAAATGTGTTGAATCAGTGGATGATAAATATTATTCCAAGTATATCAAAATATAACTTTCATCTGCTTTTCAAAATTTTAAGAAAAATACACTCAAAACCCTGTTCCCAAAAACAACAGTTTATTGAGCAAAAAAACTGGTGTTCCCCTAAACAAGCGCTTCTTGCACTGTGAGACAACATTAATGTAACCACATTAATTTGTTTAGGTTGTGTGTGGTGATGGTGTATAATTAGTAAAACTATATATGTTTATTAAAGCTCTCCTGGATCAAACGCCAGGAATCTCACCTCTGTTCACAAAATGACATTTTCCATGAAAATGATCCTGTCAGATCTTGATGTGGCTTGGATATTTCAGACAAAAGCTTTGCTCTATTTAATATTCCAGGCAGGGTAATGAATATGGAAATAGGTCATTGCAAGAACATCCTAGTTTGAACCCGAAACCAATTCTATTAACTACTTAGGGTCACCACAAGTCCATACATGTTTTTATTCATACCTTCTAATACATAGATGTAGCCGAGGCATGGCTAAATGACCAAACATCTTACAATGTGCTGCTACTTTTAGTTAAACTTTGTTCCAAATCACCACTTCTGATATGTCCCGGCCACAAGTTGATGGAATTGGGTTTTTAGATTTGCGACGTATGACACCCTGGCTGTCAAAGGATGTCTTTATCTAATGTAACACATTCTTTAGAATTTGTTCTTGTTTGTTTTTTGAACAAATATTCCGTCTCACCGTAGTTAGGCGGCAGCAGAGAGGCTCACCTTGGGCTTTGATCCTTACTATTTCTTCATTTAAAGAATCTATATTTTCCTCCAGTTGTCTTTTCTTCTGCTCCACATTCTGCAGAGAGTCTGTCAGGGACTTGATTTTAGCTTCATGCTAGACACCAACAAAGGAAAAACAAGACAGTCATGTTTTATTGACTACATAGAAAAATACTTGCATGACATAAATCTATTGAGTTTAGATCGGAGATATAATAATTTTTTTGTTAAATCAGGCACTTAAAATATAACCTTCTTTTTTTTCTTTCTTTAAGCATTAAGAAATTCTGTATTATGGAATTGATATGCTTGGGTTGGGTC
The DNA here is from genome assembly GCF_027942865.1 of Odontesthes bonariensis. Classification (NCBI taxonomy): domain Eukaryota; kingdom Metazoa; phylum Chordata; class Actinopteri; order Atheriniformes; family Atherinopsidae; genus Odontesthes; species Odontesthes bonariensis. The sequence continues at coordinate 34,219,569 of NC_134525.1, forward strand.
AACATAATCTATTGGAGCATTGGATGGGTTGAACTAACTTCACATTATTTGTGGAATGAATCAGTAAAGGTTTTACAGGATTCACTCATATCAGGCTCTCTTTTCATTCAACCAACAAGTCTGTCAGAAGTCCCAAAAACAAAATACTTGTTGATTGGTTTCAGTGAAGATTATATTGACCCATCACATATATGACAGGGCAGAAACTTGTCCGCTTGTAAAGCTGCTGTTTGATTTATGACTGACAGCCAGATTTGTTGCTATGGTGACAGTGTCTGTTTCAGCCTGGTTACCTGAGAGATGCGGAGCTGGCAGGCAGTCAGCTCCCGCTCGGTCTCATCCAGTTTGTGGGTGCTCTGGGCCTGGCTGCTCTCCAGCTGTTTGCTGCGCTTCACCATGCTCTTCACCTCAGACTTCATCTTACTGATGTAGAGTCGGGCCACGGTGAACTCTTCATCAATGAGACCACCGCTTTCCTGTTGCTGGGGAATTAGAAGAAAATACTAGTTAAGACTTACTGTAATGTGAACATGCTGAACATTTTGATTGGCTGCATGGTGGTTAGCGCTGTCTCCTCACAGTTCCAATCTCAGCTGGGTTCTTTCTATGTGCAGCTTGCATGCTCTTCCTGTGACTGTGTGTGCTCTCTCTGGGTTCCATGTTAGGTTAATGATGATCCTGAATTGACTGTTGGAGTGCGTGTGATTTATCTTTTTTGTCTCCGTGTGGCCCTGTGATGGACTGTCCAGGGTGTACCCTGCCTCCCACCTGATGATAGCTGGGATGGACTTAAGTCCTCCTGAAACCCTGAATTGGATAAAGTGGGAATAGTAAATGGACAAATGGATTTTCTGACTTCTCAAACATGAGCATGGTTCCGCTTTTGTTGGTTTGATATGCCTGAAAACTTTTAGGTTTCGGGCAGATAGTCGAACAGAGTAAGGAAGTACTGTATTAGTATTTAAAATGGTTGAGCTCCTGTGCTTTGGCACACCTTGTCTTTTTGATTGTGTTTAACTATATTGGGTTAGGGTACCTAAAAGCTTTGCTGTATGCATGCAGCTTTACCTGCTGGTATCATGTGACCCCTCTTGCTAAGAGTACTTTTGTCTGAGGTACTTGAGGTCAGGGCCAGGTACTACTGTAGTTAAACATAATACTAGCACACTCACTAGTCTTGTCATACATGTTTAGAGAGATTTGTGCAGGGGTGCTGCTTTCTTTGTCTTCTTGTTTGGTTGGGTAGGGAAGACAGATTAGTGAGGATTTTGTTTTTAGCAAATATTATGTATCATTAAATAACTCTAGAGTAGATCTGGGCAAAAAAACAATCTGAAATTAAATGAATCTTGATCTTGATGATAAGCAGTTTGCATTTTCAGTCAGTCCGCTGATAGACTCAACGTCCCGTCCCTTAGTATAAACAATTGCCACAACAGCCATTGTGTCTGGCCATTACGCCAAAATACATGCACATTTATTACAGTGAACCACTATTTGAGCTACCAGCAGGAAAGAGGGCTGAATGCATTTGGGGGAGAATGACTGCATCCAACATGAGGTGCAAAAGCAGGACTGAGACTAAAAGGGAACTTGCGTTATCTTCCCAATGTACCGAGGCAATTAATCATTCAGTATCTTTTTCCCATTCAAAAAAAATAAGGTCTTCTTTTATTGTAGCGCTTTGGGTGACTCATCTATTCAGCCCTTCTTTTTCTGTATTTGGCGAGTGCCAAACCCATGCTCCATCAGTCCCTCCTCTCTGATGTACTGAATCAACGTGTGGAAGCAAGGCTTACACTGTTGCAAACTGAAAACTTTGGTTGCAACATCTGAGGCTTTTAAAGAACTTTTTTCTTTAGAAAGCAGCTAGTGAAGAACAAAGCAACTTCAGGCTGCATATTCCTACTGCCAGCAAACACAGAGGAATGACCTGCAGTCTGTACAGTGAGTGCAGCTGAACGCATTGTGTTGCTTATGTCATGATGTGTAATGTAAATGGGAAAACACCTGTAAATACATAAGAATTCAGGTATGTCATTACACATACACCTTGCAGCATCATCAAATTATGTCATGATCGAGATTGATATGAATCAATAAAGAAAATAATATTTGGACTTTCTTTTTGTGTTACCATCTTTTGTTACCTGGCCATAGCCAAATTGAGCTGGGTCATAGCAAAACACACTGGTGACCTTTTGAAGTGATTTTAGGTCCAAAGTAAAAAAAGAAAAGCAACAAAACCAAACTGCTCTCTGCGTCTTAGTGTTGAAGTTTTTGCACAGTTGGGCAGAAGGCTGTGGTCGGACTCGGAACATTTTGGCAGCATTTGTTTTATGCAGCCCATGTCAGCTGATCTCCACTTTTACGTCAAATTACCTGGTGATATCAAACAGGCTGTGATTGGGCTAAACAAAGTGCATGAAAGATATAGAGTGCGTCAGTCATGACGCCCAACAGCTCTGATGAACAAGGTAAGTTTAGGTTTCCACACATCATTATCATTGTTGGTCTGAAACAGTCAGAACTGGTACCTTGATATCATTGCTTCCCACGGCAATGCCAATCTCAGCCAAGTCTTTAAGTAAGGACGACATCATCTCAGTGACCCTCTTTTTCTGGTGGTTGGTCATCTCCTTCAGTTTTTGAAGCTCAGAGTCGATGGAGGCCAAGGAGTTCTGATGGTGGAGGACAACACACATTATGAAGTGACTAAAAGTGTATAAATATTGAACAAAATCAGAGTATTCAAAGCTTTAACCAGCTTACAGACTTCTGGTTCAGCTCCTCACTGAGAGCCTCAAACTCCTTTGTTTTGTCCTCAACTTCCTGACTCTTCTGGTCGTAGTTGACAGCCAGCTCCTCCAGTGCCTGCAGCACCTCCTTCACTTCCTCCTTGGAAGCTTCATTCTCAGCCAGCAGTCTGTTCAGCTCAGTCTGAAGGGTGTCATGGTCACGGCGAGAGGAGCCTAATAGCTAAAGGAAGATAAAACAGTGATGTTCAGTCTAATGCTGTTAAATTTGGAAAGAGATGTTTATGTTTCTGCATTTAGCAGATGCTTTTATCCAAAGCAACTTACATGAGGATCTAACATCAAAGCTAACAATAAGCTACATAGAAGGAAACCACGAGTCAGACTCTGTCAGAGGTGACAGAGTGCAGGCATAGAGGGAAGTAAAGGGTAAGAGATGAAAGCAGATGATGCAGAGATGAAAAGATTTACATAACAGGAATAACAAAATCCATTTCTGTAGAGCGGGAAGTCTAACATCATATGTAAGGCTACTCATGGACTGCTGTCAGGTGCCAGACTGAGTTTGTGCTAAGTGGCACACATTGGGATGTTTGGGGAGGGAGCGACAGGAGGATAATAGTGTCACCTCCTCCTGATCCAACATCTGCTCCTTCAGCTGCTCCACCAGCTGAGACTGCTGGTTGATCTCTTCGTCCTGCAGGGAGGGGAGGATAAGAGGAAGAGAGAAATACAATCACAGGCCACTTGTTTTTTTTCACCAGCTAAGAGTAATACTGAACAGAAGCATGTTGCACCATCTGCTGTCCAAAAGAAACACTACACATAAGAGGACACACTGTGACACTGGAAGCAAGGGAGTTTTACTGATCAGACTCATGCCTTCTGCAGTCTGCACTTCTGTGTTAAGATCTAATATAGCCAATATTTGAGATGAACTGCAAAAGGAAGCAGTGATTCACATTTCTATTTGTATTCTCACAGGTTATTACAATATTAGCACACCTTGTCGAAAGCGAGCACCACGAGAGTTATCTGCAGGTGCATGTTAGGGTCTACAGGGTTAGGTTAATCTGCAGGTACATGTTAGGGTCTACAGGGTTAGGGTTAGGTTAATCTGCAGGTACATGTTAGGGTCTACAGGGTTAGGTTAATCTGCAGGTACATGTTAGGGTCTACAGGGTTAGGGTTAGGTTAATCTGCAGGTACATGTTAGGGTCTACAGGGTTAGGGTTAGGTTAATCTGCAGGTACATGTTAGGGTCTACAGGGTTAGGTTTAGGTTAATCTGCAGGTACATGTTAGGGTCTACAGGGTTAGGGTTAGGGTTAGGTTAATCTGCAGGTACATGTTAGGGTCTACAGGGTTAGGGTTAGGTTAATCTGCAGGTACATGTTAGGGTCTACAGGGTTAGGGTTAGGGTTAGGTTAATCTGCAGGTACATGTTAGGGTCTACAGGGTTAGGTTAATCTGCAGGTACATGTTAGGGTCTACAGCAGACCTGGGCATTTTACGGCCCTTTGCCCGTCCCTGTCCGGCCCGCGCCCCCCTACCCCCTCCAGTCAAAAATAAAAATGGATTTTGGTGTGCATGCGATGATGCTGTCTTTTATTTTGAAAGGGCCTGACGCATTGTTTATGAATGCACGCACAGTGACAGGTGAGGATCCGAATCCCTGATCCACACAAAATGTCGTCTAACGGTAAAGAAAAGAAAAGTTGATTCAGAATGCCGCGTTTTCAACAAGGCAAGGACAGCGACATATTTGTTTACAGAGGTAAAAGGTAAAGCTGTGTGTTTAGTTTGTGGTGTGTCAGTGGCTGTGTTAAAGGAGTATAATATCCACCGTCACTACGTGACTAAACACGGGGAGAAATACAAGAACTTTTCAGAAAAAGAGCGCGCAGCTGAGTCCTCTGTGTTGCTCGCCAAGCTGCAATCTCAACAAACACTTTTTACAAAACGTTTGCCATCCAGAGGTGCTGCAGTCAAGACAAGTTTTGTTATTTCACACAAGATTGCTAGAAAGAGCAAACCCTTCTCTGATGGAGAGTTCATTAAGGAGTGTTTGGTGGACTCGTCTGCGCTAATATGTCCCGAGAAAAAAGACGCTTTTGAGAACGGCTCCCTCTCCCGCCGCACCGTAACGAGGAGGATTGAGGACATCGCGAAAAACCTGGTGCTGAAAGACAGCGTGAATGACTTTGAGTACTTTTCCCTGGCTTTGGATGAGAGCTGTGATATACGGGGCACTGCCCAGCTGCTCATCTTCATGCGCGGGATCAATGCAGACTTCAGAATCACGGAGGAGCTGGCAGACATGCGGTCAATGAAAGGGACAACAACGGGGAGTGATGTCTTAGCTGAGGTAAATGCATGTCTCGAAAGCTTGGGGCTGAAATGGGACAAAGTGGTGGGCGTGACAACAGATGGGTGTCCAAATCTCACAGGAAAAAAAGTTGGTCTGTTAAAGTGAATCAAGGACAAAGTGGCAGAAAAGAACTCTGAGCAGAAATGAACTTTTTTTCATTGTACTATACATCAGGAAGTGTTATGCAAGTCAGTGTTACAAGTGAATCACGTTGTTGATGTAACTAAAACTGTTAACTTTATCAGATCAAGGGCACTGAATCATAGACAGTTCGTTTCACTTTAGAAGAAACTGAGACTGACCACCATGACCTAAGCTACCACACAGCCGTCAGGTGGCTGAGTCTGGGAAAAGTGCTGAAAAGCTTCTGGGACCTGAGAGAGGAGATTCAGGAGTTCTGTGTGAGGAAGGGACATGCCATCCCTCAGCTTTCAGAGGCAGACTGGCTGGCAGATCTTGCTTTTACTAAAGATCGCTACTGTCCTTGAAACAAAGGGGCTGAAGGCTAAGGACTCAGTTAAAAACCTCGGTGTCATTATTGACAGTGACCTGAACTTTAATAATCATATGAAGGCCATTACTAAGTCTGCATTCTACCATCTAAAAAACATCACTCAGCTCAGAGGCCTCATGTCATATCATGATCTGGAGAAGCTAATCCATGCCTTTATTACTAGTAGGATCGATTACTGTAATAGCCTTTTTACAGGTCTCTCCAAAAAGACCATAAAGCTGCTTCAATTAATCCAAAATGCTGCAGCAAGGGTTCTTACGAGAACAAAGAAGTTTGACCACATAACACCAGTTTTGAGATCGCTGCACTGGCTCCCAGTGAGATACAGAATTGATTTTAAGGCATTGCTCACTGTTTTTAAATCTTTAAATGGCAGGGGTCCCAGCTATCTACTCGATATGTTTCAGAGATATACACCAACCAGGACACTAAGATCAGTAGAGAAGAATTTGCTGGTAATTCTAAAAGTTAACACGAAGTGTGGAAAGGCAGCTCTTAGTCACTATGCCGCTAAGCGCTGGAACCAGCTCCCAGAAATTGTCAAAAATGCACCCACCATTAACATTTTTAAATCAAGACTAAAGACAGAGCTGTTCTCCGAGGCCTTCACATAACAGCATTTAATCCCTTTTCTTTAAAAGCAAATGATCTGTTTTAATGTCTTATCTTAAGGTTTTTTCTTTTGTGATTCATGTTGATAAGTTTTAATCTTTCTTATTCTAATTATTTAATGTTTTACCTTGGTGTTTTAAGTTTTTTAATTCTCTTTTGTTACGTTTATTTTTCTTATTCTTTTTTCCTTTTTTTAATGTGAAGCACATTGAATTGCACTTGTGTCTGAAATGCGCTATATAAATTGACTTGACTTGACTTGACTTTACTGTTGATGTGACTGCTCAGATGGATGAACTAAATGTTAAACTGCAACTGTTATTAACTATTAATTTGATAGAATTAGTATTAAGTCTCACTTCAACCTAAACCACAATATGTTTATAAATATTTAAATATTCTTATTTATTACCAAAATAATCTGATTTAAATATTTTATTATAAAAAGAAATATAATGAGAAAACATAAGTCAATATTAAATTTGAGTCATTGCTGGTTCGGCCCTCCAACACATTTCAGATTTTTCATGCGGCCCCGTGAAGAAATTAATTGCCCACCCCTGGTCTACACAGTTAGAGTTAGGGTTAGGTTAATCTGCAGGTACATGTTAGGGTCTACAGGGTTAGGGTTAGGTTCATCTGCAGGTACATGTTAGGGTCTACAGGGTTAGGGTTAGGTTAATCTGCAGGTACATGTTAGGGTCTACAGGGTTAGGGTTAGGTTAATCTGCAGGTACATGTTAGGGTCTACAGGGTTAGGTTTAGGTTAATCTGCAGGTACATGTTAGGGTCTACAGGGTTAGGGTTAGGGTTAGGTTAATCTGCAGGTACATGTTAGGGTCTACAGGGTTAGGGTTAGGTTAATCTGCAGGTACATGTTAGGGTCTACAGGGTTAGGGTTAGGGTTAGGTTAATCTGCAGGTACATGTTAGGGTCTACAGGGTTAGGTTAATCTGCAGGTACATGTTAGGGTCTACAGCAGACCTGGGCATTTTACGGCCCTTTGCCCGTCCCTGTCCGGCCCGCGCCCCCCTACCCCCTCCAGTCAAAAATAAAAATGGATTTTGGTGTGCATGCGATGATGCTGTCTTTTATTTTGAAAGGGCCTGACGCATTGTTTATGAATGCACGCACAGTGACAGGTGAGGATCCGAATCCCTGATCCACACAAAATGTCGTCTAACGGTAAAGAAAAGAAAAGTTGATTCAGAATGCCGCGTTTTCAACAAGGCAAGGACAGCGACATATTTGTTTACAGAGGTAAAAGGTAAAGCTGTGTGTTTAGTTTGTGGTGTGTCAGTGGCTGTGTTAAAGGAGTATAATATCCACCGTCACTACGTGACTAAACACGGGGAGAAATACAAGAACTTTTCAGAAAAAGAGCGCGCAGCTGAGTCCTCTGTGTTGCTCGCCAAGCTGCAATCTCAACAAACACTTTTTACAAAACGTTTGCCATCCAGAGGTGCTGCAGTCAAGACAAGTTTTGTTATTTCACACAAGATTGCTAGAAAGAGCAAACCCTTCTCTGATGGAGAGTTCATTAAGGAGTGTTTGGTGGACTCGTCTGCGCTAATATGTCCCGAGAAAAAAGACGCTTTTGAGAACGGCTCCCTCTCCCGCCGCACCGTAACGAGGAGGATTGAGGACATCGCGAAAAACCTGGTGCTGAAAGACAGCGTGAATGACTTTGAGTACTTTTCCCTGGCTTTGGATGAGAGCTGTGATATACGGGGCACTGCCCAGCTGCTCATCTTCATGCGCGGGATCAATGCAGACTTCAGAATCACGGAGGAGCTGGCAGACATGCGGTCAATGAAAGGGACAACAACGGGGAGTGATCTCTTAGCTGAGGTAAATGCATGTCTCGAAAGCTTGGGGCTGAAATGGGACAAAGTGGTGGGCGTGACAACAGATGGGTGTCCAAATCTCACAGGAAAAAAAGTTGGTCTGTTAAAGTGAATCAAGGACAAAGTGGCAGAAAAGAACTCTGAGCAGAAATGAACTTTTTTTCATTGTACTATACATCAGGAAGTGTTATGCAAGTCAGTGTTACAAGTGAATCACGTTGTTGATGTAACTAAAACTGTTAACTTTATCAGATCAAGGGCACTGAATCATAGACAGTTCGTTTCACTTTAGAAGAAACTGAGACTGACCACCATGACCTAAGCTACCACACAGCCGTCAGGTGGCTGAGTCTGGGAAAAGTGCTGAAAAGCTTCTGGGACCTGAGAGAGGAGATTCAGGAGTTCTGTGTGAGGAAGGGACATGCCATCCCTCAGCTTTCAGAGGCAGACTGGCTGGCAGATCTTGCTTTTACTAAAGATCGCTACTGTCCTTGAAACAAAGGGGCTGAAGGCTAAGGACTCAGTTAAAAACCTCGGTGTCATTATTGACAGTGACCTGAACTTTAATAATCATATGAAGGCCATTACTAAGTCTGCATTCTACCATCTAAAAAACATCACTCAGCTCAGAGGCCTCATGTCATATCATGATCTGGAGAAGCTAATCCATGCCTTTATTACTAGTAGGATCGATTACTGTAATAGCCTTTTTACAGGTCTCTCCAAAAAGACCATAAAGCTGCTTCAATTAATCCAAAATGCTGCAGCAAGGGTTCTTACGAGAACAAAGAAGTTTGACCACATAACACCAGTTTTGAGATCGCTGCACTGGCTCCCAGTGAGATACAGAATTGATTTTAAGGCATTGCTCACTGTTTTTAAATCTTTAAATGGCAGGGGTCCCAGCTATCTACTCGATATGTTTCAGAGATATACACCAACCAGGACACTAAGATCAGTAGAGAAGAATTTGCTGGTAATTCTAAAAGTTAACACGAAGTGTGGAAAGGCAGCTCTTAGTCACTATGCCGCTAAGCGCTGGAACCAGCTCCCAGAAATTGTCAAAAATGCACCCACCATTAACATTTTTAAATCAAGACTAAAGACAGAGCTGTTCTCCGAGGCCTTCACATAACAGCATTTAATCCCTTTTCTTTAAAAGCAAATGATCTGTTTTAATGTCTTATCTTAAGGTTTTTTCTTTTGTGATTCATGTTGATAAGTTTTAATCTTTCTTATTCTAATTATTTAATGTTTTACCTTGGTGTTTTAAGTTTTTTAATTCTCTTTTGTTACGTTTATTTTTCTTATTCTTTTTTCCTTTTTTTAATGTGAAGCACATTGAATTGCACTTGTGTCTGAAATGCGCTATATAAATTGACTTGACTTGACTTGACTTTACTGTTGATGTGACTGCTCAGATGGATGAACTAAATGTTAAACTGCAACTGTTATTAACTATTAATTTGATAGAATTAGTATTAAGTCTCACTTCAACCTAAACCACAATATGTTTATAAATATTTAAATATTCTTATTTATTACCAAAATAATCTGATTTAAATATTTTATTATAAAAAGAAATATAATGAGAAAACATAAGTCAATATTAAATTTGAGTCATTGCTGGTTCGGCCCTCCAACACATTTCAGATTTTTCATGCGGCCCCGTGAAGAAATTAATTGCCCACCCCTGGTCTACACAGTTAGAGTTAGGGTTAGGTTAATCTGCAGGTACATGTTAGGGTCTACAGGGTTAGGGTTAGGTTCATCTGCAGGTACATGTTAGGGTCTACAGGGTTAGGTTTAGGGTTAGGTTAATCTGCAGGTGCATGTTAGGGTATACAGTGTTAGGTTTAGGGTTAGGTTAATCTGCAGGTACATGTTAGGGTCTACAGGGTTGGGTTTAGGGTTAGGTTAATCTGCAGGTACATGTTAGGGTCTACAGGGTTAGGGTTAGGTTAATCTGCATGTGCATGTTAGGGTCTACAGGATTAGGGTTAGGTTAATCTGCAGGTGCATGTTAGGGTCTACAGGGTTAGGTTAATCTGCAGGTACATGTTAGGGTCTACAGGGTTAGGGTTAGGTTAATCTGCAGGTGCATGTTAGGGTCTACAGGGTTAGGTTTAGGTTAATCTGCAGGTGCATGTAAGGGTCTACAGGGTTAGGGTTAGGTTAATCTGCAGGTGCATGTAAGGGTCTACAGGGTTAGGGTTAGGTTAATCTGCAGGTACATGTTAGGGTCTACAGGGTTAGGGTTAGGTTAATCTGCAGGTGCATGTTAGGGTCTACAGGGTTAGGTTAATCTGCAGGTGCATGTTAGGGTCTACAGGGTTAGGGTTAGGTTAATCTGCAGGTGCATGTTAGGGTCTACAGGGTTAGGGTTAGGTTAATCTGCAGGTGCATGTTAGGGTCTATAGGGTTAGCTTTAGGGTTAGGGTTAGGTTAATCTGCAGGTTTATGTTAGGGTCTACAGGGTTAGGGTTAGGTTAATCTGCAGGTGTATGTTAGGGTCTACAGGGTTAGGGTTAATCTGCAGGTGCATGTTAGGGTCTACAGGGTTAGGTTTAGGTTTAGGGTTAGGTTAATCTGCAGGTGCATGTTAGGGTATACAGGGTTAGGGTTAGGTTAATCTGCAGGTACATGTTAGGGTCTACAGGGTTAGGGTTAGGTTAATCTGCAGGTACATGTTAGGGTCTACAGGGTTAGGGTTAGGTTAATCTGCAGGTGCATGTTAGGGTCTACAGGGTTAGGGTTAGGTTAATCTGCAGGTACATGTTAGGGTCTACAGGGTTAGGGTTAGGTTAATCTGCAGGTGCATGTTAGGGTCTACAGGGTTAGGGTTAGGTTAATCTGCAGGTACATGTTAGGGTCTACAGGGTTAGGGTTAATCTGCAGGTGCATGTTAGGGTCTACAGGGTTAGGTTAATCTGCAGGTGCATGTTAGGGTCTATAGGGTTAGGGTTAGGTTAATCTGCAGGTGCATGTTAGGGTCTACAGGGTTAGGTTTAGGTTTAGGGTTAGGTTAATCTGCAGGTGCATGTTAGGGTCTATAGGGTTAGGTTTAGGGTTAGGTTAATCTGCAGGTGCATGTTAGGGTATACAGGGTTAGGGTTAGGTTAATCTGCAGGTACATGTTAGGGTCTACAGGGTTAGGGTTAGGTTAATCTGCAGGTACATGTTAGGGTCTACAGGGTTAGGGTTAATCTGCAGGTGCATGTTAGGGTCTACAGGGTTAGGGTTAATCTGCAGGTGCATGTTAGGGTCTACAGGGTTAGGTTAATCTGCAGGTGCATGTTAGGGTCTACAGGGTTAGGGTTAGGTTAATCTGCAGGTGCATGTTAGGGTCTACAGGGTTAGGTTAATCTGCAGGTGCATGTTAGGGTCTATAGGGTTAGCTTTAGGGTTAGGGTTAGGTTAATCTGCAGGTTTATGTTAGGGTCTACAGGGTTAGGGTTAGGTTAATCTGCAGGTGCATGTTAGGGTCTACAGGGTTAGGGTTAATCTGCAGGTGCATGTTAGGGTCTACAGGGTTAGGTTTAGGTTTAGGGTTAGGTTAATCTGCAGGTGCATGTTAGGGTATACAGGGTTAGGGTTAGGTTAATCTGCAGGTACATGTTAGGGTCTACAGGGTTAGGGTTAGGTTAATCTGCAGGTGCATGTTAGGGTCTACAGGGTTAGGGTTAGGTTAATCTGCAGGTACATGTTAGGGTCTACAGGGTTAGGGTTAGGTTAATCTGCAGGTGCATGTTAGGGTCTACAGGGTTAGGGTTAGGTTAATCTGCAGGTACATGTTAGGGTCTACAGGGTTAGGGTTAATCTGCAGGTGCATGTTAGGGTCTACAGGGTTAGGTTAATCTGCAGGTGCATGTTAGGGTCTATAGGGTTAGGGTTAGGTTAATCTGCAGGTGCATGTTAGGGTCTACAGGGTTAGGTTTAGGTTTAGGGTTAGGTTAATCTGCAGGTGCATGTTAGGGTCTATAGGGTTAGGTTTAGGGTTAGGTTAATCTGCAGGTGCATGTTAGGGTATACAGGGTTAGGGTTAGGTTAATCTGCAGGTACATGTTAGGGTCTACAGGGTTAGGGTTAGGTTAATCTGCAGGTGCATGTTAGGGTCTACAGGGTTAGGGTTAATCTGCAGGTGCATGTTAGGGTCTACAGGGTTAGGGTTAATCTGCAGGTGCATGTTAGGGTCTACAGGGTTAGGTTAATCTGCAGGTGCATGTTAGGGTCTATAGGGTTAGGGTTAGGTTAATCTGCAGGTGCATGTTAGGGTCTACAGGGTTAGGGTTAATCTGCAGGTGCATGTTAGGGTCTACAGGGTTAGGTTTAGGGTTAGGGTTAGGTTAATCTGCAGGTGCATGTTAGGGTCTACAGGGTTAGGTTTAGGGTTAGGTTAATCTGCAGGTGCATGTTAGGGTCTACAGGGTTAGGTTTAGGGTTAGGGTTAGGTTAATCTGCAGGTACATGTTAGGGTCTACAGGGTTAGGGTTAGGTTAATCTGCAGGTACATGTTAGGGTCTACAGGGTTAGGGTTAGGTTAATCTGCAGGTACATGTTAGGGTCTACAGGGTTAGGGTTAGGTTCATCTGCAGGTGCATGTTAGGGTCTACAGGGTTAGGGTTAGGTTAATCTGCAGGTACATGTTAGGGTCTACAGGGTTAGGGTTAGGTTCATCTGCAGGTACATGTTAGGGTCTACAGGGTTAGGGTTAGGTTCATCTGCAGGTACATGTTAGGGTCTACAGTGTTAGGGTTAGGTTAATCTGCAGGTGCATGTTAGGGTCTACAGGGTTAGGTTTAGGGTTAGATTAATCTGCAGGTGCATGTTAGGGTCTACAGGGTTAGGTTAATCTGCAGGTGCATGTAAAGGTCTACATGGTTAGGGTTAGGTTAATCTGCAGGTGCATGTTAGGGTCTACAGGGTTAGGTTTAGGGTTAGATTAATCTGCAGGTGCATGTTAGGGTCTACAGGGTTAGGTTTAGGGTTAGGGTTAGGTTAATCTGCAGGTGCATGTAAGGGTCTACAGGGTTAGGGTTAGGTTAATCTGCAGGTACATGTTAGGGTCTACAGGGTTAGGGTTAGGTTAATCTGCAGGTACATGTTAGGGTCTACAGGGTTAGGGTTAGGGTTATGTTAATCTGCAGGTACACGTTAGGGTCTACAGGGTTAGGTTTAGGGTTGGGGTTAGGTTAATCTGCAGGTACATGTTAGGTGTTGTTTCTGGATATCTTCTAGTTTTTTTTGTTTGTTTGTTTCCTTGTTCTTCTTCCATGCTTGGTTTTCTTGTCTTTGGACTTTCGGTTTCTCCACCATAGCTGTCCTTAGTTACCTTGATCTCGTGTAAGATTGCCTTGCTACCACATGGTATCTTTTTCTCATTAAGTCACCTGTACTCACTCACTAGCCCCTTTCACACTGAGACCCCCTACCTTAGCGGGTCCAAATTGCACCTTCGACCCGCGTCGAGCAATGTGAAAGCTTGGCGTGTTGGTGGTGACCCGTGTCGCCTGAAGCCGAGTTCAGGGGGCGTTGCCTAGTGGCAGGGCATCACACGAAACACATAAAATGCTGGGCGTGTACAATGACGTAGGCACAACCCATGCGTCGGAGGTAGGGTTAAATACAGAGTGGCTTCCTCCCCAGATGGCGTGGCCAATATGGCCAGTCCAATCGCCCTCTGCCACTCTTGCCGTTGTGGTCATTAACAGCATGGAACTTTTTCCTCATGGCCTTTAGTTTGTTGGTCACCTGCGCCTTGCTGCGTGGGAAACTGCGCTCTCCCATCTTTCTCGCCAGCCCTTCTAGCAGAGGTCCATCTTTCACCGTCCCCGAAATGTGGCGGTAAATAACGTCCTCTGCTCGGAGGCTGAGGAGCTCGCGGACCTCCTTGTCTCCCCAGTTGGCCATCTTCAAAAATGTCTCGAACTTGATATAGGCTAAAACAGAGTGAAACTTGTCCTCACCTGTCGCTGTTGTTCTGAATCAGCTGTCCATTCTGTCTTTTAAACTCCTCACGTCACGCCATGCCCACGTCCATCCCGCGTCAATTGCTTTCACACCAAACTCGGCTCGGCAAAAAGACTAGGGTCCGAGGCGGGTCGAAAGGCGAGTCGAGTTGACGCGGCAGCCCGGGTCGTCAGTGTGAAAGGAACAGCGGACACGCTAAACTCGCGGATTAAACGCGGGTTATTCCTCAGTGTGAAAGGGGCTACTGCTTGTTTGACTTTCTGATCTTAGATTTGCTGCTCTGGCTGCACCTTAAGTTTTATTTTAGTTCATGAAAAGTTTATTTTCTTTAACACCATCCTCTTAGATCGGATCTCCACTGACCATCTATTGCAACAGACAAAACGTTTAGTCTAGGGTTAGGTATTAATATCTACCCAACTGAGGTGCAACTGAGGCAGTTTTTCAGAACTGATCTCATGTAAAGCTGCAGCAGTTTTAGGTCAGTAGTTTAAAACTCATTGGATGACACATTCATCGTGCATACAACATGTAATTTATGTTGCACTCCAGGTGTCATCTAACACTTGATGGATAATCCACACCAAGAAAGGAGAGACCTGTTTAGTCTGTAGCAGAAACCGCACTAGAAAATACTGGCGCTACTGATGCAGTTTGAATCCTGGAGTTCAGTTTAATTCAGTTTTTTTATTATTCTAATTTGGTATAATGTATTAGGTGTATTCATCTGATATTTTCTGGTGTCGTTCATTTGTGTGGTTGCCAGGGATTTGGATTATCTGGTATCATGCTCATGTATGGTGCCATTACCTTGTCATCAAGCTCTTTGTAGAGCTTAGCCATTTCTGCCTCATACTTCTCTTTCTCTGCATCTGTGAGTTTTACCCCAGGAAGACTGTTGAGAACTGGTTTGGCTGCTGTCTTATCATTCTTGAGTGCGCTGTCCAGGGCCTGCACCTCTGCTTTGGCCTTTTCTTTGTCAAACTGCTCCGCCGCTGGCACGCTCTCTCCTGCAGATGGCAGCAGATGGGTGATATGATCTGTGTCCTCCTGTCTTAAAGCTCTTTCCGTGGCAATGTAGTGAAAACTCAAAACTTCACACAAATTGATTGAAGTTTTCCATAAAAGAACATAAAGAATATCATAACGTTTCATGTCTAATGAGAGTGTAAGGCAGACATCATCACGCACATTTTTAAGGGGAACAACAGTCATTTCTGTCATGGAAAGGTCTTCTTTTTTCGGTGTGTACTTCTGATCCAGAACTAAGGCAAGGACACACTTTGACATAATGGCACAATGTGCACATCTATTGCGGCCATTTCACACAGACAACAATAATTTGTGCCATAGCAACCATTTTAACCCACAAAACAGTTTTTTATAAAACTAATCTGAATATCTTCTGATGAGCCACACCAAGACTCAGAGCACAGCATTAGTGGCAGAAAAACATGTGAGCTGCTGGTTCTTACCACTCCTCCAGCGGTTGAGCTCATTCTCCAGCCAGGTGACAGTGTTTTTCAGAGTCTTGTTTTTTTCCTTCTCTTTCTCCCACTTGTTCTTCCACTGCTCTGCAGTCAGTTCCACATTCAGACACACTGTGTTCTTGATGGTCTTTGCTCTAGTGAGACAGAGGTGAGAAAATGGAGGCCAACTCATTTGAATAATAAATGCAGCCAGTTTGAGGTTTTACCAGAGAACCACCTGACAAGCTGCAGGGTTTCATATTTTCATATTCCTGCTTGTGATGTTTGTTGCGTCTAAGACTCCAACCAACAGGTGGAGTCTGGCACCTGTGATATTGTTGCGTCACAAAGACAACCTAAAAGAAGAGCTAATAAAAGTATAGGACAAGTCAATCTGCATAGAGGGGTCTCTGTGTGCTTCAATATAAGTCCATACATTATTACACCGCTAAAAACCATTAAGCTGTCTAAAAAACACTATCCACACAGTGACTCTGATTAACAGTTGAAGGTAAATGGGAGAGAACACATTTTTGTGTCTGACTACCTCTGTCCAAACAGCAGCGTTGTCTTGGTCTCTGCATCATTGTAAGAAGAAGGCGAGCAGCAGATGACCATGGTGGTCCGACAGTTTCCTCCCAAGGAGTCCTGCAGGATCCTGGTCATCTTACTGTCTCGGTATGGTACGTAGCTCTGACACGGGACAAGGACCAGAAATTCTCAGCCTCTTGTAATGATAAGGAACATGTGTTTCTGGATCCCACTACACCAGCAAAATAAAGGAACTACTCATTTAGGCTGGAAATGTTCTAGAATGTGAAACTGATCCAAACTTGTCCTGATACAAAGAATAGTTAAGAAATAAATACACTCAAAGTGCACTTGTTGAGATTTCTACTGAGATTAACATTCGGTATAACTGCTTTGACAAAGTTTCACGCCATTCTGTGGTACTGACACACCAAGATACCCAAACTCAAACTAAACAACCATATCAGGATTTGTCCCTGTTGACTGAAAGGACACAAAGGAGCGACATGTCAGCAGATCCTCCTCATCCAATGTTCACCACCTATTTTTGGACATTAGCTTGACTGATAGTCACTTAAAAGTGAAATGTACGGTAAATATAGGTTGTAATCATAGATTATGAATTAAAGATGGAAAGAGTCACCCAGTTTACACCTCGGCTACCCTTTAAACATCTCTTCAACACATGTTTGAACCTCCTGTATTCTGAGTTTCTGTGGAGGACCACAGGGCAGAGAGACAGTCTGTTGTCATATATCTAAGATTGTCTGTTTACCTGTATACTGATGGCCTAATATCACCATTTTACTTGTTTCAACCTGTTCAACAAAACTGTCATATTGTTCAGTATTTGAAGTTCCAAAGCAATGAATATTATTCATGAATGACACTACAAACTGGGATTTATGGAGGGTATGAACATGATGTCATCAGACATGTGACTGTTCCCTCACACAATAATGCTGTCTCGCTGGCCGTGGACTGTTTGGCTCAAAAACACAGAAGACATGTCTAAAATGGTGAAGAGCTGTCGTACAATCAACAGTACCAACAGATTCAGAGAGAAGTCAGAGTTTTGTTTTTACAAAATCTCAAGAGCAAAATGGATTTCGGCCATTCACAGAAACAACTCAGGCTCAGAAGCATGGATTTGTAGTGGACGCTTTGTGTCCTGTGTGTTACACTTTTGGGGAAAGTCAGTATTTTAGGCTTTAACATTTTCACAAGATAGGATATTCAGTATCCCCAATTTATAATCTGTGTACCTGCATTTGATGGAAATAACGTTTTTTGGTCTGCACTGTGGATGAGGGTTGGATGTCCAGCAGACATGACAGCTGACACTTACATTAACAACGGCATCCTGAAAGGGACATTTTTACAGAAAATAACTAAATGTTAAAAGTTTTCCAAATATTTTCAGATGAAGTTTATAATTGTGATTTTGAAGGTGGTTAAATCACACTCCTGACCTATCTTTTTAATACTTATCACCAGGATTACAAGTCAAATGCTATAAATCAAGGGTGTAAAAGGGAAAAAATCGTATTCCTATAAAACCCCAATAAAGGAGCAAAAAGTGTGTTCTAAAAACATTTGAGCTGTGTCACAGGGGCCACTTGATTTTAGATAAACATACTGTCACATATGACTCGCTCCCTAATATATATATACAAATCTATCAGTCTTACACTAAGACAGGTACAGCCTTGAAGCTTTTTTTTTCTTTTGTTCGTCATACCTTTATTGACAACTTGGCACGATACATTATAAAAGAACATGTTGATATGAAAAGGCTCTGGTCCTGTGTGTTCCGTAGTTGCATATTTTGAAAGGCTTGATTGTAAATCAGCTTATTTGTATTTGAGGTAGATTTAGCTAATGGGTAACCTAGCCACTCATCCAGACTATTTAAACAGCAACCAATAGAGGGTTTTAGGCTTTTAAACTAAGTTGTGATTAAGTATTTGATTCACCATATAAAACCAAAATTATTATTTGTGTAACCTTTCAAGAATGTTTCATTACACAATATCTATCTAGTAATTAATAAAAATATCTGTATCCAGAGCTCTTACCTTATCTAATTTACAATGAATTTATTCCTGTTTTTATAAGGACACTTCTAACAAAACAGAATGATAACTAAAACAAAGTGTCTGCATATGAAAAGGGAAATGTTCACATAGATAGATGGTTTTTGTCCATTTAGCTCTTCTCTTTGCCTCTCCAACTGGAAACTGTTCCTACTAAAAGTCAAAGATGGCGACAGCCAAATGCTAAACGTGAGGTTTAAAAACAGCAGTTCACAAATAAGTGGATGATGTTGTGGTGACTACACCCATCACCTATACATCCATCAGCCAATATGACACCCGCCTGATATTGAAGAGCTCTAATCACGACACCAAAGCTCTGACCAGTCAGGACGTGGACAAAGAACATCTGGCAGTGTCCTGGAGTGTCTGGTACCGGACATTAGTAAAAGATCCATTTGGCCCTGTGAGGTGTAGGATGAGATTTTTGTGGAATAGCTTTGCTTTCCCATCAGAGGAGGCACCTGAACACCTCAGAGTGTGTTGAAGTCTTTAAGGCCTCACTAAGCAGCCTCCACAGGCTCCCCTGCTGTCACAAGGAGAAAGACTGTCCTACCAAATACAGTCCAATGGATCATTTGTTCATCAAAAATGCAAAAATAGTATCTATTAGGGTTTAAGGTCAAAGTGTATTTTAACCTTAACTAAGATAATTGGTGTGGAAATGCTCCGATGAGCTGCCGTTTGTAGGAGTGATGCTTTACAGGAAACAGTTATGGGACTCTTATTGAATAAACATATGAATTAACAATCTTAATAATGGTTTCCATAATGGGCATGTTGGGATGAGCAGTGCAACTCATTTCACCTGTTGGTGCTTTTAACTTATTTCAGAGTCTATGACTGTAAAATAGTTATTTTCTTACTTTTTTTTTCTTTTCTTCCACATTATTCTGAATGATTCAATAAACCATTCTATGTTTTCACATTGTTCTTTTCTGGAATGTTACTGATAAACCTTGGATCATATTTCCCATGTTTAAGTGGTTTTTGATGTGAACATCTATATTGGGTCTCGACCTCTGTCCCTTTTTTGGCAGCTGTCTTACCGAACCCTCTGCCAGAGCTGAGATGACGTTTCCCAGTGAAGACAAGGACTTGTTTATCATCTTAGCTTCATCCAGCACTGTGCCCTCTGCTCCAGTTTTGCCCACCTTTTAAACACAAAAACATACAGTGGACTTAAGAATGTTTTTTACTGTAGTGAGAATCAGTTACAGTAAAAAGGACTGTGTCATTAGGCTTAGATTGTATAAAAAACTGCTTCAAACAGATGGACACAACGCCAAACAGCATTAAAGGGAAATCGGAGTGGAAGAACTGTCTACATCCATTAAGTTGAGGTCTAAAGCAAACCTTATCTGATTTCTAAATCATTAGTAAAAAACTACTCACAAAAATGACAAATCATCTGTTTGGTTTTGGAAGCAAATGCTTCTAAAAGCTTGGAAGAAATGAGTCAGACAGGTAGAATGAGTGAGGTGGAAGAGGAGTGGGAGACAGAGACAGGTGGAGTAGTACTTTTTCACTTCCAGCCAGATCGACCAGGTACAGCTTGCCGGTAAGCTTTTGGTCAGTTTGAGTGTGTTCCTGCTTGATGTTGATGAGGAAGATGCTGTGACTTCTGGAGCTGTGCTCATTCATGTCTGAGATGCACATAAAGAACAAAAACACAGACACACTTAAAGTGGTAATCAGCATCATGATAGAAATGCACCAAAATAATTCTGGTTAATGTTTTGCTAAAAAAAGAAAAGAAATGAACACTTTATTGCTTTGATGTGTCATTTGCTGATTGGCTGATATTAGCTATAGTTTCAGCCAAGGATTCATGACTGGAAATGATGAAGGAATGTTGTTTGGTTATGTGTTGAGCAGAGACAGCATCTGGGCCACAACACTGTGGCAGTCAGGAGACTCAGTGAGGTTCAACCAGCACTGAAAGTACTCAGTGTGCAGACTCACTTGTGACAGCCACGTGTCTGTTGTTTTTGCCTTCGTCTATGGTGTCCATGACCTCCTCAGGACTGCACACAAAACGCTCAGTACATCCCTGGGGACACATTCACATTACAAGGAAATGCTGTGTTCACTATCCCTGCAGCAGGGTCTTTACAAAGAGACTGTATCATTGGATTACCACCAGAATAATGCTCTTAAAAGAGAGACTTGTGAGGAGAAAGTGACTTTAGAAATTCATCCTCTCAGTATTTTTAAGATCTGTCTCCATTTTGTCATCTGATCGTGTAAATGCTAAACTATAAAAGGCTCAGGACCAGATGAAACTCAGTTATGGATAGTACATGTACACCTTGCTTTTTTTCTCACGTGTCATTCATAAGTAATGCAGTACACCTTACTGACATCAACTTGTGATGTATAATTTTGGAACTTGGGATAAAGCACTTAAAACTATACAAACAATATCATAATGAAGTCACATGTCTCACTTTGACGTAGGGAACCCTGTTCTTGTCTTCGTGAACAGAAAGGTTGATCTTTGATACTGTAAAGGGAAAATAAATGTAAACATTGTGCCTGAATCTATTGATATCTATATCTATGATATCTATTTCAGGGTCTGACAGATGATAATAACAAACTACAACAAACCCCCATACATACCATCCAACAAGTCCCTAATTTTGTCCAAGTAGATTTCAAAATATGAAACCTGCAAAGCAAAAGCTGTGAGTGAGACTTCACCGAATGTGGATATCTGAGCAGCAGACATTGAAGCCACAGGATGACATACTTTGATGTGAAACTCCAGGTTCTCATCCATGGAATAAATGTAATTGAAGATGTCTTGCACAATTCTAGGAATGATTCCCATCATGTCTGGGTCATGGAGTTTCCCCTTTGGGGGATGAAAATGAATGAGTATGAATAAGACAGCACAGAAGGTCTGGCTTTTCAGTCACTATTTTAAGTGCTTCTATCGAGCACAAACAGGCAATGGCTGATGCTGTAAGTTACCTCCATTGTATGTGTTTTACCAGAAGATGTCTGTCCATAAGCAAATATGGTCCCATTGTATCCCTCCAGAACATCTGATGTTTGCATGAAGACAAAGAAATATACAGAGAAAGATATATAAATAACTTATAAAAAAGAAATAACCTGTTAATGTCTGGCCTTGGATTTGTAGGATTTCCGTGAGACTACAACTTCATTCAACTGTAGTGCTTACCTCGGACAATCTTCTGAGCCACGGCATTGTAGAATTGCACCTGAGTAGTGTTGGACTGGAACACACGGTCAAAGTAGTACGGTTTACCCTGGAAAGAGGACATAGTGATGAGCACAAGCAAAGCTTTCTGTCAAGAAGTTCCATTTTGCTACTCAGTAAAAGGCCAACTTAACTCCAGTGTCAGCAAGTCAGGTCAGCAGGAGGGTTTAAAGTTTTCATGACTATGGGCCGCTGACTTTCAGAAAAGGGGTTAGGTGTAGATGTTGAAGGATTTATTATTGGTGTCAGAAATGGCATACATTTTTAAAAAAAAATTGAACTTTGCATATTTGTATATAATGTGAGCCATAACACTTGCCTGGTCTCACAAGAATAAATTGAACAGGTTCTTTTATCCACTTATCCAAAATAGAGTATTATCAAAGTACAAGTACGATGTCACCCTCTAATCATGTACTTTTTATTATATAAGCCTAACCATGTGTTTCCTATCCACATTTTTAATAAATATCTTAACATAACCATGCCTTACCCTAACCAACCAGGACTGACTGCACAGTCAGAAACTGTTGGACACTGTTGGAGTCTTTTGGAAATCAAGCTTTGTTCTCTTGTGTGACAGTCTTTGATGTAACACCACCACCCACTCTCTCATGGGTTAACCCTAACCAGTGGAGAACAGAAACGCATCCTAAAACCCAAACACCAACGGAATCAGCAACGAGCCTTAATGTCCATGAATACCACGGACGGTAATAAAATGCAGAACTGGTTCTTACAACCAGAGAAACCCAATATTATCTTTGGCGATTCAAACCTCAAAAGGCTACCCATGATACGGAACAGTCCAATTAGACAGCTACCCAGGGGGCAATCTTACTCACGCCATCCACATCCTCCACAACAAGACGCCCATATCAGACACAACCAAACGAGTCATCCTATCTTTTGGAGTGAACAACAAGGACTACAACGACCACGTATCCCTCAAAAAACTTACATCACGACTAATTTATACAGCACAAAACACCTTCCCGTACGCAGACATTTATTTTCAGGCTCTGAACTTCAGACCGACTCACCGTGAGCCAAAAAGCTAACCTCAGACAGTTTAACAACTTCTTGAGGGAAATCTCACAGGAAAACAACATAATACCCCCTCTTCCAAATAACAGTTTTGGAACCACAGCCGACCACATACACTGGTCCCCAGCCACGGGCCAACATATGTGGAACCTCTGGAGGGAATATTTAAACTAATACCCTCATATGAATTTACTCCCCCAACCCCCAAGGCATAGGATAAGGCAGTAATGAACCTATCCACACTTAATTTATCAATCCATCACACTAATCTATTAGCCAAAGGCCTTTCCTTTGTCCAGACGGAGACCAAAATCAAAAATGTATGGGAATCATGCAAAATGCACGTCCAACAGTACCACTGAAAACTAAAGCGAGCCACCTTCTTCAAACACAAACCGCAAGGAACAAAACCCACCCCATTCAGAACGCCCTCCACATGGGAACCGTCCCCATGGGAACACTCATCCCTTCGTGATGGAACTGATCGAACAGGACAGACAAACACTAAACAAAACCAAAAAGGAACCAGAACCGGACAACCTGACCAAAGAGGAGAAAAAAGCACTGAAGGATCTCCGGAACACTCACTCAGTGATAGTTAAACCTGCTGACAAGGGGTCCAGTGTAGTAATCATGGACAAGGTTGATTACAAACAAGAGGCCCTACCACAACTTAATGACACGGAATACTATCGCCCCCTAACAGAACCCATCTACCCACAAACAGCCAAAATAATCACCAACATCTTAGAAAACCTATACAAACGGAAATTCCAAACCAAATCCCAGGTACAATACCTACAGGGTGAACAACCCCACAGACCTCGTTGCTTCTACCTCCTACCCAAAATACACAAGGAACCAGAAAAATGGACAGTTCCAAGCAAAATCCCGGCAGGCCGCCCCATCGTCTCAGACTGCGGGAGCGAATCCTACGGCACGGCACAATTCCTGGATTACCACCTGAACCCACTGGCCAACCAACATGAAAGTTACATCAAGGACACACAGGATTTTTTACAAAAAATCACAGCCCTTAATTTCGACCCAAACTGCATGCTTTTCACCGCGGATGTAGAAAGCCTCTACACCAATATCGAAACGGAAAAACGCATACAGGCCATCTCTGAATGCCTACAAGCCAACCCGGACCCACTCCGACCGGATGCGGAGATCCTGGAACTCCTCAGAATCAACCTGGAGGGCAACGATTTCTGCTTTGATGAAAAATGGTACCTCCAAATCAAGGGCACAGCCATGGGAAAAAGATTCTCCCCAGCCTATGCCAACATCTACATGGCCAAATGGGAAAAGGACGCATTCCACAAATGCGATAAACTAACGTTAGCCTACTACCGATACCTGGACGACATCTGGGGAACAGATGTGTTCGAACAGTTCATACACACACTCAATCAACACCACCCATCCATTAAAATCAAACCAGCCACCAGCCACCAGGAAATCCATTTCCTCGACACAACCACATTCAAAGGTACAAACTTCCACCTAACTGGTAAACTGGACCACAAACTTTATGTCAAACCCACAGACACACACGCCCTACTACACCGACACAGCTTCCACCCAAAACACACATTCTCTGGGATCATAAAATCCCAATTACTACGCTACTCACGAGTCTGCTCTCGTGAATCAGACAAGGAGGAAGCCACCACAACACTCTTCAAAGCCCTCAAACACAGAGGCTACTCACGCCATACACTCAGACAAATAAAACAAAACCAAAACAACCGGACCGACAGAATCTCCAAGGAAACGACACCAAAACAGGATCAACAAATACTCCCACTAACCGGTTTCTTCTCACAATACACCCGCAAAGCCCACCAGGAACTAAAAAATAACTTAAAAAAGAAACAACAACTTTACCCACAACTCCAAAACCTGAAGGTAATATCGGTCTTCAAAAGGAACCCGAGCCTCCAAGACCTATTGGTCAGATCCAAATTCACCTCTGACCGCGAAAAAGGAACAGGAAACCCACAGATAAGGGAAACAACCATCAAAAGCACCAAAAACAACAGGAGATGGCCCATCCAACAAAATCTCACACAGGACCAAAAACATCATCTACCTCATCTGGTGCAACAGATGCAAGAAACAATACATAGGTGAAACAGGCAATTCCCCATCAACCAGACTACACGCCCACACACACAACATAAGAAATAACAGAAAATCCGACACATAGATCGTTCAACATTTCCAAAAACACAAAATAGAAAACTTGCGATCCAAACTAATCCAACACAATCCCGAATGGTCACAGGTGGAAAGAAGGAAACAGGAACGCATCTGTATTTACCGCCTACAATGCAAATTCACGGAAGGATTGAATGCCAGAATGGACGCCTGAAATCCAAACACACATAAACACCAGGATAGGAGTATGGTTTCACCCTAATCTCTGGGGCAATCCTCCTTCGATCCCGTCCAAAACAAAGCCCCCCAACCCCTACCTTCTACATTTTTTACACCGCGGGCCGAGTTCACCCTTGCATGTTTATATTTTTCAATTCTATATTTTTCAAATATTTATTCTTGGACAATTTCAATTCTTGTGGAGTTTTCTACCCACATATACTTTTCCCATTTTTTTCTATTTTTTCCTATTACAACCTACCGAGACTTAGTTCTCGAAAAAAAAATATTTTTTTTAATTAAAAAAATAAAAAAATAAATGAAATTGGATATAATTAAAATATTTTTCATAATTTTCATAACTTTTTTCCTAAAACCCTAATTACACCCATGACCTCCCTTGATTATAACCTTTCCCTGCCACTTACCCTAACCCTAACCCTAGCCCTTACCCTAACCCTAACCCTCTAGAAAATATCAATTTCCAAATATTAATTTCCAGAATTTTCTTAACTTTTTTCCTAAACCCTAATTACACCCACGACCGCCCTTAATTATAACCTTTCCCTGCCACTTACCCTAACCCTAACCCTAGTCCTTACCCTAACCCTAACCCTAACGGTGCGTTCAGACCGGACGCGGTGCGAGTTTTGCCGCGGGTGTAATTGAATTTACTCGCGCTATTCACGCGAGTAAAAAACGAGCGAACAGCTAAAGGGGCTATCCATTTCATTCTCTCATCAACCATGGCTGATATAAGTACCATCGCGTACTTGTACCTGCTGTGGCAGTCCGAGATTCGTCAGAAAGGCACACACCATTGTGTCTGGGTCAGTGACATCATCCGGATGTGCTTTCAGCTCGGATAATCGGTGCCGTGATCTCTCGGCAGGACACCAACTACAGGCGCTCCATTTCAGCTGCGGAGCGCCTGTAGTTGGTGTCCTGCCGAGAGATCACGGCACCGATCCTCCCGAGCAGGTCATCAAACTGGGTCCTGGTGAGCCTGAAATACCGCTGGAAGCGGCCGTCATCCAGACGCAAATCCTGGAGAAGGCGGTGATGTCACTGTCACAGACACGACTCCATTTCAGCTGCGGAGCGCCTGTCCATCTGTCTCCACGTCACTGTCGTCCAGAATCTCAACGCTGATAGGCTGTCTGACGCGAATATTTCGCC
Organism: Odontesthes bonariensis; assembly: GCF_027942865.1. NCBI lineage: Eukaryota > Metazoa > Chordata > Actinopteri > Atheriniformes > Atherinopsidae > Odontesthes > Odontesthes bonariensis. The sequence goes on from NC_134525.1 coordinate 34,245,577, forward strand.
AAAGTTGGATTTTCTGAACTCGCGTGAATTCGCGCGGCGTCATTCGCCTCATTTGCGCCGCCGGCTCGTATCCGCGTCTATTCGCATCTTTGCATTGACTTTGTATGTAATCACGTCATGCGAACGATTCCGGTGTGAACGCACCCTCTAGAAAATATTAATTTTCATAATTTTCAAAACTTTTCCCAAAATCCCAATTATACCCATAACTACAATAGAATTTAAGATTCTTACTCCACTCTCACCTCTCCCCCCCCCCCTCCTACAGCACACAACACACAGCTATAAGGACCCTGTGTCTATCGCACCCACTTCAAACATAACTCAAAAAAAGTTTCCCACGGCCTCCTGAGTTACTCCAAGACCATACCAGTACACGCAGCAACCACCAGCCAGGTCCTGAGTCGACAGTGCACCCCCTACACCTACACCAAACTCCATGGTGACTGAGTGGTCACGTAGGAGGGGAGCCACTGAGTAAAAACTCCTAATACCTAACCCAAAAAAAGGCATGTAACAATTTTGAGCCATGAAAATGTTGTCCTTTTACAAATTTGAAGTTTTAGTGCTACAGTACTTTGCCTTTCTTGGTCTTGGTTCACAGTTAAAGGTGATCAATGTTAGCTAACGTAAACTGTTTGAATAGTTATTGCAAGCAGCATTAGTAAGTCTGTTTACTGATTTTATGACCCTCTCAACTTTAACTGTCTTCCTCTCAAAATGACCTCATGAGCCCATTTGTTTATGCAGACAAGGCCACCCTATGGTAAATGAACTTATAGAACACTTTTCTAGTTGACTACTCAAAGTATTTTTACACTACAAGCCACATTCACCCATTCACTCATTCAGCACATCTTGGTCTATAAAATGTTACAGGTCAACACAACAAAAATGTCAGTGTTGGTAACCTGTTGGTAACCTGTCGGTAACCTGTTGGCTGTTGGTAATCTGTTGGTAACCTGTTGGTAACCTGTCGGTAACCTGTTGGCTGTTGGTAACCTGTTGGTAACCTGTCGGTAAACTGTCGGTAACCTGTCGGTAACCTGTCGGTAACCTGTTGGCTGTTGGTAACCTGCCGGTAACCTGTTGGCTGTTGGTAACTTGTCGGTAACCTGTCAGTAACCTGTCGCTAACCTGTTGGTAACTTGTTGGCTATTGGTAACCTGTTGGTAACCTGTTGGTAACCTGTTGGTAACCTGTCGGTAACCTGTCGGTAACCTGTTGGGTGTTGGTAACCTGTTGGTAACCTGTCGGTAACCTGTCGGTAACCTGTCGGTGTCTGGCTGCTGTTCTTGTTCTTGTGGTTTACTTGAGGTAAACCTTGTACCCCCTTCTGTATCCTAACTGGCCTTGCAGTGACAGTGGCAGAGTTTTTGGGTGGTGTCTGTCTTTACTGGCTGTACTTGTGAAGGTGTGCATAAAGCATGCCTTGTGTGGCTTACAGGCAGGTCACAACTCCAGCTGCATGTTGCTGAGAGTTTTATCATTGTCCTGTTTTTAATAAAGAAGTTAATACTTTTCTACTTCTTAACCCTCTTTGTTCTCTATTTTATGATGCAGCCCACTGAGCTGGGTTGTAACAGAGCCAATAAGGTTATAGTTGCCATTATTTAAAGGAGACATATCATGGAAGATTCCATTTAATCTGTGCTTGAGAGCATATATTTGGGTGTCTGGACACAGGTACCTTCTTGCTTTTTCTACGGCATTTAGCACATTTTGAACTTCTCTGTGACAACATCCCAAACTTCATTGGGGGATGTGATCTCCAAGAAGAGCCATGGCTCCCTATTTGCAAGAGAAACTTGCCCAAAAGAAAATTCAGTTCCCAATGGCTAAATTACATTTCAGAGGGAAGTAGTGAAGTCAGAACTAAGGGTTGTTCTACATGAGAGGTCAGTTCCTCAAACCCTGCTGCAGATACTTCACACTGAGGTCGAGAGCATCTTAAACACAAAACCTTTTGAAAATGTGTTTGTGACTTAGTAGTCATGATTCGTTCTTTCCTCAAGCTTTGTATGACAATGAGAGCCTGCTGGGAAAACAGTGTTAGAGACAAAGCAGAGAACTTCTGGGCTTCCTTTATCCCAGAATTCCCTGCCAAGTGTGCAAGTGCCTTCAAAACTTCCACAAGTCCAGTTGTCAGAATTATCCCACTTCCTTTGTCCAATGAAGAGGTTTAACAGGGCCCAGACAGTCCTTGTGCACCAAGGAGAAACGGTGTCAGCACGACTGAGGACTGCTTGTTTCCCTGCAGGTGAAATGATTAATTACACACTGATAGTCTACCAGTACACTGGTAACGCTGTGACGCTTTGCTTTGCGGTAAGACGTATTGCATCACTTCCTGTTGTCACACCCATGGACTCTTGTTTTTAGTTTCATGTTTTAGGTCACGTTTTTTGTTGTTAGTCCATGTTTAGTTTTAAGTTTTGCCATGTTTTAGTTTCCCTTCACTTACCAGTTCATTAGTTTCACTCACTTCACCTGTGTTTTTTCCCTCAGCTGCACTCACTCTCCAATCACTCTCACTCCCTATTTAAGTTCTCAGTCCTTTGTGTTCTTTGCGAGATCATTCCCAATCATACCTGACCTGCCTGAGTTAATTCCCGTTCTTCCCATGTTCTTCGTCCCCCTCGTAAAGCTAAGTATTTATTTATACCATGCCATGCCCAGTTCTTTGTTTGTTTTGTTCTCAGTTACGTTTTTGAATCCGGCTCAGCCGCGCTTTTAGTTTGAACTTTTTTTTTGTTAATAAATCAGCTTTTACTTTTGAAATCCGCATCCGTGTCCTACCTTCCCCACCTTCACCCCCAACCCCAAAACCTGACAGAATGATCTTGCCTACAATGGACGCTGCAGATTTAAAAACCGCACTACGGCTGGCAGAGGACCTCTGTTCCTGCTTGGAGCAGGACAGCTCCTCCTGGAGGAAATTAGACATGGCCAATGACATTATTGATTTCTTTTTAGCCAAGCAAATTCTCCAGAGTGTTTTGGCCCTGGCCTGTAGACCTGTCTCGCATCTGGGGGAGGGCGAGGACCATGCAGCGCGCTGCAACGATGGACATTTTTGGCATGGAGCCACATCAGGTAGCTGCACTATACTCCTCCCCCCTCACCTGTTCAATATCTCAGTCCACAGTGTCCAGCGACCCAGCAGCCACAGTGTCCAGCGACCCTTCCACAGTGACCAGAGCCCCAGCCGTCTCCGAGCTGGCCCCAGCATTGTCCGAGCTGGCCCCAGCAGTGTCCGAGCTGGCCCCAGCAGTGTCCGAGCCTGACCACGAGCCTGACCACGAGGCCACAGGGCCTGACCACGAGCCTGACCAAGAGGCCACAGGGCCTGACCAAGAGCCTGACCAAGAGGCCACAGGGCCTGACTAAGAGCCTGACCACGAGGCCACAGAGCCTGACCACGAGCCTGACCACGAGGCCACAGGGCCTGACCACGAGCCTGACCACGAGGCCACAGGGCCTGACCACGAGCCTGACCAAGAGGCCACAGGGCCTGACGACGAGCCTGACCAAGAGGCCACAGGGCCTGACCACGAACCTGACAAAGAGGCCACAGGGCCTGACAAAGCCGCAGAGCCCATGGGGCCCCAGCCCATGGTCTCACTCTTTCAAACCCCTCCCTCCCACCCCCAGACATTGGGGATGTCTGGGATCCATCCCTTAAAGGGGGGGCTCCCTCCCCGCCGGATATCCGGCCGCTTGCTGGACGGTCTCCGGCACCTCCTCCTGCCACGTCGACGGATGTCTGGGTGCCAACCAGACCACCGCCTCCTGCCGCCACGTCGACGGATGTCTGGGTGCCAACCAGACCACCGTCTCCTCCTGCCACGTCGACGGATGTCTGGGCGTCCACCAGACCACCGCCTGTTCCTGCCATGCCGTCTGCGGTCTGGGCGTCCCCCAGACCACTGCCTGTTCCTGCCACGCCGTCTGAGGTCTGGGCGTCTGCCAGACCACCGCCTGTTCCTGCCACACTGTCTGCGGTCTGGGCGTCCGCCAGACCACCGCCTGTTCCTGCCACGCCATATGCGGTCTGGGCGTCCGCCAGACCACCGCCTGTTCCTGCCACACCGTCTGAGGTCTGGGCGTCCGCCAGACCACCGCCTCTTCCTGCCACGCCGTCTGCTGGCTCGGCATCCGCCAGACCACCGCCTGTTCCTGCCACGCCGTCTGCGGTCTGGCCGTCCGCCAGACCACCGCCTGTTCCTGCCACGCCGTTTGCGGTCTGGGCGTCCGCCAGACCACCACCTGTTCCTGCCACGCCGTCTGCGGCTTGGGCGTCCGCCAGACCACCGCCTGTTCCTGCCACGCCGTCTGCGGTCTGGGCGTCCGCCAGACCACCGCCTCCTGCTGCCCGAAGCCGGTACCACAGCCACATGCCTGTTTCTGGTCCCCCGCCTGACCGGCTTTGAGCCCCTCCCTCCCACCCTCAGACTTTTAAGGGTTGTCTGGGATCCACCCCTTGAGAGGGGGGCTCTGTCACACCCATGGACTCTTGTTTTGTTTCTTGTTATCTGCCCACCAGTATGTGATCAAGTATAGAAAGTCAGACCAACATCAGAATGCTGACAGGCTCTCAAGACTCCCTTTGCCTGTCACGCACGCTGAGCCCACACACACTGAGATATTTTACTTCAATGAGGTGACGGCTGCTCCAGTCACCTCAGCTCACGTGAAGAAACACACACGCACTGACCCGGTCTTGTCTGAGGTTATGGATATCACCACTCGGGGGAGAAGAGGAGAAATGACACCCAGCTTTAAGCCTTATCTGGTGAGACAAGATGAGCTTTCAGTCCAGTCTGGATGCTTATTGTGGGGCTACCGCGTCATCATTCCGCCACCCCTAAGAGAGAAAGTGCTTGCTGAACTGCATACGGGACACTGGTGTGGTGCGGATAAAGGAAATTGCACGCAGCTATTTCTGGTGGCCGGGCCTGGATGCTGCTATTGAGGAGAAAGCAAAGTCCTGGGGCGGTCGGTGGCGTAGTGGGTTAAGCAGCCCCCCCATGTACAGAGGCTTAGTCCTCGATGCAGCAGGCCCCGGTTCGACTCCCGCACCGAGCGGCCCTTTGCTGCGTGTCTTCCCCATCTCTCTGCCCCCTGCTTCCTGTCTCTCTCACACTGTCCTATCGTTAAATGCATGAAAAGTAAAAAAAAAATACTTTAAAAAAAAAAGAAAGCAAAGTCCTGCGGTGACTGCCAGAAATTGAGAAACCTCCCACAGCTGGCGCCATTACATCCATGGGACTGGCCTGAAGAACCGTGGCAAAGAGTCCACATAGACTCTGCTGGACCACTGGAGAACCACATGTTCTTAGTGGTAGTCGATGCTCATAGCAAATGGCCAGAAGTTGCGGTGATGAAGAGCACCTCTTCAGAGAAAACCATTGAAGAGCTAAGGTCCATCTTCAGCCGTTTTGGTCTACCACAACAACTTGTCAGTGATAACGGCCCACAGCTAGTGTCTGAAGAGTTCGAGACATTCATGGAAGAGAACGGTATTCAGCACATCAAGTCGGCGCCTTATCATCCAGCTACAAATGGGCTCGCTGAAAGATTTGTACAAACTATGAAGCAAGCTCTCAAGTCCTCTCAAAGCACACAGTCCCTCAACCGACGCCTCAGTGCATTTTTGTTGTCATATAGAAACACACCACATGCTACAACAAAGGTTTCCCCTGCTTTGTGTATGTTCAAGAGACAGCTCCGCACTCGACTTGATCTTCTGATACCTCAGAAGACTAGAGGTTGTTTACCTTCAACAGAGAGCTCAAATGGAAAGACGCGCAAAAGCAAAGTTCCGAAGATCTCAGTGCTGCATTTGATACGGTCGATCACAGTATCTTATTACAGAGACTTGAACATGTTATTGGGATTAAAGGAACTGCATTAGGCTGGTTTAAGTCATATTTATCTGATAGATTTCAGTTTGTTCTTGTAAATGAAGAATCTTCCTCACACACTAGAGTAAGTCATGGAGTTCCTCAGGGTTCTGTGCTTGGACCGATTCTTTTCACTTTATACATGCTTCCATTAGGTAACATTATTAGACAGCATGGCATAAATTTCCATTGCTATGCTGATGATACCCAGTTGTACTTATCTATAAAACCAGATGAACCCAATAGGTTGGTCAGACTACAAGCATGTCTTAAAGACATAAAGACCTGTCTTTAAGACATGGTCTTTATGTCTGAAGATAACGAATTCAGACAAACTGAAGTCGTTATCTTTGGACCTGAGCGCTTCAGGGAGAAATTGTCTAGCTATATAGTTACTCTAGATGGTATTTCCTTGGCTTCTAGTTCTACAGTGAGGAACCTTGGAGTTATTTTTGACCAGAACTTATCATTTGACTCGCATATAAAACAGGTTTATAGGACTGCCTTCTTTCATCTTCGTAATATTGTTAAAATCAGGAACATCTTGTCTCAGAGTGATGCAGAAAAACTGCTCCATGCATTTGTTACTTCAGGATTGGACTGCTGTAATTCTTTATTATTGGGCTGTCCCACATATTCTCTGAAAAGCCTCCAGCTGATCCAAAATGCTGCAGCCAGAGTTCTGATGAGAACTAACAGCAGAGATCATATTTCTCCAGTTTTAGCTTCTCTTCATTGGCTCCCTGTTAAATTCAGAATAGAATTTAAGATTCTTCTCCTTACATATAAAGCTCTTAATGACCGAGCTCCATCATATCTTAAAGATCTCATTATAAGATATTTTCCTAACAGAGCACTTCGTTCCCAAACTGCAGGTTTACTTGAGGTTCCCAGAGTTTCTAAAAGTAGAATAGGAGGCAGAGCCTTCAGTTATCAGGCCCCTCTCTGTGGAACCAGCTGCCAGTTTGGGAGGCAGAGCCTTCAGTTATCAGGCCCCTCTCTTGTGGAATAAGCTGCCAGTAAATGTCCGGGAAGCAGACACCCTTTCCACTTTTAAGACCAGGCTTAAAACTTTCCTTTTTGATAAAGTTTATAGTTAGGGATGGCTCAGGTGGTCCTGAAACATCCCATAGTTAAGCTGCTATAGGCCCAGACTGCTGGGGGGCCTCATCTGTCACACCTTTCCTAACTTTACTCTCTTTATGTATATGTGACATTATTGTGGTCATTAACTCGTGTTTCCCTGTTCCAACAGATATCCTTTGAATGGTGTTACAGTGCCGCCACCCCCCCCTCTTTCTGTCTTCTCAAACCCCAGCTGGTCGAGGCGGATGGCCACCCTTCCTGAGTCTGGTTCTGCCAAAGGTTTCTTCCTGCTCAAAGGGAGTCGTTTCTCTCCACAGTCGCCTCAGGCACGCTCAGGACGGGAGATTGGACCCAAAAAAAATTTTTTTTTAAAGTTTCAGTGCAATCTGTTGGTTTCCTTAGCTAGGAAATTGTTTTTGAATTGGCTCTATATGAACGAATTGGATTATTTTATGAATAATTATGATTACAATTAATTGAATTCCAATTGGCTTGAATTGGACTTTATTATCTAAGTGCCTTGAGATGACATTTGTTGTATTTGGCGCTATATTATATTAACTAAATTCTGTTAATGCCAACTTTCATGGTGCAGGCGAGTCTACCACGGACCTATCAATGGGGATAGTAAGAGGAAGAATCGCAGGGGGTGTGGCCATCATGTGGCATAAAAAGTTGGACCCCATCGTTAAGGTCATTAGACTGGATGCTGACTGGTGCATTGCTGTCCAGATAAGAGAGAATAACAAAGACTTTGTCATCCTTAATGTGTACACACCATATGAGTCACAGCAAAACGAGGATGAATATTTAAATAGGCTTGCTTTTATTAATTCTTTTATTTCTGTCAGTTCTTCCACAAGTGTGTTTATAGTTGGAGATATGAACGCTGACATATCAGATCAAGGCTCCCTATTTGCCAAGCATATAAGGCAATTTTGTAATGACAATAATCTTGTAATATCCAGCCATGAACTCCTTCCTGCAGGAAGTTATTCCTACATTAGTGAGGCCTGGCATTCAACATCATGGCTTGACCACTGCATAAGCACGGCTGATGCACATACTGCAATAACATCTATGGAGATTGTGTATGAGGTTACAATGGCTGATCATATCCCTCTGGTTATGGTACTGGACTGTGATAATCTCCCAGAGTTGTCACAAGAAGCGAACAGTGTTTCTCATGCTAGGCTGGACTGGACTAAGCTCACAAGAGAAGATGTGTTTTTATACTCTGAGAAAACTGATATTTTTTTAAAGCACACATTCTTATCCAGGGATGCAATCCTGTGTTCTAATGTAAACTGTAATGATAGCTCACATAGAGAAGACTTGTGTAGTATGTATAATTCCATTACTAGAGCACTGTATGAAGCCAGTAGGCCTTTCTTTACTTGTTCTAATAAAAGACAGAACAGTAAGCCAGGGTGGAATAAGTATGTGAGTGCATTTCATGCAGAAGCCAAAAATGCATACAAGGCCTGGGTTCTGGCAGGTAGGCCCAGACACGGGCCGGCCTTGGTCCACAAAAAGTTTACTAATGCGAGGTATAAATATGCAATTCGATATATCAGTAAGCATGAGCAAGCAATGAGAGCAGACGCTATGGCTGAGAAACTTCTTGGTAAAGACGTCAATGGTTTCTGGAAGGAGGTGAAGAATATAAACCGGGTCAATACACCACTGCCATGTTCCATTGAAGGGGTGTCTGGGGCCAGCAATATAGCGGAGTTGTGGAAGCAACACTACTCTGAACTATTTAACTGTGTTAAAAGTGATGTATACATGGTTGACAATATTGCTAATAGTGACACTGTGGGAATTACATGTAGGGAGGTCCAGCACACTATCACACAGCTAGCTGATAACAAAGCTAGTGGTCAGGATATGATCACTGCTGAGCACCTCAAGCTTGCTAGCCCGAGAGCTGCAACTCTTCTAGCAATATGCTTTACAGGGCTCATGATTCATGGTATTTTGCCTCATACTATGTTGTCTGTTACACTGGTGCCTGTTATTAAGGACAAGGTGGGCAAGGTGGGGAGCTTGGATAACTATAGGCCTATTGCACTAGCCAGTGTGTTATCCAAGGTCCTGGAAAGAATTTTGCTTGATAGACTTGATAGCTCTATAAGCACTACAGATAATCAGTTTGGCTTTAAGCCGAAGCATGGCACTGATCAATGTATTTTTGCTCTTAAGGAGATGGTGGAGATGTACAGAACACAGAATTCCTCCATTTTAATTTGTTTTATTGATGCGTCTAAGGCATTTGACAGAATTAATCATTTTAAATTGTTTTTAAAACTCAGAAAGAGGGGTGTCCCCAACAGTATAATTAGGATCCTGTCATACTGGTATGCCAACCAGACCATGCAGGTCAAATGGGGGGAGGTGCTCTCTACACCATTTGGGGTGGGAAATGGGGTCAGACAGGGTGGATTACTCTCTCCCGCTCTTTTTAATATTTATATGAATGACCTGTCTGAGCAACTGAGGGCCTGTAGGACAGGATGCATGGTTGGGAATGCACTGCTAAACCATCTCATGTATGCCGATGATCTAGCCATCTTCTCCCCCAGCAGTACTGGGCTGCAAGAAATGCTACATGTTTGTTCCAATTATGGTTTGACTTTTGATGTTAAATACAACTGCAAGAAAACTGTTGTGCTTATATGTAAAAGTAAGGGGGACAAGGATCTCACTTTTCCTTCTTTTTATTTGGCGGGGCAGGCTTTACCTGTAAATAACAAAACAAAGTATTTGGGACATATAATTACCGATCAAAGGTGTGATGATGATGACATCTACAGGCAGCGCCGCATGTTATATGCACAAGCTAACATGCTGGTAAGGAAGTTTCACTGGTGCACTGATAGTGTTAAAATTAGCCTGTTCAAGGCATACTGCACCCCCCTGTATACTGCCCCCCTGTGGGCTAAGTATAAAAAGGGTAGCCTGCAGAAACTCCAAGTCGCATATAATGATGGGCTGCGCATTCTGCTTAAGAAGCCCAGGTGGAGCAGTGCAAGTGAACTGTTTTGTGGTGTAGGGGTCAACACATTCCATGCATTGTTGAGGATTTTAATGTATAGTTTTATCTGTAGATTGGATGGTTCATGGAATCAAATTATTATGCTGCTGTCAAATCCTGCGCTTAGTGCGGTGCAATACCAGTCATACATGTGGAAACACTGGTACAAGTGTCTTTTATAAGTGTGTTTCTGTTTGTCTTTATGTATTGTCTGTGTACTGTGTTTTGATTTTTGAAGATGGACCCTGAGTCTGGAATAAAGTTGATGATGATGATGATATATAAATAAAAATGAATTGAATTGAACTTGATGTTAATGCGCATTAATAGAGGGAACGTAACTAAGATGATCAGTTTATGATTTAAATAGTCTTGCCTCTTGTTTGTTGATATAATTTTGTGTTCTGCTCTTTTTCTCTCACGCTGACACAATTTCCTGAGGTCTTAGTGAAATGTCTGTAACATGCTTTGGTCAAAAAACCCATCATTTTACACCTGTGTTTAAGCAGATCATTTCAGGGTGTAAAGTGAGCCACTCCACTCCACCGCTCTTCTTCAGGGTCTGTAATATTTTGAAACCCTTGGCGCACATTCTCAGAGTTTGAGATAACTGACCAGAGAACTCAGTCCACAAACCAAACTGATTGAAAATGACCATTTTATTCTTAAATACTTACATCTCCCTCATCTGCAGTTGGACATTTGACAGCTGGGAGCTACTTTTCCCTCTTTTTGGCACAGTGTTGTCATGAGGGTTAGGGTTAGCACTGTTGCAGGCTGGGTAATAACATATCTGAGAACTCATGTTATAATATCTCTGTCACATATCGGCTCCATGAACTCTGTCGTTCAATCCTCTGTTTGTTTCAGTTTTTAGCTACTAACATTTAGAACTGTTATGATCTATTACGTTCTTATGTTACTGATATGGACAATGCTCTACTAATGTTTGATTTAGACTGATACTATGTTGTATTGATGGTGCATTCAATGATGAATGAGAAATCAGAATTCCTAGCCTTTCCGTGGTAAAAAAAATTAAAAGACAGATGTTCAAATAACATTAGACAAAGTACGAGTAGAGTATTATTACCTTATGTATGTTTTTAGTTAAGTCATCTTTATAATTAATGATGAAGTTTGATGTTAACAGAAAGCCAAAAACAAGTGCAAAAGACTTTCAACTTTCTACTTCTGAGGTACACCGACAGCAGCGTGATCAACTTCATCAAGCTGAAGTTAGGTGGAGATACAAAGGGAGGAGGCTGACTGGATCTCACAGACACCGTCAGTACGGCTTCACCTAATCACATGCATTTCTATTCTTTTCTTTTTTTTTTGTTCTATTTTTCAAACCACATAAACACAGATGGCACTCGAAACACAAGGATATTTAGCCCCAAAAGTTACACTACTTATCATTAGCCTCTATTATAGGCCCACATTGTCCCTAAGATAAAGAAAATTCTAATTACTAGCCACTCTGCTTGACAGTTCAATGTGTAAAGGTTCAACAACAGGTTAAGAACTGAAATGAGATTGGAGCACTGATATTCAAAAGGCCCCACCTTAATGTCCTTCCTTTTTTTTTTGCTTCATTTCAAATATCTTAACATCATACAAATATAGTGACATACCAAGTTTAGCACCTGTGCCCATGTGTAAAGAAGCACCGTATTTGCCCCTGGAAGAAGCTGCAGGCAATCAAGGCACAAAAGCTAGAAAACACAAGCTTCTCTTTTGACCACATAAATTCTTGGATGTTCAGATAATGGACTGGACCTTAAGATGGGATTTAATTAACTTCAGAGTCCCACTGAAATGTATTTACAATGGTCAAATGTTTCTCCCTGAAGCAGTGATGCACATACCCTTAAACCTGTTTATGTATGTCTATGTTTTTTTTGTTGAGTTTTTTTCATTGGTATGTTGGACATTTGTGACTTCAAACGATCAGCTTCGAAACCACGCAGAACTGGTAATAGAAACTTGTTCAACATGTTCTGCACGATAATAAATCCCCCTGATTGAAAATGGTCGCAGAGTTACGCGTTAAAGACACTTGATGCTCACCACAATCTGCACACAATCGTCCCCCTGGAACTTCGGGATGTACTTGTCCCCACGGGCCACCTCCGCGCTGTTCAGCGGCCTGAACCGACACATCACCTTGATGGTGCACTCCGCCGGGTCTGCCATGTCTGCGGCCGCAGAGATCTGTCCTCCAGTTAGAGCTCACAGGGCCAAGCAGCAAGGAAAGCACGGGGCAGAGCTGCTGCTGTTCAGCTGACCGAGACTGCTGGAGAATCCTCACAGATGCTTACGACGAAAAAAAAAAAAAAAAATTATATATATATATATATATTTCCCACTTCATTCACTGGCACACCTGAAGCTGGCAGTTACCCCCCAGTTGAGGTACTTTAGCCTTGAAAATTAAAGTGAAAAAATGTAAAACTTATTTCACAACATTTTTGTTGTTATGAATAGATACCCATAATTAGATTAAAAAATAAAAATAAAACACAGTTTAAGATGAAAGAATATTCACGTCCAAAAAGATAGCGACTGGATGTTTTCTTCATGCACAGGGTGGATAAAATGAAGGTTATGATAAAAAAATAAAAAAATAAATAAATAAACATCTTTATGTGGGCAGGGAAGAGCTAAAGAGTGGTGAGACCACATGTCCTAAGAACTGAGGAGTTACATGGCAGAAAGTACTGATCCCAAACTGGGGGCTTTTGTTTAATCTGTGTCAGGAAATGCGGACCCAAGGGTAGACAATGGAAGCAGGCAAAAAATGAACTTGTATTACCTTTTTTTTTCTTTTTAAATCAAAAGGTCCAAACAGAAATCCATAGACTAATGAAAAAAAGCCAATCAAAAACTTGTCAACAAACCGGTAAGACAGGAAGACTCTGGGGATGAAAGAAATGAAAACCAGGAGAATATATGCCGAGGAAGTGATAAATTCAATTCAATTCAGGTTGGAGTTCAATTCATTGTAATCATAATCCAATTGTAATAAAATGCGACTGAGTCCAGTGGCTGTGTAATGATAACTGATTTATTGTGAGAGGCAGCACCGGATATATACACTGCAGCTTGACGCAGCACCGGATATATACATTGCAGCTTGAGTTATGCGGCGGCGCCCTCTAGCGCCGTTGTATATCATTACATCTCCCTTTTTCTGAATTACTAGATTAAATTACGGAGTGGTATGAAAATCAACACAGTCAACTTAGAACTATCGTAGCAAACATTTAAGTAGTGGTAAGTAGTTAAACAATTTAAAATAGTGCATACTCTGAAGATCTCAGGACCACAGTTTAAAATATAATGAGGATCACAATAGCTCTAGAAGCATTTCATTTAAGATCAACACCATATAAATTTACAGCAGTCCAACCTGAAAGGGAATTAATGTTAGCGTGTCAGGTGAATTCATTTCAGTTCTTCTCTCTCCTTTTTTTTTTCTTCTTTTTGTTTTTTTTTTTGTTTTTTTTTTGTTTTTTACATTCATTAGTGTCTTTGTTAATTCAGTCTCTTGTGTTACCTGTAAGGGAATAACATGTTAAACAGGTGAGTTTCTTTCTAACAGGGTCAGTCTTTCTCTGGGTTTGGGTTTTCTGAGAGTGCGTCGTGGCTCTCTTGTGTTGTCGCGCTCCCCTTCGACAGGGGTGTCCTCTGCGGAACTCCTTCCAGTGTTTTCGGTTTCAGTAGATGTTGTGCTGTGGGTAGTCGTGTCTTCGTTCTGCGTCCCATTAGCAGCTGTGCAGGTGAGGGTAGGCCATCCAGGGGTGTGTTTCTATAATCCAAAAGGGCAAGGTGAGGGTCTTGTTGGTCAGCTTTGGCCTTCTTCAGGAGATTTTTAACTATTTGCACTGCCTTCTCTGCTTTGCCGTTGGATTGAGGATATGTGGGTGACGATGTGGTGTGTTTGAATCCGTACTCCTCGCTGAATGTTTTGAAATCAGTGGAGGAATACTGAGTGCCGTTGTCGGAACAGACTTCATCAGGTATGCCGTGTCGGGAGAACTGTTGTTTGCAGATGTTGATGACTGCTTGGCTTGTTGTGATGTTCAGTTGTTTATTTCGATGAAGTTCGAGTAGTAGTCCACCAGGACGAGGTAGTGTTCTCCATCAAGTTCAAAGATGTCGGTGGCGACTTTTTGCCATGGTCTTTCGGGTATGTCATGTCTGATCATGGGTTCCTTTCTGTTCTGCCTCCTGTATGTGTTGCATATGGCGCATTTTGAGACCGCGTCTGTGATCTGTGCTTGCATCCCCGGCCAGAATAGGACGTCTCTTGCGAATCTTTTTGTTTTCTCGATCCCTTGGTGACTGGAGTGTACTTTCTTCAACATCATCCTTCTCTGTGTGTTTGGTATGACTAGTTTGTTGCCCTTGAATATCAGTCCATCTTCTACTGTCATTTCGCTCTTGTAGTCCCAGTACAGCTTAGCCTCATCTGGCGTATCGTTTTTTTTGTTTGCCCAGCCTTGGAGAATGAATTGCTTCACCGCTGTGAGTGTTGGATCCTTCTCAGTTTCTGTGCGTATTTCCTGGAGTCTCTCGGGTGCTATGGGTAGGCACATTACTGCGCATACTTGTATGTCATCGTTATTTTCATTTTCGTCAGTTTTTTTCAAGAAGTTCCTGCTCAGCGCATCAGCTACGTATAGCTCCTTTCCTCTTTTGTATTTCACAGTCATGTTGTACTTCTGAAGCCTGAGCAGCATTTTCTGGAGTCGCAGTGGGGTCTCGGCCAGTGGTTTCTTCATAATTACCTCCAGAGGTTTGTGGTCAGTTTCGACTTCGAATGTGCGCCCGAACAGGTATTGGTAGAATTTTTCACATCCAAACATGATGGCAGCCAGCTCCTTTTCTATTTGTGCATATCTTTTTTGGGTGTCGGTGAAGGCTTTTGAGGCGTATGCTATGGGGCAACCGTCTTGGAAGAGTACGGCTCCTATTCCGCAACTGGAGGCGTCCACACTTAGTATGACTGGCTTCGATGCGTCGTAGTATCTCAGCACTGGAGCCTCCGTGACCATTTCCTGCAGTTTTTTGAAGCTCCTGTCGTGTTCCTCCATCCAGCTCCATTCTGTGGTCTTCTCCAGCAGCGTCCGGAGTGGGGCAGTGACGGTGGATAAATGTGGTATGAATTTTCCCAAGTACGTGATCATCCCAAGATAAGTCTGTAATTCGGTCTTGTTTGTGGGTTTTTGCATTTTGTTGACTCCTTCCGCTTTTTTGGGGTCTGGTCCTTCTGCTGTCAGAATGTGTCCCATGTACTTCACTTCTTGTGCCCCGAATGTGCATTTTTCTGGGTTGAGTTTGATGTTCTTTTCTCTCACTCGGTCCAGCACTTTTTTCAGTCTTTGGTTGTGTTGCTCTTTGTTCCCCATACGAGGATGTCATCGACAATTACTTCCACTCCCTCCATGTCCTCAAACATTTCTGTCATCAGTCTTTGGAATATTTCTCCGGCAGTGTTTATTCCAAATGGCAGTCTTTTGTATGCGTATCGTCCGAAGGGAGTGTTGAACGTGCACAGCGCTGAGCTTTCCTTGTCCAACTTCACCTGCCAGTATCCACATTGTGCGTCGAGTGTGCTGAATACCTTGGCTCCTGGCATCCGGGCCATCACTTCTTCGATCGTCCTCATGGGGTAGTGTTCCCTTTCGATAGCGTCGTTTAAGTCCTTGGGGTCCATGCATATCCGTATTTTCTGTTTCTCTGGCTTCCATACCGTCACCATGCTGCTCACCCACTGCCTCGGCTCCGTTACCTTTTCGATGACGTCCAGGTGTTCCATCCTCTTCAGTTCATCTTTTATTTTCTCTCTCAGGGCGACTGGGACTCTCCTCGGGGCATGGATGATGGGCTGTGCGTCTGCTCTGATCTTGATGCGCTGTTCTCCTTCAAAGCGCCCCAGTCCCTCGAACACGTCTGCATATTCCGTCGGAATGTCTTGACTTTGGCCTGTTGATATTTCTCTGATGCGTTTTATGAGTCCGAGGCTTACGCAAGTTGTTAGGCCCAGCAGTGGTGTTGCCTTCTGGTTCAGCACTTGATATTCAACTTGATGAAACTGGCCCTTGTATTCCGTCAGCAGTTGACATTTTCCCATTGGCTTTAGGCACTGCCCTCCGTAAGTTACTAGTTTTGTTTTCGATTTCCCAATTTTTGCGCCTGTTTGTCGATGGATTGATTCAGGTATTACGTTGCATTGCGCGCCGGTGTCTATTTTGAATGTGACTTTCTTGTCGTTGATGACGAGGATCCCACTTCTGACACCATGTAATAAAATGCGACTGAGTCCAGTGGCTGTGTAATGATAACTGATTTATTTTGAGAGGCAGTACCGGATATATACACTGCAGCTTGATGCAGCACCGGATATATACATTGCAGCTTGAGTTATGCGGTGGCGCCCTCTAGCGCCGTTGTATATCATTACACCAATGAAATCCAATTAATTGATTTAAAAATAATCCAATTCATTCATATAGGGCCAATTCAAAAACAATTTCCTAGCTAAGGAAACCAACAGATTGCACTGAAACTTGTCTTCAGTCCAATCTCCCTTCCTGAGCGTGCCTGAGGCGACTGTGGAGAGAAACGACTCCCTTTGAACAGGAAGAAACCTCTGGCAGAACCAGACTCAGGAAAGGTGGCCATCAGAACCAGAACCAGGAAGGGTGGCCATCCGCCTCCACCAGCTGGGGTTTGAGAGGACAGAAAAGAGGGGACAACACTGTAACACCATTCAAAGGATATCTGTTGGAACAGGGAAACACCAGTTAATGACCACAATAATGTCACATATACATAATATCATTTGAGAAATTAAACGGGGGAAAAAGAGAGTAAAGTGAGGAAAGGTGTGACAGATGAGGCCCCCCAGCAGTCTGGGCCTATAGCAGCTTAACTATGGGATGTTTCAGGATCACCTGAGCCATCCCTAACTATGAGCTTTATCAGAAAGGAAAGTTTTAAGCCTTAGATCTGTTTCACAAAGCAGGTTTAGTGAAAACTCTGAGTTGATTAACCCTGAAATGAGGGAAACTCTGAGTTTTCCGTTTCACAAAGGGAGGTAACTCAACCTCTCGGTCAGTTACTGTAGTAACAGACTCTCTGAACCTAACCTGGTCGGGACCAGGTTTTACTCAGTGAACCTGGAGTTTCTCTCTGTCTCCGCCCTCTTTCAGCCATTTGATTTCCTCATTCATTCAGTCAGCAGAGCGAGTTCTTCTACTTCTAGAGGTCCATCAGGCACAGCAGGAGGCGACTTTTTCCACCAACATGTCGTTTAGACAACGATCCCGTGGATGAAGGTGCAGCATTACTGCGCAGAGAATTAAATATTCATCAGGAGATGGTTATCATAGATGTTTTAGCATTTCCAGACATTTATCTTTTTGAGCGGCACCATCAGAATTTTGTTGGGACAAAAGAAAAAAAGACATAAAAGACATATAAATATTTATATGAATAGGCTTAAAACAGATATATGTAGGCCTATTATATTTTATAAAGGCACTTGTGTCTTGGGGGTGGACTCCCTCAGCCACTGGCCTTCTGTTAGAGGTGGAGGTGCTGGGCATCACCCGTTTTACGGGCATCTGCCTTCTTTCTGTTGGCTGAGTAGAAGTCTGTGTTAGTTCAAATAGGCTTAATTATTTAACAGAACATGATATAGATGAGAAGACATTTATGTGTGTGAAAACAGCATTATGTTGGAGATAAAACAACTCCACAGTGAACTATCCCTTTAATATTTACTTTACAGTGTAAAACATGATCAAAATGAGCCTCCATGCCGAGGTCTCACCTATTTGAACATTGTTTTTATATTTCATCTTAAGCTGCTGCCAAGTGTGCTTCTCCCCCACGGGATTGCACCTAAATGAGATAAATGAATGGGCTACCATTCAAGCAGTTTCCCCTGTAATAATATTGTGATTGTAAAGGACTACATTTAAACTTACACTTTTGCTGCTGCAGCGGTGTTGCACTTATTTCTAAAAACGTATTGAAACTCGCCGTATGAGCGCATTAAGATTTCCAATTCGAGGTTGGTGAAAAACGTGGCCCCTCCTCTTCCCCGTTGCCATGGTGACTCGTCGAATCGGGGCTCCATTGATGCTGGCTTTTTAAAGTTGTGGCACACACGCAAAACTCAAGGTGAACCTACTCAGAGTTGATTAAACTCACTCAAATCAGCATTTCTGGAACCGAAAACTCAGAGTTTTCTATCTCAGAGTAGATCAACTCAGAGATTAGGAATAGACTCAGAGTTTGTTGAACCTGCTTTGTGAAACGAACCCCTGGTCTTAGAAGTGGAAAGGGTGTCTGCTTCCCGGACATTTACTGGCAGCTTGTTCCACAAGAGAGGGGCCTGATAACTGAAGGCTCTGCCTCGCAAACTGGCAGCTGTTCCACAGAGAGGGGCCTGATAACTGAAGGCTCTGCCTCCCAAACTGGCAGCTGCTTCCACAGAGAGGGGCCTGATAACTGAAGGCTCTGCCTCCCAAACTGGCAGCTGCTTCCACAGAGAGGGGCCTGATAACTGAAGGCTCTGCCTCCAAAACTGGCAGCTGGTTCCACAGAGAGGGGCCTGATAACTGAAGGCTCTGCCTCCCAAACTGGCAGCTGCTTCCACAGAGAGGGGCCTGATAACTGAAGGCTCTGCCTCCCAAACTGGCAGCTGCTTCCACAGAGAGGGGATTGCAGCCATGATGCTCCCCTCGAAACTGGCAGTGATAAAGTGTCAAGCACATCGTAAAGGTAACGAAATGGTCAGTAAAGGTAATAATGCGGCTGATGAAGCAGCAAAAATAGCATCAAGGTGCCAGCTTGCTGTTTTGGCACCAATGGTGTCACTGGAGCCAGATGTCACGCCACAACAAGGATATTGGTCATACATATTGGATAGACAGTCGTAAAGTTTTTGTTAAGAGAAGTGATTCCTCGGTTTGTCATTCCATCAGAGATTAGCTCAGATAATAGTTCAGCGTTTGTTCAGAAAGTTGCAAAAGGCATTCTGCAGCAGCTGCGAATCAAGCAGCGCTGTGGGGCCGTTTATCATCCACAAAATCAGGGGATGATTGAAAGAATTAATGGAACCTGGAAAGTGAAATTGAATTGAATCTGTGCTTCAACTAAACTAAACTAGATGCTTTGCTGCTTGCACTAATGAGCTATCGCATGCAGACTCAGAGTCACGCACCTAACACCGCATAAAATGCTAACGGGTCGACCCATGCCGGCACCTCAGTTGAGAGGTCCCTTTAGAGGGCCCCCATTTGAGCAGTTGCAAACAGAGTTGAGAGCTTACATGAAGCAATTAACTGCAATCCATAGAACAATCTATCTACAGGAGGAGACCAGAGACTCAGGTCTCGAACAGTTGGTTGAGAGGCCAGTGGTGCCAGGCGACCAGGTGCACATCAAAGTGTTCCGGAGGAAGTGGCACGACCCAAGACGGAAAGGACCGTACACAATGGTGCGAGCAACGCCAACAGCAGTTCAAATGGAAGGTAGCAACACATGGTACCATTTGAATCACTGCACTAAGGTTCGGACTAAGACACAGACGGAGTTAAGTCCGAGGGAAAGGATGAACAAAAGGAAGATGTTAAGATTTCTGACACTGTGAGCATCCAGGTGTGGGTGTTGGCCGACAGCATGGGCTCAGGAGAACGAAGCCTGGAGATGTTGGACGGGATCCCGCAGACAGGAGAGGCTGGAAGGGTCCCGTGATGAAGCCACCCCGCAGGGAAGTAGCCAGCCTGGGTCAGATGAGTATGATGCAACAATACACACCCACTCAGACCATGCCACGCCACGAACTTTGCCAGCAGTACACACTAGAGCTAGTCGTGAAGAGGCATCTGTTAAGCGTGAATTTAAGTACGTGGGAATAAAGGATGGTGGAAGTGGGAGGAGGTGTGGATCATGGGTCCGGAGGAGGAGACGACCAAATCACCGCCTCTGGATGCCACGACAAAGGGGCAATCTGGTAAGATCATGTTGTCCTCGGGTCAGAAAGAAGTTGTTCACAATGGTTGTAAGAATAGGAAGATTTCTCGTGAAAGTCTAGGGGGACTTGATACCATTAGCACTACAGGACAGAATAATCGTGTTAATCCAAGAACAGACGGAGTGTACATGCAGAGGTAGAGTCAGGAAAACAGTGTAACTGTGGAAGATGGGTTAAGGCAGCACAGGATATGTGGTATAGATGGGCATGGTACACTACAAGAGAACTGACAGCGACGGAGTGTCTCATATGCGCAGACGCTCCAGAGGTCCGTTTCACGTAGCAGGTTTTGTGAAAACTCTGAGTAGGTTAACCCTGAAATGAGGGAAACCCTGAGTTTTCCGTTTCACAAAGGGAGGTAACTCAACCCCGAGAAAGAGGCGTAACTCTAGCCTGTTTCACAAAGAGAGGTAACTTAACCTCACGGTCAGTTACCGGAGTAACAGACTCTCTGAACCTCACCTGGTCGGGACCAGGTTTTATTCAAGAAACCTTGAGTTTCTTTCTGTCTCCGCCCTCTTTCAGCCACACACGCCATTTGATTTCCTCATTCATTCAGTCAGCAGAGCGAGTTCTTCTACTTCTATAAGTCCTTTAGGCACAGTAGGAGGCAACTTTTTTCACGAACATGTCCTTTTGACAAAGCATTATTGCGCAGAGAAATAAATATTCGTCGGAGATGGTTATCAGACCGCGCACAGATTTTTGCATTTACAGACAATTATCTTTTTGAGCGGCACCATCAGAATGTGTTGGGACAAAAGAAAAAAAAGACATAAAAGACAAATAAATATTTGTATGAATAGGCTTAAAAAAGACATATATAGGCCTATTATATTTTATAAAGGCACTCGTGTCTTGGGGGTGGATTCCCTCAGCCACTGCCCTCCCGTTAGAGGTGGCGGTGCTGGGCAGCACCGGTTTTACGGGCATCTGCCTTCTTTCTGTTGGCTCAGTAGAAGTCTGCGTTAGTTTAAATAGGCTTAATTATTTAACAGAACATGATATAGATCATGACTCTAAATTGTCCTTCGGAGTGACTGTGAGTGTGTATGGTTGTTTGTCTCGTTTGTCTCTATGTGGCCCTGTGATGGACTGGCGGCGCAGGGTGTACCCCGCCTCTTGCCCGATGACCGCTGGGATAGGCTCCAGCCCCCCCGCGACCCGACTGACGGATTCAGCGTTGTATAGATAATGGATGGATGGATGGTATAGATGAGAAGACATAGTTTATGTGTGTGAAAACAGCATTATGTTGGGAATAAAATAACTGCACAGTCAAATAGCCACTTAATATTTACTTTACAGTGTAAAACATGATCAGAATGAGGTACCTCCATGCCTAGGTCTCACCTGTTTGAACAATGTTTTTATATTTCATCTTAAACTGCTGCCAAGAGCGCTTCTCCCCTGCGGGATTGCACCTAAATGAAATAAATGAATGGGTTACCATTCAAGCAGTTTCCCTGTAATATTATTGTGATTGCAAAGGACTACATTTAAACTTACACTTTTGTTGCTGCAGCGGTGTTGCACTTATTTCTAAAAACGTATTGAAACTCGCTGTATGAGCGCATTAAGATTTCCAATTCGAGGTTGGTGAAAAACGTAGCCCCTCTTCTTCCCCGTTGCCAAGGTGACTCGTCGAATCGGGGCTCCATTGATGCTGGCTTTTTAAAGTTGTGGTGCACGTGCTAAACTCAAGGTGAACTTACTCAGAGTTGATTAACCTCACTCAAATCAGCGTTTCTGGAACCGAAAACTCAGGGTTTTCTATCTCAGAGTAGATCAACTCAGAGATCAGGAATAAACTTAGAGTTGGTTGAACCTGCTACGTGAAACAGACCCCAGGAGCATTGCCTGTTGTTGTTCCAGAACCACACACATTCAGGGACTGTGCGGTGGTCCAGCAACGGGAATGCAGACAGTAGGTTTACACCTCAGAAGGATAAATGGTTATTGTTTAAAGCCCTATTCGGACGGGACTAGTTTAATGGGGGGACCTGGGGTAAAGTAATAATAACCGGGAAATCTAGTCCCGTCCGAACGCGCCATGTCAGTAAAGATAGCGGAGTATGTCGGTAAACTTTGCCGAGAATTCTACCTCCTGTGAAACGGTCCGGAGTATCTACCATAGGTAATACTAATCCCGTGCGAATGCGACCTTCGGTAATAAGTACGGAATATATCGTCACATCCTTTTAAAGAGAGAAACAATTAGGTGTAAAATAGAAAATGACACTTAAGTTTCGTTGTGCAATCCTTTTTTTAAACTATACTTTATATTCAGGTAAAATAAGTATCCTGAGCAAAACTTTTGGTGAACAGTACTTTACATTAAGGTCAAAAATGAATAAATCTTCTGTTCTGTTATACTGTACAATACGTTTTAGTAATACTTATCATTCAGGTAAACAAACAAAAAAGTCTTCTGCGTTTGTATACAATAATTTTGGAGCAGAATGCTTTATATTCAAGAAAACTCCTCCCATGTTAGATGAATATTACAGGGATTTCTTGTCCCGTCCGAATTGGTCATTTCTTCTCCCTGGCGTCGTCTGGTTAACCAACATTACCATACGTCCCCCCATTGAACTAGTCCCGTCCGAATAGGGCTTAAGCTTCCTATGTGTGGGATTAAGTGCAGATTGATGTTTGGGCCAAATAAATTACAGAATTTTTTTTCAAAAAAGGGAAGGGCCACAAATTGGAGTCTTCTGGTGCTGAATTTAATCTTAGTACAACGCAGGATGGGCCTCCCACTGATTATAGAGTAGACTACGATGGTGAGTTTGAATGCTTTACAAGTGATGGATTTAATAATGTCAGTGGAACTCACGTAGGTAATACTACTGTTAAATGCAATGTCGCATGGGTTTTTATTTTGGTTTCCACGTGCAAATATGAAACCAATATGTATCAGGACACCTGTGTGGTTTGGAAATCCGGTTCCTTTGGATCAAAAATGTGAAAATATAGAAATGACAATTGCAACAATTCCGACCAATAGCCGATAGTTACTGGATGTGTGGAGATGATGTTTTGTTAAATGTGTACCCAACAGGTGGATAGGTCTTTGTGCACTTGTGAAGATGAAGACATCGGTTGTGTTAGCGTATGACAAGGTAAATGAGATGCTAGGTTTGGATGTGGAAAAAGGGAGAGTTAAAACATATAGTGGTAACTACATCATGGATAAGCACGTTTACTTGGATGCAATAGGACAGCCGAGAGGGATTCCTTTTGAGTTCAAATCACGCAGTGAGATTGCAGCTGGATTTGAGTCTGTTTTGCCGTGGATCACAATTAACAAAATGTGGAGGGGATTAACTACATATACTACAACCAACAGAGAATTCTTAACTACACGAGTGAAGGGTTTGCAGCCTTTGGAGAACAACTACATGAGGCAAGTAGGATGGCTTGGAAGAACAGACAAGCTTTAGATTGGATATTAGCAGAGAAAGGTGGTGTTTGCCAGATGGTTGGGAAAAATGTTGTACATTTATACCCGGAGACACTGCAGCTGATGGGACGTTTACAAGGGCCATGAAGAAAATCAGAGAACTGAAAGAGGAGCTGAAGAGTAATGCTGGTGGGAGTGAATGGTGGTGGACTGGTCTGGATGGGATTTTGGGAGATTGGGGAGCGATGACAGTTAAAGCGGGAATAGCTATATTGTTGATATTGATAATGGTCTCCCTATTGGTGTGTTGCATTATACCCATTCTGAGGAGGTGGTTGCTGCAAGTGATGTTCAAACGAACAGTGGAACAAATCAGGAGGCAGAGGACCATGCGAGACCAGGTCTGAGGACCAGCGCATGGAAGAGCTGGTCAACGAATGAAGGTTATCAACGGGCGGTTCACAAGATTCTTTCCTCGAGCGTGGAACCAAGTATAGTCTGTTAGGGAGAAGAGATGCTGAAGATCTCTTTGATTGGGAGTGACGTACTGGCGACCTCTCCTCCCAGAGTTAGCTTAGCAGTTCCAGACCCAGCCGGACGGATGGTCGGCCAGAAGCAGACGACACCAGAGTACAGGAGATGGGACGGGACTGGAAGAGCTGCATTACATTGCATTTTATTACTATTGTTGTTTGATCATTCATAATTTTATGTATTGTACTTGGTACAAAACTGTGATTTATTCATTTGATGGTGGTTGTGTATTCATTCTATGTTTATTATCAATCAGAACTAATCACTCATATGTCCATTGCCAGTTGTGTCAGTCAACTGTTCGGAGTGCGACCTTTGGTAAAGTGGTCGTTCGCCAAGTGGGGTGGGGCCGTAGGTGAGTTTTCCCAAGAAAAGAACATGAGTTACGAAAGTAGCAGCCGTTGGGTTTTTCGCTCCTATGCACTGCGAACAGTGGACAAGTGTGATGGCAATGTTAAAAATTTAAATGATTGTTGAATTCAGTATCATTTAGTGTGATTTGGGTACATATATATTCCTTTTCATTCATTTAAACATTTGATTTAGAATGTAGAATAATTTAGGGTTATCATATGTTAATTATGTGTGATGATTTTCTTTTTTAGATTATATAAAAGAGTGTCACAATCTGAGGTCAGAGGGAATTTCCGGACATTCTGAAATGCACGTCTCTGTGACGGTTTGTTCAATAAAATTCCCCATGAGAGGCTGACTGCATGGTCTCAGGAAAAACGCTGTCAGAAAAATCGGAGTAGCTGAAGATTTTTTATTTTTTTTATTTAAAAAATACATGTTACATAAATACATATCAAATATAGAGTAGAGCGTATAACATATTGCCAGGGGGAAGAGGTCTAAATAAAAGCATGAAAAAGATCACAAGGATTAATACATATCAAATATTGGGGCGAGCTTAAATCCTATTGTAAGGGGGAAGAGGTCTAAATAAAAACATTAAATAGATAACAAGCATTAATAGTTTTGGAGGCTTTAGGTTTTTTAGAAAATCTAATTGAACATATATATTGTTTAAACTCATTGCTAAATGCAAGAAAACTTGGTGTTCTTCCTACAAATTTGTGAATATAGAACTTTGCCATAATAATAAGTAGATCATTAAAAAAAATATATATATTCAAATTTCGTTCATTTTCTACAAGACCAAATAGTACATTTTTCCAGAATAGTGCAAAGTTTTTGTCAATATTATTGACAATAAAAAGGCACAGATCACGCCAGAACTCCTTTAGAATGGGGCAATCCCAGAACAAGTGTACCATAGTTTCAGGACAACTTCCACAAAAGCTGCAACTCACCTCTATATCTTTTTTTTAATCTTTTTTCTATATATGCTTTAGTTGGGTAAACTCTATGAATAATCTTGAAGGACACTTCTTTAACCTTGTTTGTTATTAGATAGCGATTGGGTAAGAGCCAGACTTTCTTCCACACAATATTATCTACAAAATTAGACCAGAAGGCAATTACATATGGTAGTGAGGTGACATCTTTCTGAAGAAGGGCAGATGTGTAGTCTCTCTCATACACAACCATTGAACCAACAAAGTAAATGCAAAATTAGAGACTTTTGTGTAATTATTTCATATTTTGTGAAGTCATTCTATATCAGAACACCTGACATACAATCCAAATAGTCAACAAGAAACCTCAGAGTGTTACCTTTCATTTTAGACCAATATTATGCTTCTACACAAAGGGGTTCATGTGCAGTAAGCATTTGACTGCCAGTATGCATTTTATTTATTTTATTTTTATTTTAATGTTTATTTAACAGGGACGATACATACAGCATTGCCACAAAGAATGAAAAATGCGATGCATACAAGACGTCTAGCTTCAGCTAATTTGCAGTCTTTGTCCCTGGTCAGGTTAGAGAAGGATAAAAAATACTGAGCACAATAAGTGCAATAATACAAATACAGTGAAAAATATAGTGAATGGGTACCATGAATAAATGAACACAGATACAAAATTTAGATTAAAAATTATACAAGATAAATATATTAAACATTAATAAAGTGCTGTATTGACAGTGACGAGAAAGAAGTTAATGTTCACATTTCTGCTGCTGCTTAAGCCAATGTTTGGCTTTGACACTAAACATCTTTGGTTCTGTTTGGGATTTGATTTCTGGTGGCAAAGAATTCCATAAGTGTGTACCTTGCACTGAAAGGGAAGATTGGCCAAATGTTGTCCTGCGTCTTTGAATTTTACAATTTTGCTTGCTCATGCTTCTTGTTATTGTCCTACAGTTGTATGACTTACTAAAAATCTGTGACATCGCTTGTGGGGCCAGTCCGTTTACGCACTTAAAAACAACTTTCAAAAAAGAGAATTTGATAAAATTGGAAAAAGATAACTTATTATATTTCTCAATGATTTTACAATGGTGCCACTTTTGTGGCTTCTGATCTAAAATTTTTAAAGCTTGTTTATGGAGTGAGAATAAAGGTCTAGTTGCTGAGTCAGTGGCCTGGCCCCAGGCAGTGATGCAGTAGGACAAATGTGAGAGGACCATAGCATGCAGGTATAAATGAGCTGCCCTAAAAGAAAGACATGACCTGATGAGCCTGATACAATTCAGACTAGTTTTTACCGTTTTAGACAGCTTCTTTATATGTGCTTCAAACTTAAGTGAAGGATCTAAAGTTACACCTAATTATTTAAACACATTTACCACTTCAATTTCTTTACTATCAATAGTGATGTGGAATTTCTCTAAGGCGTTCTTTCTTATTGAGAAGCACATTGACACTTTTTTTTGTGATTAAGTGTTAAGTGATTCCTTTGTAACCATTCTGAAGCAGTAACCATCTGTCTGTTTAAGATATCTGAGGCTTGACAGGGATTCTTTGTTGAAACATAAAACACTGTGTCGTTGGCATACATCTGACATTCAGTGTCTGTGCAGATAGCAGGTAAATCGTTTATGTATAGGCAGAAAAGAATGGGGCCTAAAACTGATCCCTGTGGCAGACCAGTCTTACTGTTCAGAGGAGATGTTTTCACATTCTGTAAACAAACACTGTTGTCGATATTTCAAATATGAGCTAAGCCAACTAACAGCAAGAGCAGAAAATTTAAATTCATGTCTTAGTTTACTGATAAGTATCTCATGACTTACAGTGTCAAAGGCTTTCTTCAAGTCCAAAAACACTGCTCCAACCACATTCCCGTTGTCAAGGGAACATTTTATTCTCTCTGTGAAATGGCACAGTGCCATCTCGGTTGAACATTTTTTACGAAATCCAAACTGTTTAGAATGGTAAAACTGATTGTTTTCAAGATAGTTCATTAATTGATTAGCGATAACCTTCTCAAGTACTTTTGACATTGCTGGGAGAATTGATATTGGTCTATAATTACCGGCATCAGTTAATGCACCTGATTTATAAATTGGGGTAATAATAGCCTTTTTAAAACATTGTGGAAATTTCCCTTCTTTAATGGACAAGTTTATCAAATGGAGTAATGGATTTATCAAGATGGCACTATGTTTTTTCAAAAATAAAACATCGATCCCAAATGTATCTTTTGCCTTTGAGTTGTTTAATTGCATTATAATTTTTTTAATTTTGGTGCGGTCAGTTTCTTCAATGTTAAAGCAGGAAGCCCGACCATTAGCAACGTTGTTTAAGTTTTGTAATTGTTGAAAATTTAAATTAAGTTCATCTGTGTTGAGAGTTTTTTGGAAATTCGATGTAAATTCATCTACAGATTGTATGAAGTATGTATTTAATTCATTAGCTATTTCCTTGATGTTAGTGGAAATCGTTCCTTTAATACTAAGTTCCTTTATGTCTCTATGATGCTTTGGTTTATTATTTAGGAGTGTATTAATATGTCTCCAAAGATATGAGCTATTCCCACCCGAGTCATTTATTAATTGCATGAAATAATTTGTTTTTGCCTTTCTTAATTCAGTAACAACCCGGTTTCGTAACCCCTTATAGATAAGGGTATCTGTATCTAATTTTGTAGATAGTGATATTTTTAGTGCATGATCCCGCTTCTTCATCAACTGGAAGATGTCATTATTTATCCATGGCAGAGTTGGTTTATGCTTCAACTTAAGAGGGCAGGTGAACTTTTGGATTACATCTGCCTCAATATTTGTAAGAATATCGCAGCATATGTCTGTGTCACTAGTTTGCAAGACATTATCCCAGTTTAGATGTTTTAATTCATGTTCAAATTGATTGACTTTTTGTTTAGGAATTCCTGTTGGCACATAATTACGATTCTGTTTGAAGGAAAGTCTCTGTAGGCGTTTTTTTGTAAGTTTCTTAATTATCAGAATCATATTATGATCTGATAGACCTGTTAACAAATTATATGTT
Organism: Odontesthes bonariensis; assembly: GCF_027942865.1. Lineage (NCBI taxonomy): Eukaryota > Metazoa > Chordata > Actinopteri > Atheriniformes > Atherinopsidae > Odontesthes > Odontesthes bonariensis. Next base: position 34,273,964 of record NC_134525.1, read on the forward strand.
TTTGACATTCTGTCAGGTTTGTTTGTAAAGATGAGGTCTATAAGAGTTTTACTAGTTTTGGAGATTCTGGTTGGCTCTTTAATAATTTGGTGTAGTTTATGTTTGGACGTAACTGTTTTAAGTTTTTGCTTACAGTTTTTGTCCGCCCAGTTTATGTTAAAATCTCCAAGTACCATGTTTTCTGATCTATGGTTTAGTGCTTTAAGCAAATCATCAAAATTTTGATAGAATGTTACGTTGTGTTTCAGTGGATTGTACAATACAATTATATCAAAGTTCATTTTAGGTGACAAAACCACATTTAAAATTAAACATTCTAATCCATAAGTATCCAGGTTGACTTGAGTGCATTTAAAACTGTCCTTCATGTAAATTAACACTTCGCCTCCTTTTCCTGACAGTCTGTCTTTGCGGAAGCAGGTGTATCCAGGCACATCAATCATAGTTGTTGGGGTGTGACTCTGCAGCCAGGTTTCAGTCAAGGCCAAAAAATCCAAGTTGGAGTCTATTAACAGATGTTGAATTTCATCTCTCTTTGGTATAATACTTCGTATGTTCAAAAGACCACCTGTAAAGCCCTTTGGTTTTTTCTTTGAGTCCCAAATCACCTTTGCGTGGTTTACTGTTTGAAAATATTTCACACCTTTTTGCTGGAAAGCTGCTCTGCTGTAGGCCATTTTTTCTTTGAATCTGTCCTGCTGCGGGGAGAGGTATGATGGTACAGGTGCTTGAGTCTTGAGCAAAGGGGTTGGGCTTGAGTCCTTCCGTGGGGAGGAGCTCCTGCTCTGCTTGATTTCTTGGGGATAATCAAGTTCCCTGCAGTAATTGAGTCCAGCTGAGGAACTAGGTTGAAGCAGTCACTTGTACCTGCTGAGATCAGTGAAGGTTCCAGTGATCTAGCACTCATTGTGTTGAGCTGAGTGTCCACACCTTGGCAAGTGACAGTTCCTGTTGTTACTGTGTGGCCAATGTTGTTAATTGATGGGCCAGGGTTCAGCTGGATGTCGCCACTTAGTAACAGCATGAATAATAAAAAATACAAAATGTATCTCTTATTTTTCCCTTTGGTATGTTGTTGTTTGACCTTGCTTACTCCAAAAAGATAGTGATCTTTCTGCCAAAATAAGGATAGCCAAAAGTCCTATGGGGAGTTTCCATAGGGAATTTTAAAAACGCATGAGCATACCTTGGCAAATAATGGTCTACAGTACTCATATTTCATGCTATATTGATCTACTTTTGCACCCAGATTCACAAGACCTGGTGCTAGGGCTCAGTTGTGTTTCTAGGTCACTTGGTATGACTTAGAGGACTGATATGTGGTCAGATCAGGGATGCTTGCAATCCGCCAGGAGGCTATATTCTAGCCTCTGTAGCCCTGTGTCAGTAGATCACACAGTTATTCTGATTGTCTCTACTGAAGCTACTGAGTCTTAGCTTTCCAAAGAGGTCAAGCATTTCATTATAGGTCAAACTAGGTGGGAACAGTGGCCTCTAAAGCAGGCGCTGTGCAATTTTAGGCAAACCTTAAATTTGTATACTCCGAATGAACTGGCTAACCTTTAGAGGTGACGACTTTGGCTTAACTGCAAGTGGATGTTGCGTCTTCTTGACAGCTGGCGACTGTACAAGATGCTTTGCTTTCGCAAAAGCCTCAGCTGCAGCTGAAATGAATACATATTTATTTGAGCAACTGTGCCAAATTCAAGCAACACAACATCTCTCTCATATCATTGTGAATACACATAATATGGAGCTTGCTTACTCAAATAATCCTTGCTAGAACTGGAACCAGAGTCACTCCCTTCACTCTGCCCTACAATAGAAATGGCGATGGTATAACACAAGGCACACATAAGTACTCAGTGAAATCAAAGAATTACTCAAATCAAATTTCATATGCAATCTTCAAATGTTGGCTATTATATATGACATACTATGAACATCTGATGTTAATACTGAAAATATGCAGCAATACTGAAGCCTAGCCTACCAGTTTCCTTTGCCACAAGAAGCTGCCACAAGAAGATCTCCTAGAAAATAAATGTCAAAATATTTGCAAAACATTTGCAAAACATTAACAATTTGTCTGCCTTTCTAGGGGGATGGGTAAAAGTGACTGCGAACCAACACCAGACCTGCGTTGGTGGAATAGGGGTAGATAGATAGATAGACAGACAGGTAGACAGAGAGATACTTTATTGATCCACAAGGGGAAATTCAAGGTCCCAGCAGCTTAAGACACCACACACAACATAGACTACAATGTAAACAGGATGATACAAAGCAAATCAACATGACTAAAAAGAACAGTAAAATACACTAAAGATAAAGATGCGCATGAATGTGCTGAGGATTGGTACTGTGATCCAGTATGAGGGGTATGATATAGGCAATTGGGGGACCGGCCTTTATTTATCTGAATCAACAATGTAACTGAAAATGACACCCTAAAACTTACCATTTTCAAGTTGTTGATTCAAGTTATCGTACTCTCTAACTCTGTCCATTGTCTTAGGGTCACAGAGAATATAGGTGAACTAGAAAATTTCTGAAGAAATTTAGAAGGGGCCTGCCAAAGTGTGCGTATCGCTCAACCAATCACGGCTGCTCAGGAATGGTTCGCAAGGCCTAAAGAAGAAGCATTCAAGCCTAAACGGCATCAAAGCTGTTTAAATTTAAAAATTTAAAGCGGCGAACTGTCCCTTTAAAGCGGTTAATTGTGCTGTTGAAACTTCAAAGGACTGGCTGGGCCACTAATAGTCTTGTTTCTATGGTAATTAATCTCCCTCATTTAACTGACAGTTAAGCTGCCCCAGCTGCTGCTACACTAATTATATGAGACTCAGGCTTCTCAGAGCCAAAAAACCTCTACGAACAGATGCTTCCCATTCGGAAACCGTAAGAGCTACGGAAAAAATTCTTGCAGAATGAGCGAGGGACGCCTTTGGACTTCAATATTCGCACGTTTCAGATCTGTAACACATTCACAGTGAAAGCACGGATGAGAGAAAGAAGGGCTGCAGGAGCTGCTGAGATTCTGAGAATTGGATGAATTAAAATGGGGATTTGAGGTCTTTGAGCCCCGACATCACTTTGCTCTGAGGGGCTCTGAGAGCAAACGGTCAGCCCTAGATGAAATATGAAAACATTTTATGAATCCCAACATGCGTGCCTATATTATGACAGTACATAATGGCATTGGAGCGATATTTGTAGGCGTGAGGGTGATTCGAAAATGAATCTGAGGTCAGAACTCTTGCTCTTCCCACACTAATGAAATGGCAGTTGTGCTCTAAAAATTCAAATTTTGCAGATTTTGGCCAAAACTTTGGGTCGCTTGGAGGCATGCTGTGGGAAATCCGTAGCAGGTATATCGACATGGTGTCTTCACTTCTGAACACAGCACGGACGTATCTACAAACTGACATTTGGCGTTTCTAGGTTAATGCATGATGACACAGTAACTGCTCAAAATTTAGGGTTTTTTAGGATTTTTCCAGGTCATCCCCCTGTTTATTCCTAGGGGGGCTTTGGGGGGCTGTTTTTTGCTTATTACGTCGCCATGGTAACTCCAATCTTCAATAAAAGTAATAGCCTGCGAAAACTCACGGAGCCGGTCGTTTTGATATATATATTGATGGGATGTGCGGGCCCGCAGGGCGCGCATTAATGTGGACGGAAGAATAAATATAGCCTACCTATAAATAAATAAAGAGACACGTTTTCAATGTTAAATCCCATAGACTTTTGCCAACGGAATAGTAATAGGTGCCTTGCCATGCATTTGCATGGAGGCACTGCATAGCATTGCTCTCCTATGCAATGCTATGGCAGGCCCCAATTAAAGAAAACTCTAAATTAATTGGGGCCTGCCATAGCATTGCTCTCCTATGCAATGCTATGGCAGGCCCCAATTAAAGAAAACTCTAAATTAATTGGGGCCTGCCATAGCATTGCAAATGCATGGCATGGCACCTATTACTATTCCGTTGGCAAAAGTCTTAACATTGAAAACGTGTCTCTTTATTTATAGATTCCCAACAATATATATATCAAAACAACCGGCTCGATGAGTTTTCGCGGGCTATTACTTTTATTGAAGATTGGAGTTACCATGGCGACGTAATAAGCAAAAAACAGCCCCCCAAAGCCCCCCTAGGATTAAACGGGGATGACCTGGAAAAATCATAAAAACCCCTAAATTTTGAGCAGTTACTGTGTCATCATGCATTAACCTAGAAACGCCATTCAAATGTCAGTTTGTAGATACGTCCGTGCTGTGTTCAGAAGTGAAGACGCCATGTCAATACCTGCTACGGATTTCCCACAGCATGCCTCCAAGCGACCCAAAGTTTTGGCCAAAATCTGCAAAATTTGAATTTTTAGAGCACAACTGCCATTTCATTAGAGTGTGGGAAGAGGAAGAGTTCTGACCTCAGATTCATTTTCGAATCGCCCTCACACCTACAAATATCGCTCCAATGCCATTATGTACTGTCATAATATAGGCACGCATGTTGGGATTCATAAAATGTTTTCATATTTCATCAAGGGCTGACCGTTTGCTCTCAGAGCCCCTCAGAGCAAAGTGATGTCGGGGCTCAAAGACCTCAAATCCCCATTTTAATTCATCCAATTCTCAGAATCTCAGCAGCTCCTGCAGCCCTTCTTTCTCTCATCCGTGCTTTCACTGTGAATGTGTTACAGATCTGAAACGCGGGAATATTGAAGTCCAAAGGCGTCCCTCGCTCATTCTGTGAGAATTTTTTCCGTAGCTCTTACGGTTTCCGAATGGGAAGCATCCGTTTGTAGAGGTTTTTTGGCTCTGAGAAGCCTGAGTCTCATATAATTAGTGTAACGGCAGCTTAACTGTCAGTTAAATGAGGGAGATTAATTACCATAGAAACAAGGCTATTAGTGGCCCAGCCAGTCCTTTGCCGATTTAAAGGGACAGTTCGCCTCTTTAAAGGGACAGTTCGCCGCTTTTAAGGGACAGTTCGCCGCTTTTAAGGGACAGTTCGCCGCTTTAAAGGGACAGTTCGCCTCTTTAAAGGGCCAGTTCGCCGCTTTAAAGGGACAGTTCGCCTCTTTAAAGGGACAGTTCGCCGCTTTAAAGGGAAAGTTCGCCTCTTTAAAGGGACAGTTCGCCTCTTTAAAAGGGACAGTTCGCCGCTTTAAAGGGCCAGTTCGCCGCTTTAAAGGGCCAGTTCGCCTCTTTAAAGGGACAGTTCGACGCTTTAAAGAAACAGTTCGCCTCTTTAAAGGGACAGTTCGACGCTTTAAAGAAACAGTTCGCCTCTTTAAAGGGACAGTTCGCCGCTTTAAAGGGACAGTTCGCCTCTTTAAAGGGACAGTTCGCCTCTTTAAAAGGGACAGTTCGCCGTTTTAAAGGGCCAGTTCGCCTCTTTAAAGGGACAGTTCGCCGCTTTAAAGGGACAGTTCGCCTCTTTAAAAGGGACAGTTCGCCGCTTTAAAGGGACAGTTCGCTGCTTTTAAATTTTAAATTTAAACGGCTTTGATGCCGTTTAGGCTTGAATGCTTCTTATTTAGGCCTTGCGAACCATTCCTGAGCAGCCGTGATTGGTTGAGCGATACGCACACTTTGGCAGGCCCCTTCTAAATTTCTTCAGAAATTTTCTAGTTTACATTTATTATTCATTGCTCTAGCTAACATTACCAGTTGTCATTGTCATTGCACAACAATAATAAACAGACATAAATATAGACAGGTACTTGAAATGTAAACCCCAGGGGACAATAACTACAGCGTTGTTGAATTAATTTGATGAGATCTGTTATCTTAACTTATTTAGAGAAATGTGCCGTTACATGTTGTAACTACCTGCTATTTCATTAAATGGTATTATTATAATGGTATTATGGTATTACATCATGGCATAGCACATTTGTGTTATGGGTTGTGGGAATAATGGTAATATTCCCAGTGATGACTGCAGGTTTCTTACTGGTAGATAAGTGTACAACTGGGAAACTGATAGTAAAAGTAAGAAATCATGTTCCAGGTGACGTTCAGGACTTATGCGGTGCAAAAATGTTTTAACCACTTTTCCCTAGCTCCTTGAACGCTCTAGCCTATGAACGCACCATAGTCCAACGAAAAACGAATTATTTTACTGTATATAGCACCTAGCACACTATATGCCTTACAGTTGCTAATGTTACTTAGCGATGTGAAGTTAGCCAAGTTACATACATCGATTGTCTAAAATGTGTATAACATTGGATCATTTTCTACCTTTAGTTATAATTTCTACATCTAACCAAGTGCCAAATATAACATGCCACTGACAGAATAAACGTATTAAGCATAATATTAAACTCACCGTTCTGTATCACCGTCTTTCCCCCGCGCTCAGGCTACGTTGTGCAGCGGTCGCATTTTGATGACGCATGATATTGTTCAGTTTCTGATAACTTTTCATCTGAGACTTTTTTGTCCGACTCAATTTGTTCTGACACCTGAGTCCTTTTCATCTGATGTCTGAGAAATGAATGCGGAATTCCGTAAACTTGACATTAGTTTTCCTGAGACCTGATGCCTTTTCGTCTGATGTCTGACATCTGAGGATGTCCTAAAATGGACATCGTACCTCTGGGAAAGGAAGGGGTTGAGGATTCCAGATGGGTTCTTGGGTTCTCAGGTGGCAGCAGATCGTTCCTTCCAGGATCACGGAGGAGAGCAGACAGGGTTCGACCAGGCAGTGAGGCGGAAGCTTTGAGTTGAGATCCTGGCTTGGTCTGGACTGAAACTCTGGAGCTGAAGACGACTCTAGCAAACAGGCTTGGCACTTAAGGAGCTCAGGATACCTTGAAGAACAACAGCAAAGACACACACACCCCCACGTATTATAACTTCGTAAAATTAAGGACATTAACCTAGATAATTTATCTTCTTTTATCAATAGTCTTCCCAGTGTTGAATGGTCGTCCACTACAGATGAATTGCTAGCACACTACAACAAACATTTGCAGAACCTTCTAAATAATCTTGCTCCACTTAAAACCAAATCTGTTTCATTTACTCATACAGCACCTTGGTTTACTCTCACCCTCAGACAGTTAAAAAGCAAAAGGACGTCAACTTGAAAGACTCTACAGGAAAACTGGTCTAACTGTACACAAAGACATGTACTCAAACCACATTCTTCACTATAAGGATTCCATTTCTGCAGCCAAATCCATATATTTTTCCAGTTTAATTAGTTCAAATGAGGGTAATTCCAAGGCCCTCTTCTCTCTGCTTACAAATATCACAAAACCAGTAAATTCACTTCCTCCTTATTTATATTCCTCTGATTTTTGTAATACTTTGGTATCTTTTTTTTCTCCTCAAAAATATCACATATTCATCAACAACTGTTACCCTCTGCGGCTTTAATGTCATCAGTTCCAGTTGCCGTTACTAATTCACTTTCAGTCTTCACTCTGTTGCACATATTAATATTAATAGCCTCAGATATAAATTGTGTGAGATTGGAAATGTACTAGCTAAAAATCTTCATATTCTTGCCATTACTGAAACACATTTGGATGACACATTTGAGGACAGTGAGTTTTGTATACAGGGGTATAATATATACAGAAAAGACTGCAACAAATATGGTGGAGGTGTAGCCTTTTATGTACAAGACATCTTGCCTGTAAAGATCAGAACTGACCTGATGATGTCTGACATCGAGGCTTTATGGCTACAATTACAAATGCCTTATTCAAAACCTCTGTTTGTATGTTGCTATAGACCACCAAGTGCAGACAGTGCTTATCTTGACAAAATTTGTGACTTGTTTGATAAAAGCAGTATTTCTGGTTATGAAATTTATTTTCTCTGTGACATGAACATAGACTGGCTTCATGTAAATTGTCCTCTAAGAAAGAAACTTAATGATAAAGCGAGTAACTGTGGGCTGACACAGGTCATAAATAAGCCAACTCGCACTGTTTTAAAAGCAGATGGAAAACTGTCCTCTACTTGTATTGATCATATTTTTACAAATGTGCCTGAACTCTGCTCTGTTACACTATCTTTATCTGTTGAATGTAGTGATCATAATTTAATTATGATCAACAGAAAATTGAAAATGAAAAAAGCTGGTCCTAAAATAATTCAAAAAAGGTCATATAGGTTTTTCAAAAAACAGGATTTTATTAATGAAGTTAAGAATTGCAAATGGACTAATGGGTTTTCTAAAACTGACCCAAATGAAGCATTGCATGAATTTAATAATATATTTATAAAATTGGTTGACCAGCACGCACCACTGAAAAAGATTGTTGTCAGAGCAACAAGTACACCATGGCTGGATAAAGAAATTAAAGATCTGATGAAAAAAAGAAACGATGCCAAAGCAACTGCAAATATTACTAATAATCAGTCAGATTGGAAAATCTATAGACAACTAAGAAATTGTGTAACAAAGTTGAACAGAGAAAAAAGAAAATCATACTTTGAAAAGCAAATTGGTAACATGAATGATAATAAAAAAATATGGAAGACAATAAATGGCCTTTTAGGGAAAAACAGAAAAACTACTCCATCATTTTTAGATGTAGGTAATCATTTTCTAACGAAAGCAAAGGATATTGCTGATTATCTAAATAACTATTTTGTTAACAAAGTAGAAAATCTAAGACAAATATTCCAAAATAATATGATACAACTCGAGACATCACATCACTAGTGACCTAGAATGCGCTGCTGAGGGTGGCAGCACGTTGGAGTAGCTCTG